>NC_138997.1:81420789-81968289 GCF_964374135.1 Grampus griseus | reverse complement strand
CCTGACATGGGGCTCAGAACCTTCACTCCAGTGGGTGGACTTTTGTAGTATAAGTGTTCTCCAGTTTGTGAGTCACCCACCCAGCAGTTAATGGGATTTGATTTTATTGTGATTGCGCCCCTTGTACCATCTCATTGTGGCTTCTCCTTTGTCTTTGGATGTGGGGTATCTTTTTTGGTGAGTTCCAGTGTCTTCCTGTCGATGATTGTTCAGCAGTTAGTTGTGGTTCCGGTGGTTTCACAAGAGGGAGTGAGTGCACGTCTTTCTATTCCACCATCTTGAACCCAAGAGCACTCTTTCATATTTTTGTATGCTGAAGCACAGTTGGCATGCAATAAAAATGATGTTTATCATTTAATGAGTCCTTACAATTTTCCAGTCAGATTTTCAGTGCTGTGCAAGTGGGTAAGTGTATTAAGCATGTTTTTTATTTTCTGGATTCTGATGACATCTGGGGCTTTGCTGACCTGGAGGGACTGCCCCTGCCAGGGTCAGGCAATTCCTAGAGATGATAAACAGCTCACTCACTAGTGTGCTTTTCAAATATAAACCAACCAATCCAGAATCCACACCCCAACTCTCTCCTTCTCTCACCCTCTGGACTATTATCCAGCTGCCCTAATCATCCCAAAGCCAGGTACTGGACAACTACAGAAGCCTCTATGCCCCAGAGTCTGCTGAAATTATTCAAACTGGCCAATTCCTAAGACTGCTTACTCCTCCTCACCCACTAATTCCTGCAGAAACAACAATAAAGACTGTGCCACAGTCCCCACCCCAACACACACACACACCCTCCCTTCCCTCTCTCCCCAGCCAACCCTGGTGCTTCCGCATATGGCCACAGCTCCCAGGGCATGGCATGCCCCTTCCTCTTGAGATCTCTAATAAATTACCTTTTCAGTAGCCGTTGAATCTGTTAGCCATGCTGTACCTCAAATTTTCCGTTAATACACTATCTTAAAGCAGAAAGGAGGGTATCAGCTTTTTTTTTAAGAGGGAAGTTGTATGGAAAATATTACTAATCTCATTTTATATTTGGTAAAAATATCCAATTGTTATAGAACTTCAAATGAAGTAAAATATGACTCCATTTTCTTGATGGATGGAAATATCCAGAATCTGTAGTGATTTTCCACAAGAGTGGAGGAAATATATGAAGGGGGAGGAGAGAGATATTTATGTTTGTCTAAAGAGGGCTGTATGCATTAGGTTAGGACGAGGATGTTGAAACAAAGGAGAACAATAAATAACCAGGAGCATAAAGAGGATAGAAGTGTATTGCTCTCTCATGGAACTTTGTGAGGTGAGTAGTCAAGGCTGTTGGAAGCTCTGCTCCATATAGTCATTCAGGGCCTTGGGGCCTTGGTCTCATCCACATGGTCAAGGCTGAACCTCCACTGGTTCTAATCAGGGAAGAGGCATGGAGGAGGCACACCCAGTGTCTTAGCCAGTGTTCACTCACATTCTTCTGGTGAGAATGAGTGGTCACAGGACCACATCTAACTGCAGACAGGCTGGGGAATAGACAGCAAGTGAGCAGTCACATGCCCAGGTACCACTGAATTACCAAGGAAGGAGAGAGAACTGATCTGACAGGAGAGGCGCTGAGTCTGCTACAGTACCATAGACCAGAAAAGCTTAAGATAGCCTTGCAGGCATTTTATGAGATATTATTATTTTCACATGAGAGTTGGGGACATTTGAACTCAGAGTAGTAATTAATTAGGTCACAGTCTAGTTGAACGTGGAACTGAAATTTGAAGTCAGAACTGTGGGATTTTAAAGCTTGTTTTCCTTCTTTTTTCCCGCAGGTTTACTGAGGTATAACTGACAAAACTGTAAGATATTTAAAGTGTGCAGTGTGATGATTTGATATACATATACATTGCAAAACCCTCCATCGAGTTAATTAACACAGCCATCACTTCACATGTTTACCTTTTTTTTCTTGGTGGAGGGTGGGTGAGGACATTTAAGTTCTACTCTCTTAGCAAATTTCAATCATACAATACAGTGTTATCAGCTATAGTCACCATATTATACATTAGATCCTCAGACCTTATTCATCTTACAGCTGAAAATTTGTACCCTTTTACCAACTTCTCCCTACTTCCTCCACCCTCAACCCCTGGCAACGACAATTCCACTGTTTCTACGAGTTCAACTTTTTTTTTTTTTTTTTTTTTTTAAGATTCCACGTATAAGTGATACCAGAGGTATTTGTCTTTTTCTGCCTGGCTTATTTCTTTTAGCACAATGCCCTCCAGGTTCATCCATGTTGTCCCAAATTACAGAATTTCTTCCTTTTTCTTAAACATTTTGTACTCTTTATATTCCTTTCTCTCCTTGCTAATAGTCTTCAGTTAATATGTCTTGTCTCTTTCACTTTGGTGTGGTTTTTCTTATTCTCCCTTTTTTTTAAGCCTATAGTCTACAAAATGTTTACCTATATTGATTTTTGTTTTTCTTCCAGCTCAAATATCCCTTATTTGATTACCCTTATATTCATTATTCTTGCATTTGGTCACCTTTCTTTAAATTATCATAATTCAAAAGTTTTTCTGTTCTGTTCACTGTTTATATCATTATTTTTGTTGCTTTTTCTTACTTTCTTTTTCCTAACTATTCATTCCTGTGGGGATAGGCTACCTCAGACCAGAGATATTTCTACTTTGATTGAAATCAGTCAGTAAAGTCCATGGAATAATAAAAATGTTACTTTAAGTTTCCAAAATATTTTTGTGTATTAAATATCAAGACATCTTATTAAATAAACTGGAATTATAGTATTGACTGTTTGAATTCAGTGTACAAAACAAAATGTCATTCAGTAGGGTCATTAAAATCACACAGTGGGTTACTGGAAACATCTAAATTCCATCATCTAAGCATCTAAGCAATGATATCATTGTTCATAACAAAGAAAGGTAAGAAAGGTAAACTTGAAAACATAGGGGCTGGGGACTTCCCTGACAGTCCAGCGGTTAAGACTCTGCGCTCCCAATGCCGTACCCTGCGGCCAAAAAAAAAAGAAAGAAAGAAAGGAAGGAAGGGGCTTCCCTGGTGGCGCAGTGGTTGAGAGTCCACCTGCCGATGCAGGGGACGCGGGTTCGTGCCCTGGTCCGGGAAGATCCCACATGCCGCGGAGCGGCTAGGCCTGTGAGCCATGGCTGCTGAGCCTGCGTGTCCGGAGCTTGTGCTCTGCAACGGGAGAGGCCACAGCAGTGAGAGGCCCGCGTACCGCAAAAAAAAAAAAAAGAAGGAAGGAAGGAAGGAAGAAAGAAAGAAAAAGAAAGAAAGAAAGAAAGGAAAGAAAGAAAGAAAAGAAAAGAAAATGTAGGGGGCTACTTGATAAGCAACCACTTTATCTCCTGGTTTTCACTATGTAGCCTCTCACTATACTTGGGCTTTAGTCTGGAGCAATGTTTATATAAATTAGATTAATAAAAGGAAAATCAATTGGATTTGTAAATTACGAATTTCAAGAGAACATTTTAAGTAATAAAAGTTAAATTATTTTCCTATTACAAGTAGATTCATGCAGACATTGTCCTAAAGCTTCAATTGTTTAGTCAAAACAAAAAAAAAAAGAAATTGAATACTGTTTAATGCCCCAATATAATAAATATCAATATTTTCTTACATTTCTTGGGTTCTAATATGACAAGATATAGATTATGCTTTTTGTTTAAAAAATAAAGTAACAAAAGTAATGACAACAAATAGATTAATGATACAGCTGCCCTCATTAAGGACTGGGGATTGGTTCTAGGACCCCTGCAGATACCAAAATCCATGGATGCTCAAGTCCCTTATATAAAATGGTGTAGTATTTGCATATAATCTACGCACATCCTCCCATGTACTTTAAATCATCTCTAGATTGCTTATAATAACGAATACAATGTAAAAGCTGCGTAAATATATAGTATTTTTACAATAAAATGTAATTGTACAAAGTAAATGTTATGTAAATAGTTGCCAGTGGCAAATTCAAGCTTTGCTCTTTGGAACTTTCTGAAATTTGTTTCAAATATTTGTTGATCCATAGTTGGATGGATCTGCAGATGCAGAACCTTCAGGTACTGAAGGCCTACTGTACATATCTAAGTGTCAGTTACGTGCTCTGTGGCCATAGGCAGTGTAAAATCCAGCTCAGGGGAGCTTCACTGCTGTAACAATCAGCTTCAGCGTGTCAGTGCTTGACACAAACAGTTTACTTCCACTCATAAAATAGTTCAATAGAGGTGTTCCTGGTCAGGCAGCCCTCCTGTGTGACTCTCAAACATTTACCCAGGACTCAGGCTCCTTCAAATTTGTGTCTCTACCATCTCCCAGGGCATTAGAGTCCTCTGATTTCTAACTTCCCATATGGCAAAAAACGGAGGCAGGGGAGGATTATGTAGGAGGGAAGTTACCAGTCCACATGGCTCTATACCCTGGAGAAGAAGGAAATAGAGGCAGCTTAACACATGGCAGTCACTGCCACTCCAGCCAAAATAAACAGTAACTGATTTTCAAAGTGTTCCCATTTATACCCGCTTTCATAGTAGAGAACCCTGGAAATGCAAATAATGACAAAGTACTCTAGAGTGTTCATTAGTGGCCCATTTTATTATTTGCACAACTGGAAAAAGAAAATACCGAATTAAAGTCAGCTATTCCAGAAGGAAAGAAATCATAAAGATCAGAGCAGAAATGAATGAAATAGAAACAAAGAAAACAATAGCAAAGATCAATAAAACTAAAAGCTGGTTCTTTGAGAAGATAAACAAAATTGATAAACCATTAGCCAGACTCATCAAGCAAAAGAGGGAGAGGACTCAAATCAATAAAATTAGAAATGAAAAAGGAGAAGTTACAACAGACACCACAGAAATACAAAGCATCCTAAGAGACTACTACAAGCAACTCTATGCCAATAAAATGGAGAACCTGGAAGAAATGGACAAATTCTTAGAAAGGTACAAACTTCCAAGACTGAACCAGGAAGAAATAGAAAATATGAACAGACGAATCACAAGTAATGAAATTGAAACTGTGATTAAAAATCTACCAGCAAACAAAAGCCCAGGACCAGATGGCTTCACAGGTGAATTCTATCAAACATTTAGAGAAGAGCTAACACCCATCCTTCTAAAACTCTTCCAAAAAATTGCAGAGGAAGGAACACTCCCAAACGCATTCTATGAGGCCACCATCACCCTGATACCAAAACCAGAAAAAGATACTACAAAAAAAGAAAATTACAAACCAATATCACTGATGAATATAGATGCAAAAATCCTCAACAAAATACTAGCAAACAGAATTCAACAACACATTAAAAGGATCATACACCATGATCAAGTGGGATTTATCCAAGGGATGCAAGGATTCTTCAATATACGCAAATCAATCAATGTGATACACCGTATTAACAAATTGAAGAATAAAAACCATATGATCATCTCAATAGATGCAGAAAAAGCTTTTGACAAAATTCAACACCCATTTATGATAAAAACTCTCCAGAAAGTGGGCATAGAGGGAACCTACCTCAACATAATAAAGGCCATATATGACAAACCCACAGCAAACATCATTCTCAATGGTGAAAAACTGAAAGCATTTCCTCTAAGATCAGGAACAAGACAAGGATGTCCACTCTCACCACTATTATTCAACATAGTTTTAGAAGTCCTAGCCACAACAATCAGAGAAGAAAAAGAAATAAAAGGAATACAAATTGGAAAAGAAGAGGTAAAACTGTCACTGTTTGCAGATGACGTGATACTATACATAGAGAATCCTAAAGACGCCACCAGAAAACTACTAGAGCTAATCAATGAATTTGGTAAAGTTGCAGGATACAAAATTAATGCACAGAAATCTCTTGCATTCCTATACACTAATGATGAAATCTCTGAAAGAGAAATTAAGGAAACACTCCCATTTACCATTGCAACAAAAAGAATAAAATATCTAGGAATAAACCTACCTAGGGAGACAAAAGACCTGTTTGCAGAAAACTATAAGACACTGATGAAAGCAATTAAAGATGATACAAATAGATGGAGAGATATACCATGTTCTTGGATCGGAAGAATCAATATTGTGAAAATGACTATACTACCCAAAGTTATCTACAGATTCAATGCAATCCCTATCAAATTATCAATGGCATTTTTTACAGAACTAGAACAAAAAGTCTTAAAATTTGTATGGAGACATAAAAGACCCCAAATAGCCAAAGCAGTCTTGAGAGAAAAAAACAGAGCTGAGGAATCAGACTCTCTGACTTCAGACTATACTACAAAGCTACAGTAATCGGGCTTCCCTGGTGGCGCAGTGGTTGAGAGTCCGTCTGCCGATGCAGCAGACACGGGTTCATGCCCTGGTCCGGTAAGATCCCACATGCCACAGAGCGGCTGGGCCCGTGAGCCATGGCCGCTGAGCCTGCGCATCCGGAGCCTGTGCTCCGCAACAGGAGAGGCCATGACAGTGAGAGGCCCGCATACCGCAAAATAAATAAATAAGTAAAAAGCTACAGTAATCAAGACAATATGGTACCAGCACAAAAACAGAAACATAGATCAATGGAACAAGATAGAAAGCCCAGAGATAAACCCATGCATCTATGGTCAACTAATCTATGACAAAGGAGGCAAGGGTATACAATGGAGAACAGACAGTCTCTTCAGTAAGTGGTGCTGGGAGAACTGGACAGCTACATGTAAAAGAATGAAATTAGAACACTCCCTAACGCCATACACAAAAATAAACTCAAAATGGATTAGAGAAATAAATGTAAGACTGGACACTATAAAACTCTTAGAGGAAAACATAGGAAGAACACTCTTTGACATAAATCACAGCAAGATCTTTTTTGATCCACCTCCTAGAGTAATGGAAATAAAAACAAAAATAAACAAATGGGACCTAATGAAACTTCAGAGGTTTTGCACAGCAAAGGAAAGCATAAACAAGATGAAAAGACAACCTTCAGAATGGGAGAAAATATTTGCAAATGAATCAATGGACAAAGGATTAATTTCCAAAATATATAAACAGCTCATGCAGCTCAATAATAAAAGAACAAACAACCCAATCCAAAAATGGGCAGAAGACCTAAATAGACATTTCTCCAAACAAGACATACAGATGGCCAAGAAGCACATGAAAAGCTGCTCAACATCACTAATTATTAGAGAAATGCAAATCAAAACTACAATGAGGTATCACTTCACACTGGTCAGAATGGGCATCCTCAGAAAATCTACAAACAACAAATGCTGGAGAAGGTGTGGAGAAAAGGGAACCCACTTACACTGTTGGTGGGAATGTAAATTGATACAGCCACTATGGAGAACAGTATGGAGGTTCCTTAAAAAACTAAAAATAGAATTACCATATGACCCAGCAAACCCACTTCTAGGTGTATACCCAGAGAAAACCATAATTCAAAAAGACACATGCACCCCAATGTTCACTGCAGCACTATTTACAATAGCCAGGTCATGGAAGCAACCTAAATGCCCATCGACAGATGAATGGATAAAGAAGATGTGGTACATACATACAATGGAATATTACTCAGCCATAAAAAGGAACAAAATTGAGTCATTTGTTGAGACGTGGATGAATCTAGAGACTGTCATACAGAGTGAAGTAAGCCAGAAAGCGAAAAACAAATATCGTATATTAACACAAATATGTGGAACCTAGAAAAATGGTACAGATGAACCGGTTTGCAGGGTAGAAATTGAGACACAGACGTAGAGGACAAACATATGGACACCAAGGTGGGAAGGCGATGGGGTGGTGGGGGTGATGGTGTGATGAATTGGGCGAGTGGGATTTACATGTATACACTGATGTGTGTAAAATTGATGACTAATAAGAACCTGCTGTATAAAAAAATAAATAAAATGAAAGCATTAAAAAAAAAAGAAAGAAGTAATCACAATGTCAAGTATTTAATACCTTTCACTTCCACCTTGAAAAGCATGGATATGAAAGTGCTAATATAATTACAAAAAAAGAAAAAAAAGCCAGCTATTCCAAACCAGGGTGCCAAATCTGTAGCCATGACTGCTGGTGTCTAGGATGAGGAAAGCATTTAGCAGAGGTAAACAGAGGTATCCAAAGGTAACCTCTGAGAGGTGAGCATCCTTTTGTAAGGATACTTACAGTGGGGAGAATTTTAAGATGATCTTCAAGATGGCTCTTCCATGTAAGATATCACTCCCATGATTATTTTGTATGGCATACGAAAAGGGATTTTGCAGCTGTAATTAAGGTTCCTAATCAGTTGACTTTAAGTTATTCAAAAGGGAGATTATCTTGAATGGGCCTGACCTAATCAGATGAAACCATGGGGGGAAAAGTCTAGAGTCAGAGACAGACATCAGGGACATTCAATGCAGCAGAAGACACTGTCCTGTTGGCCTTGAAGAAGCAAACTGCCATGTTGTTGTGAAGAACTCAGAGCCCTTTATAAATGTAGATAATGCCTATACCATTTACAAACAAAGTGTAGCTTTCCAATTTAACTATTTTATATAGATGGATGGGTCAACCAGTAATTTTATGCTGCACAGATCACCACATACTATCTGTATATTTGGGCGTGTGTCCATACTAGGATACTGCTCATACTATGGCTTCTCTAATGGTTTTGACACCAGCATAGCTACATAGCAGAAAAATTCCACAATTAGGCTTTTGTAGTTTGCCCGCAAAAATACTATGCCTTCTACAAAGTATTCCCAAGCATGCAGAAGCCATTTAACACTGAGCCTTTTGAAATACCAAAGCCATAATGATCTTTTTAATTCACAAATATGATCATGTCACTTGACTGCTTAAAATTACCAGTGACAGGGCTTCCCTGGTGGCGCTGTGGTTGAGAGTCCGCCTGCCGATGCAGGGGACACGGGTTCGTGCCCCGGTCTGGGAAGATCCCACATGCCGCGAAGCGGCTGGGCCCGTGAGCCATGGCCGCTGAGCCTGCGCGTCCGGAGCGCAACGGGAGAGGCCACAACGGTGAGAGGCCCGCGTACCGCAAAAAAAAAAAAAAAAAAAAAAAAAAAAAATTACCAGTGACAGACCATTGCCTACAGGATGAAGTCCAACCAATGCCCTGACAAGCTAGCCCTTGCTTTCCTGTCTAGATGCATCTCTAGCCCCTCTCCGTATGCAGGCTTACCAATCTTCTTGTTCTGAATGCAAGTTGTTGTTCCTTGCTTGCATGCCTCAGCCGTTCTGGCTTTCTCTTTCATCTTGGGGCTAACATTTATTTATCCTTGAGGACTTTACTTCAACTGACCTCTCTTATTGCATTCATTATTCATTCCAATTATTTGGCTCTTACACAAGCATCACTTCCTAAGTTATTCAGTTTCTAATACTGAATAGTGAGAGTTTAGATAGGTACTCTGCATAACAAGGGACACCACATTGTCTAAATACATTTTGTTCCTATATTTCAAATAGCACATAGAAAAAGTATGGTTAGAGAGGGCTCTGAGCAGTCTAAGTGTATATTAATACACATATACCTAATCAGTTCCTGATTTTAGAATGCTAGAATCCAGAAAGTGAAGGCTACTTGATTACAGTTTTGTTTTATAACTTACTTTCTGTATGTTATGTAGTCTACAGGGTTAATGGCATGAGAACTACAGCAAGACGGCCTGGGTTAAAATCCCAGCTCTAGGGACTTCCCTGGTGGTCCAGTGGTTAAGACTCTGTGCTTCCCCAGCAGGGGGCACGGGTTCCATCCCTGGTTGGGAACTAAGATTCTGCTGCATGCAGCCAACAAAACAAAACAAAACAAAACCTGGATTTAAAAAAATAAATCCCAGCTCTACTGCTTATCAGCCTAACTCCCTCTCTTTCTCACTTTCCATAGCTGTATATTGGCGATAGTAAGAGCACCAGTCTCATTAAGTTGTGAGGATTAAATGAGTTTTGTTTGCTCCAAAGAGGATGTAAGGATATAAGTTGGAGTATGTATGTATGTATGTGTGTGTGTGTATGCATTTGACTCTTCAATTAGCTTACGTGCTCCCTGGAAGCTGCAGCCATGCCCTGTATCTCTTTGCATATTTCTGTAATGGCTAGCAGAGTGCCGTGTATGGTGAGCACTTATTGAATATTAATTCCTCCCCCTCTTCCTCTTTTTAAAAATATTTTTCTTATTTATTTTTTAAAATTTTACTTATTTATTTATGTTTGTGCCGGGTCTTAGTTGCGGAATGCATGTGGGATCTAGTTCCCTGACCAGGGATCGTACCCGGGCCCCCCGCATTGGGAACGCGTAGCCTTATCCACTGCACAACCGGGGAAGTCCCATTCCTCCCCCTCTTCCTCCCAAGGATACATGCCACGCCAGTAACTTTTTATCTACTCCCACGATGCTGAGACTTATGCTTGGCGCAATGGCAAATGTGCATTTGTTGGTTGGACTGTAATTGCTGCCGACAGTCATGCCCTCAATCCAGGAGGGAGAGTCACTGACCCATATAACAGGGTTTCGACGTTCTTGGTCACCATCTGGCCTCCAGATGAGGTGAGCAGCAATGACAGGCTCTGTCAAGACAGGAAAGAGCAGGCTCACAATAACAATTTTAAATAACTCACTATTCTAAATGGTAGAAAGCTAGAATTATGGTGATGTAATTGCTTATAAAGAAAGTCATGACCTCCATTGGAAAATGTTTCTTACATTTAAAAATATGTGAAGAGAGGGACTTCCCTGGTGGCGCAGTGGTTAAGAATCCGCCTGCCAATTCAGGGGACACGGGTTTGAGCCCTGGTCCGGGAAGATCCCACATGCTGCGGAGCAACTAAGCCCATGCACCACAACTACTGAGCCGGCGCTCTAGAGCCCGCGAGCCACAACTACTGAGCCCATGTGCCACAGTTACTAAAGCCCACGCGCCTAGAGCCCATGCTCCGCAACAGGAGAAGCCACCGCAATGAGAAGCCTGCACGCTGCAACTAGAGAAAGCCCGTGCGCAGCAACAAAGACCCAGCGCAGCCAAAAATAAATAAATAAAAACTTAAAAATAAATAAATAAAAATATGTGAAGATCAATGAGCCTGAATGAATACAAACAGTGAACTAAACAATTACTGCTGCCAGAAGACAGAAAACTGCCCTGAGGAGACATTCCATTCTATCCTTTCTCAGAGGATATCCCACAGAAGCTTAATGATGAACTAAAGCCTCATAGAAAACTTACTAGAAGATTCAGGTATGGGAGGATGGTTGTTTCAAGCCATGGCAGAATGCACGGTTATTCTTCGGTTATTCTTCGTGACCTTCTTTTATAATCTAAAGTATGTTATCTACACATCTAACATACTTAGATAACTTAGATAACATAAATACACATCTGACATCTACAATGTTATCTATTGAGTCCACAAGAACTACTTTGTCCTTTGCGTCTCCCCCATGGCCCCACCAATGGAGAAGCAAGTCCTTGACCAGAGAAAGAGTTTGCACTATGCAAATGTGGTGATATCACTTAGGAAGGGAGGACTAGTCAGGCTGAACTAAAACAAAACAAAACTCTGCACTGATGCCCATGCATTTAGACACTAATATAAATGAACTCTATAGATTCCTGGTCTCTTCCGTATGTACACCAGACCTTCCATCCTGGATTATCCTGGGGTTTAAGGTGATGAGCTTTGCTCCTCCCACAATTTTGTGGCAGCTCATGGGGAGAATAAGTAAGGAGGGGAAACAAAGGCAAAGAAGGACATAAAAATACATGACCTGCTTTTTGCTCTGTCTCCTTTCTCCATGGCATCTGGCAACTTCCTTTGTAGGTTCTTTTATGGCTGCTTCTGGACTTTCAAAGCTGTCTAGGCTGAGACACAGGTAAAGGGCAGAAAGAAGCTGGGCTGGAAATCACAGCAATTTCCTGGGGAGGGAGTTCCCCGAGGTTCCATTGATCTTCGTTGCCCTACTAGACAAATAGACTTCTCAACCTCAAACAAAACTTAGGTCAACAAAGCTTTGTTTGGGACGATATATATATTTATATATATTTCTTTATCCTTTTAAAATATTACCTGCAGTTCTTGAGTATGTATGCCAAGATGAAAAGACCTTGGAAACACAGAGAAAGGGCATCCTGACTCCTCACCCTAAAGGTCCGGGAAAAAATTCTGGGAACACAAAACACATTTGCATACCAGCTGAACAGCACCCAGCAGATAAACTAGTTGAGTTTCTACATACTTTTTAAAAGGCAGCATTACTAATTCGTCTGATTGAATGCTCAGCATGAGAAATCTAAAACAAATTCTCCTGTTGCACAAAGTAGTCTCTCTTAAGAATCAATTAGGGCTTCCCTGGTGGCGCAGTGGTTGAGAGTCCACCTGCCGATGCGGGGGATGCGGGTTCGTGCCCCGGTCTGGGAAGATCCCACATGCCGCAGAGCGGCTAGGCCCGTGCACCATGGCCGCTGAGCCTGCGCTTCCGGAACCTGTGCTCCGCGACGGGAGAGGCCACAACAGTGAGAGGTCCGCGTACCGCAAAAAAAAAAAAAAAAATTAAGAATCAATTAAGCATGGGAAAATTCAGAATACTTAGCTCTGTAGCTGCAACAATATAGTGTGGTTAGCAAAAACCAGGACTGTACACAAATAAAGAAGTCGCAAAGCTGATAACCCAAAAGAGAAGGGTGGAGCGAAGGTGTTCTGGGAGTAATCTTGATTAGTGAGTCGTGACCCATTTTGATTAGTGAGTTGATTTGTTTGTCCCTAAATATGGCTGGACTTTCCGATCCCCTGTACTGTCACCCTATTGGAAATAACTACGTGGGAAGACCGTTGCAGATACCTGTCTTAAAGTCGAAGATCACAGATCCCTGGGGCCTAAAGCTGACCCCAGGGTGGGGTTAGCTTCTAGAACCTGCCTGGCAGCTTTTGTAACAGGCTCTACCTTCAAGCTGCCAGGAAGTAGTGCCTGGAAGGAAAAAAAGTCAAATGAGCACTGTCAATGAACTTTTATCATTTGATTTTTTTTAAATTTAATTTAATTTTAATTTTATTTTTTGTGGTACGCGGGCCTCTCACTGCCGTGGTGCCCCCCGACCCCGTTGCGGAGCACGGACTCCGGACGCTCAGGCTCAGCGGTCGTGGCTCACGGGCCCAGCCGCTCCGCGGCACGTGGGATCCTCTGGGACCGGGGCACGAAGCCGTGTCCCGTGCATCGGCAGGCGGACCCTCAACCACTGCGCCACCAGGGAAGCCCCCATTTGATTATTTTTAAGTAACTTTTTTCTGATTAGAAAAGTACTATGGCTTCACTGTAGAAAAATTAGACAATATAGATGAGAATAACGTTTTTTCATAATCCCATTTTCAACGTTAAATGCTGTCAACTTTCTCACATACATTATATCTATTTGAATCTTTTTTTAAATGTAAATAAGGTAAAGTAGCAAGTGTTTCAAGGTTTAATTCTAAAGTCAGCCAATAAGGGGGAAAAAGCTTGCAAACTATGCCTGAACTGTCTTCAAATTACTCATAAGGTACAGTATACATGGTTTAATGTTCCCAACCCGGTAAAGTGCTGCTATGCATACTAAAGTTTGAGAACTCCTCAGCTAGACTGAAAGCAAAAGCAAAAGCAATACCTTAAAATAACCTAGGGAGGCGGGTGGACAATTCTAAAGTCGCTCAGCTTGCTGGGGTATCGGATCTGTTGTGTTTTAATATTAAGCAACTGTAACTTTGATACATATTAATAGGTTAGTTTATTGTGTGGATTAAATATGATAATGGAGCCACACCTTACTGGAGATTAAATTCTAAACTTAGTACCAAAGATGCACATATGATGCCATGTCACCCCACTTCCTCTCACTCTCTGGATGTGAGAAAAACTCAGATCATATAGTGCTGTTTTGGAGTCCACTTCCTCCGTTTAGCAAGATATTTTAAGCATTTTCCCAAGATAATCAAATGCTATTCTAAAACATTCTATTTATGGTTATTGTTCAAAGTTTGTTTTAATACAATTATATTTCAGTTGCTGGTTACAGAGAGATGTAACTTACGTATTTGAACTTTACAAAGAATTTGCACCACAGATTTTTTTAATGTGGAACTTCTTTGTACCCGGGAATCCGAAGGGACTCTATGCTGCTCTGGCAGGAACTGAAGAATTGAGGCACAGGACCTCTGTGTTGGAAGAGTGAGCTCTCAGGGGCAAAAGTGGAGACACCTCAATCCCAGCATTAGGACGAATAACTCTGTTGTTAATTTCTTACCACCATCCAACACATTCCATTTTGTAGTCATTTATCTATTATGCTATTTCTCCCTGAAAGCAATTTTGCAGCTTCTAGGTGTATACAGGGCAACAGCTAGACACGAACAGGCTACCTGAGGCTGAACTAGGTGAAGGAAAACTGAAGGCAGAGAAACAAGGCAGTGATGGAATGGCATGGAAGACATTAGCAGTAAAGTTAAAGAAGAATGGAATGTGTGAAAATGGCAAATTTGAAGACCATAGGGAAGAATAATTAATAGGAATTGGGGATTAACTAGAGGTTAATATAACCCAGACATCAGCCGTGAGATCCAATGGCTGTGATTGCTCCACCCCTCAAATCCAGAGCCTGTGGAGGCCCAAAGCTCTCACCACCATTTCTGCTCATTCTGGAGGGCTGCATCCTTCCAGCCTCCTCGGCTTTATGCCCTCCGACTTTCCCATGAACTCTTCTTCTTGCACCAGATCAATTTCCAATGTGAAACTCATCACCCTCTTTCGTTTCCCAAACAAGCTCGCACACAGCCAACGTTCATGAGTACATTAGATGTAGCAGATCGTATAGGTTGGCTGACCCAGCGTAGGCCTTCTCCCTTGCCTGCCTCTGTTAAAGAGGATATAAAAGTTAATTATTTCCTTTCACCCCTTGAGTTTAGGGAGGGCATATGACGTAAGTAGAAACTTGCTGGGGTGTTTCTGTGAAAGAGTTTACTTTCTTTAAAAAAGAACATGCCCATGATTGGTAGTCTTTCCCTTTTTTCCTTTCTTCCTGCTTTGAATATAGATTTAAAATGTGAGCCCATGGCAGCTCCCTGAGACCATAATGTGGCAAGCATGAGCACAAAAGCCAACAGAATAAGAATGGCAAAGTGGAAATATAGAAAGTAACTAGGTCCTTGGGACTTCCCTGGTGGCACAGTGGTTAAGAATCCGCCTGCCAATGCAGGGGACACAGGTTCGAGCCCTGGTCCAGGAAGATCCCACATCCTGCAGAGCAACTAAGCCTGTGAGCCACAACTACTGAGCCCACAAGCCACAACTACTGAAGCCTGCCTGCCTACAGCCTGTGCTCCACAACAAGAGAAGCCACTGCAATGAGAAGCCTGCACACTGCAATGAAGAGTAGCCCCCGCTTGCCACAACTAGAGAAAGCCCGCACACAGCAACGAAGACCCAATGCAGCCATAAATAAATAAATAAATAAATAAATAAAAGAAAATAACTAGGTCTTTTTTTTTTTTTTTTTTGCGGTATGCGGGCCTCTCACTGTTGTGGCCTCTCCCGTTGCAGAGCACAGGCTCCGGACGCACAGGTTCAGCGGCCATGGCTCATGGGCCCAGCTGCTCTGCGGCATGTGGGATCCTCCCGGACCGGGGCACGAACTCGTGTCCCCTGCATCGGCAGGTGGACTCTCAACCACTGCGCCACCAGGGAAGCCCAGAAAATAACTAGGTCTTTGATGGCAACACTGATTAGCTGAATCCATGCCAACAGCTACGTATCTCTGATTTTAAACTCCCATTTATTTTAGCCACCAGGTGTCTGGTATTCTATTACTTGCAGCCTACTATGCCCCTAACAGATAAAGAAGATTTTGGTGTGATATTCTGGGAGTCCTAGGGCAGGTAAAGATTACACCACCTCCTGCCCTCGTCCTCTGTCTTTCTCTCTTCTCTTTTCTCTCTTCTCTATCCCTTTGTTTCCCACGAAGTATTTGTAACCATAATAACCTGTCTCACAAAAATGTAACTTAGACTTCTCTTCCTCCATTCCAAGTATTCACCAAATATTCTTTTCTAATAAAGTCAGCTCTCTCCCTAAAAGGAGTTCTGGTCCAGATGTTCAAATAAAACTATCCTCTACTTTCATACATAAAAGATAATGCATTTCTTAAAAGGATACCAACACTTACAGCCCTACAGATTGAGAACATTGCCAGTATTGGTGAGGTAATTCTGCACAGCAGTGAGAATCGATCCCAGTGTTGGCTCCGTATGCCAGGAGAGCACTGCCCAGCAAAGGCTGAGCAATTCAGCTTGCTCTCTCCAGACAGGGAAGGTCATTTCTGTGGGACTTGGTCAACTGAGCATGCTCCCCATATCAAGTACATCCACCTTGACATTCTAAATTCTGGGGAAAGGCCATCTGCCTCCACCAGCTTCACTCAAGACCCTGCTCTGAGCTTGATCAGTCACAGAATGCTCACCAGATAAAAACATGAGAGAGTCTGCACCAGACGGGGCTCAGAAAGGTCCTGCAGTCAGCCAGCAGAGGTCAGCTGCCCAAGCCTGGGCTTGGAGAGCTCAAGATAGCTGGTGGCTTTTTCAGAAATATTATATTATGTGTTTTCTACCAGAAATAATTGAGACTAAGGGGAATAAATGAAAGTGTACTTCCTTACACAAATGTTGTCAAATGTCTTTTTCCCCCTTTCTCTGTGCTACACACCCTACTCCCACATATGTGGTCCTTTGTTAAACCTATTCAGGACTTCGTTCATTTGTCTAAACCAATGGTTCTCAACGGGAGTGATTTTGGGCCCCCAGGGGACATCTGGCAATTACCGCTGACATTCTTGGTTGTCACAGCTGGCAGGTGGGGGGAGGATGCTACTGGCATCCGGCAGATGGAGGATAAAGATGCCGATAAGCATTCAGCAATGTGCAGGACAGCCCCAAACATCAAAGAATTATCCTGCCCAAAATGTCAATAGTGCTGGAAACCCCAATCAAATTCAAAGACCAGTAAAAATAAGGAGAGAAAGTGTGAACGTTGAACCTTCTTAGAGTCGTGTTTTATTCTTAGATGTACTGATATCTTTTTTTTTTTTTTAGTTTTTTAAATTATTTATTTATTTATTTTTGGCTGCATTGGGTCTTTGTTGCTGCATGTGGGCTTTCTCTAGTTGCGGGGAGCGGGGGCTACTCTTCCTTGTGGTGCGCGGGCTTCTCTTGTTGCAGAGCATGGGCTCTAGGCGCACGGGCTTCAGTAGTTGTGGCTCGCGGGTTTTAGAGTGCAGGCTCAGTAGTTGTGGCGCATGGGCTTAGTTGCTCCGCGGCATGTGGGATCTTCCCGGACCAGGGCTCAAACCCATGTCCCCCTGCGTTGGCAGGCGTATTCTTAACCACTGCACAACCAGAGAAGACCTGTACTGATATATTTTTAATTTATTTGCTTTGCCATTGGTTGTCAGTGCCTCTGGTTACACCTATTGTATCCTAATATAATAAATCTATTTTTATAACCCATTGACAGTAACTAGATATCTAGAATCACTTGCCAATATTGTTTTTCTCACTTACCTTCATTTGTACTAGTTTTTTTTTTTTTAGTCTTGAAGGGAAGCAATCCCTTAGCAGTGAAAGCGCTGAGTGCTAACCACTGGACCGCCAGGAAATTCCCTTAACATCCTTTCTAAAGTGGAATCATTTGTCCAGTTTTTTTTTTCCTCCATCACAGTCTGAGCATTTTCCTAGGAAAGATTACAGACATGCTCATTGGTGCACACAACTCTCTGGCCCACCACAGTCAGAGCGCCCAGCACCGTGCTGCTACAATTAAACTGTTTCCTCGGGGTTTACACGTTTACTGATTCCATGCTTGAGAGAGAAATCAAGTTCCAGGGGGTAAATAAGAAATCTCTGGGAACCTTTGCTCACCTCATTTCCTCCACCAACCCTTGTTATTTCAGATTCCACCAATCTCATCTCCTTTTCCTTTTTAGAAACTTCTCTGAATTGTCTTCAATCAGCTCTCTCTTTTCAGAACTCTAGATGTATATTCTCTCTTCCACTCAAATGGTGCTTAATTAAATATACCTTGTGATGACTCTCACATTTCCATCTGCCTAGTTATTAAATTAAACATTTATTTTCTCTCCAACTAGAGAAGCTCTTTTGGGGCAGGGACCATGCCTCACTTTTCATTAAATCCGTAGAGGACCAAGTATAGGGCCTAAACAAAAAGCCATCCAATAAACAGTGAATTCATGAACAGAATATAGATCATGAACAGATATGTTTAAGACTACAAGGACGTACTATTTTATGTCTTCAGACTCTTAACTTGGCTATCCTGAACTGAAGGAAAAACGTCTTGTCTCCCTGAGAAAATCTTTCCTACAATAAAAGTCAAAGGGAAGTTGGCCAAAGTTCACATGACTGAGTTGTGACCAAAAAGAAACTTGATCTGAGACCTTCAGTGACATGCTCAATGTAGAAAATGTGAATGAGCTTAATGATTAGTGATGGCTGTTAAAAATTAAGGCTTTAAAAACTCTATTTATGTGAATACTAAAGCTGCACATATCTGGAGGTAATAGGTGATACCCTTCTGACTAAATTTCTGTTTCTAATATTTTCCTTCTAACAGTCTTCAGAGCAAATAAAGCAATGAAGCCAACCAGAAAAGTGACAGGAAACAGGTTTTCCCTATACCTATGGTCTGCTTTCCTTTTAGACACATCCTCGATCCTCAGACGAAAGGCTTGTCCCAAAGTAAATTGATTTACAATATAAGGAAACTTCATTTCTATGACGTTCCATAACAAAGCTATGTCTATTATTTTTAAAAGTTTTTGTAACTTTCTTAAAAAGTTTCTCTTTTGCCAGTAGATGCGTATCCTATTTACTGCAGCCCTGGAGGAGTGTTGATTTATTACACACTATTTCTCTTTACAATATTTTTCTGAGCCAAAAATGAAAAAAGCATCATATGGAACAGTACACCATTAAGGAACATGTAACAGACCCTACAGCCCATCCCTACTGCAACCGGTGAAAGCCACTGTCCTGCCCCGAGTTGAGATGTTGTAAAATAAGTACCCCTCCTCTGATGTGCCTTCTCTGTTGCCATTACTGGCTAACAGTTTTTAACCACTGGCTGACAAAATGAGCAATTGACAGTGCTGGACCTGCAGTAAAAGGAAGAATATCAGCCTGAATGTTAAAACGCAGATTTTAGTGAGCACAAGAGCTAGCATGGAAAAGGTCAGGGAAATCTAGGATGAGGGGTCACAGGCAACTGGGCATTGATGGAAGCCCTTTGACTTTGTAAAGGGCTTCAGAAACAGCACTGCAGCCTGGGAAGGCTGACCTACCCTGGAGGACACAGTGGCCACAGGCCAGGAGTGACCTGGGGGGAGAAGAGCAATTGCCTATGCACGACGAAGGATGGATGTCAAGAACTGAGATGCCATGGGCTCAGGAAGCACTGATTGCCCTGGTTCAGTTAGAGCTCTCATTTCCAGGAGGGAGTTTCTCTTTTTTTTTTTTTTGCAGTAAGTGGGCCTCTCACTGTTGTGGCCTCTCCCGTTGCGGAGCACAGGCTCCGGACGCGCAGGCTCAGCAGCCATGGCTCACGGGCCCAGCCGCTCCACGGCATGTGGGATCTTCCGGACCGGGGCACGAACCCTCGTCCCCTGCATCGGCAGGCAGACTCTCAACCACTGCGCCACCAGGGAAGCCCCCAGGAGGGAGTTTCTTCATCCCCAGGGTAAATTAAGGATAGAGGAACATTATTTAAATGTTAAAATTTCTTCAAATTTAAATGCAAGCATCTTTGTTTTCCATATTCATTTGTTCATCTAATATCCATTAAGGGTCCTTTGCAAAGAACGGAGGATACAAAAGCAACAAGACAAAGAATCCACTACTCATCAGAAGCTCACAGTTCCATGGGGGCAGCACTGGATATTCTCCTCCTCCCTCTCGATACACACTCCACCTTTCTCCACCCTGCCCAGTGCCCCTGGAGGCTGACTTTTATGGACAGCAGTGACTGGGCTCCCTTGCCCTCCGGCTTCAGATTGGGATCAATCGTTGGAGGTAAAGGACGGGAGGAGAGAATGATAAAGCTTGTTATTGGCTCCCTCCCTGCCCTGCTGAGGCTGATGGTGGCTCAATACAAAGCAGAGCAGGGAGAGGGCAGAGAATGAATCTAACGGCAAACAGGCAAGTGATCAACAATAACATCTAAGTCCCTCCAACTTACCGTTTAAACCTAATAGCAGAGAGCTGTACTAAATTTGTTTATCTGTATCTATGCAAATAAGGGAATATGAAGACCTAGTTAAAGCAAACTGCCAATAAGGCTGGGTTTTTTAGTCCTGATGGCTCTGTTGTGTCATACCTCAAAGTCATGCAGAAAATCAGATTAAGTTATTATCAGGGCAAATATTAAGTATAACTTTCTGCCTTTTTTATAAATCAGAAATATAGAAAACTCTATGGAAGGAAAGAACCCATGCAACATTCATTCACGTATTTATTAAGTGCCAGGCTCTCTGCTATGGGCTGGGGTAGGTCTAAGACATAGAATAGTACCTCTTTCCCATTCCTGTCATTCCATATTTTCTCCTGGTTGTCTCTGATGCATAACTACAACTGTATCCATGCCTAGAAATCTCTTGTGCTCCACCTTTGAAATCTTCAACTCTAATGCTCTACTCTGACAGTCTCCTATCTTTCCAGCATTCTCATTCTTGACATTTAGAGATGCATCAGGGGCTTCCCCGGTGGCGCAGTGGTTGAGAGTCCGCCTGCCGATGCAGGGGACACGGGTTCGTGCCCCGGTCCGGGAGGATCCCACATGCCGCGGAGCGGCTGGGCCCGTGAGCCATGGCCGCTGGGCCTGCGCGTCCGGAGCCTGTGCTCCGCAACAGGAGAGGCCACAGTGGTGAGAGGCCCACGTACCGCAAAAAAAAAAAAAAAAAAAAAAAAAAATGCATCAAAACCTCCAGTACCATTATCCCTCTCTTTTCCCCAAATTTTTCAACTAATCTTTTCCCACAACTTCTCCTATAATCCCAGAACCAATGGTCCAACACTCAACCACTCTCTCTTACTACAGTGAACAGTAGGATTTGTTGTTGTTTTCCTATTCAGTGTCTAAACCCCCATTTCCAATTGGGAGGAATCCCTAAGGTAAAGATTCCTGCTGGGAGGTAAAGACTCATTCCCAGTGTGGAAGCTGGGAGAAGGAGCCAGATACTTATCCCATCTTCCTGGAAGTAGAGGTTGGACACATGACCAAGGGTTAGCCAATCGGATGCTCCTGCCTGAGACCTCAACTCTTGACCACTAGGGACAAATGGATAGTTTAGTATGTTTTCATGGCTGCAGAGTCTATGTATGGCAGGTGTAGAAGCAGGGGGGAGGAGCCCCACTGGGAGTGGGGTCCCTTGGCAACAGTGGCAGCCACTCTAGCAGGGTATCCTGGTCATTCTTTTCTGTGTTGGCTGTCTGATCTCCTGTGGTTCCCATCTGTTGTTTTAAACTTGATTCTCTAACCTTCCCTTTGGTCTATGAGCTATTCATTATTTACTGAAGTTAACCGTTCATTTCCATTACATTCAACCAAAGGACTGGTATATTTACCATACTTCAACTCATTTGTTCCTTTGTCATTCTTTTCACCTCTCCACAAATTCTAACATTAGTTTACTGATTCAATCCCTTTTTTTTTTTCCTCCTACATTCTGACTTTGTATTAGTGCCAGGAGAAAAAAAAATCACTATTTAGACTGGAACAAATTCATGACCTGTAACCTCAGCCATAGTCCTTCTAAGAATACTTGGCTCCTGATCTCATTCCCCAAAGCAGCTACTTCAGTTCTTAGAGATTCTTCCCAAGTTTGCCCTCCATCATCTCTTGCCCTCCTCATTCCCAAGTACTTTCAACAAACAATTCAGTCATCTGCTGCACAGAGGAAAGAGAGGCCATGAGATGTAAACTCAGCTGAACAAACAATTATTTCATAAATGGTTACAGCTGCAATCAGTACATAATTACTATCTTGTGCTTCTCTTTTTCACCTTAAGATTATTTTCAAAAAAATTCCAAGTATTTACACAGACCACATAAACTTTTTTCTGCGCAGAGAATATGTCAATATGTGTGTACTATGTGTGTTTATATACACACACATACACATATATACATGCACACATGTATGTATATGTGTGTATGTATCAATATTTTTTTCTTTTTGTTGGAATAAACTCCCTTTCTATTTTTTTTTATTTTGTAGTATAAATGAAGCAGCTATATTTGTGCTTCTACAACTGATGTTGTTTCCTTTTCGCTTATTTCCTTAGGGTATACTTCCAAAATAGAATTAGTGGGTTAAAGGGTATGAAGTTTTGTTGTTTTTTTTTTTTGCGGTACGCGGGCCTCTCACCGCTGTGGCCTCCCCCGCCGCGGAGAACAGGCTCCGGACGCGCAGGCTCAGCGGCCACGGCTCACCGGCCCAGCCGCTCCGCGGCATGTGGGATCCTCGCGGACCGGGGCACGAACCCGAGCCCTCTGCATCGGCAGGCGGACTCTCAACCGCTGCGCCACCAGGGAAGCCCAAGGGTATGAAGTTTTTAAAGAGCTTGCTATATATTGGAAAATTATTCTCCAGAAAGATGTCCCTTCTGCAGTGAGAAAGCACATTCTGTTTTCCCATGATGACCATGCAACCCTGACTCCATTGGTCATTATAATTTTTAATAATTTTTGCTACCTTATTTTATATTCCTTCTTTCTGTTGGCCCGTAGTCTCTTTCCATGAGACAATGCACTATCTCTTGTACTGGATGATCTGTAATGGCTACTAAAGGAATTCTACCTGTTGCCTTTTAATTATAGTCATATGCTTGCTATATTTGAATAGTAAAGCTTTTACCAGGTGTCATCATTACATTTGTTTCCTCTATTCTACTAGTTTCTTTCAATATTTATTTTGATACATTGTGTGTACACAAATTTTAGTTTGACCTCACAGATTTGATCATACACATTGCATCTCTGGTCATAGCCTACACTACTCAAGATTCAAAAATGTGTTTCTCCTCCACAGCTGGATTAAATTTGGCATTTCATTTTTCGAAGGATTTTTTTATTTAATAGATTGGTTTTAATATTTAATTCTTTGACCCATCTGAAGTTTACTGTGGTATATAATATGAAGTACAGATACAAGCTAATTTTTCTCCCTATTGTTCTGTTTGCCTGATAATATTCATTAAATGCTGATTTATACCTCACCCCCACCATCAGCATTTTTTAAACTCCTGACAATGATTTTCAATCCAATATTTTTCATTGTGTAGAGTAGTGACTTATTTTAAGAAGCTAGTGTAGATAATTCAGACCTGAAAACTCCCCTCTGAGAAGCTGGGATTTTTGGCTTCAAAAAACCACCTGAGGAGCACATGGAAACTTAGGGCTATGAGGAATTTTAAAACTATTTTGTCCAACCCCTTCCTCCTAATACAAATGAGGAAACAGAGGCACCAATGAGTTAAATATGGTACAAGGGGCTCTGCTAAGGACTGTGGGAAAATGTAGAAAATTAAGGCATGTATCTAGAAATTAAGAGATGAATTTCAGATGAAAATGCATATAAGCATTAAATAATAGCATTAATACAAATATACAGCTAATAATATACAAAAATACACAGGTAAGGACATAATAATAAATATACAGCTAATAAAAATATACAACTAATAATAATGACAGCTACTATTAATTGATGATCTGTTGTGTTCCAAGCACTGTGCATCTCTTTTAAGCCCCATGACAACCCTATAGGGTATGTATTATTATTCCCATTTAGATACCTAGTAATTTCCCCAAAGTCTGCCACCAAGTGAGGAGAGCCAGCTCCCAGCTCTCTCTCTGACTTGAAAGCTTTATTCCCCCTACACAACACTGCCTCCCAACTACCCAGAGAGAGAAGACTAGGCATATCAAATGACCACTAAAGAAACTATTGCATTAAGATAAAAACCTTTTACTGGGGTGGGAGGGAGGCTCAAGAGGGAGGAGATGGGAGATATATGTATACATATAGCTGATTCACTTTGTTGTACAGCAGAAACTAACAACATTGTAAAGCAGTTATACTCTAATAAAGATGTATTAAAAAAAAAAAAAGAAGAAGAGATTAGGACACAGACAGACACAGAGGGACCATAAAAAGACACAGAAAAAACAGTCACCTACAAACCAAAGAGAGAGGCCTCAGAAGAAATCAACTCTGCAGACATCTTGATCTTGGATGTTGAGCTTCCAGAATTGAAAATAAATATCTGTTGTTTAAGCCAAAAAAAAGAAAAAGAAAATATGGTACACATATACAATGGAGTACTACTCAGCCATAAAAAAGAATGAAATAATGCCATTTGCAGCAACACAGATGCAACTAGAGATTATCATACTAAGTGAAGTAAATCAGAAAGAGAAAGACAAATGCCATATGATATCACTTATATGTGGAATCTAAAATATGGCACAAATGAACCTATCTATGAAACAGAAACAGACAGACATAGAGACCAGACTTGTGGTTGCCAAGGGGGAGGGATGGACTGGGAGTTTGGGGTTAGTAGATGCAAACGATTACATATAGAATGACTAAGCAACAAGGTCCTACTGTATAGCGCAGGGAACTATATTCAATATCCTGGGATAAGCCATAATGGCAAAGAGTTTAGAAAAGAATGTATATATGTGCATAACTAAATCACTTTGCTGTACAGCAGAAAGTAACACAACATTGTAAATCAACTATACTTCAATAAAAATAAATTTTAAAAAACTAAAAAAAAAACCAACCTTTTACTTAAGTTCATTTGCAACTGATTAAAAGAGTTGTTTCAATTACTAAAATTGTATGATTTGGGAAAAATCAAGTGACCACTTTAGAACTCAGTTTACTCAGCCCTCAGTGGACAGCAACAGACAAGATTATCTCTAAAATCTTTTCCAGTTTTAAAATTCTAGAATTCTAATTTCTGCTGTCCACTTTTCATTCTTCCATACAAATTAAAATGATACAATTTTTTTTAAAGAAGTACAACCCATTTTTTACTCAATTAACATGTTTTTCTCTAAAACAGTTTTAGGGCCAATAAAGCCTTTAATAGAAATTAAGTTTTGATAACCATGAAAGAAAAGGAAAATAAAAAATTAACAAATATTTTGTAATGTTTTAAAAACTAACAACTAAAAAAAGGAATTCTTTTGAAACTTTATTTTTAATACAATGATGGTATAAGATGATCTGGGAGAATAAATACTATGTTTAATGTTACAATAATAATAATATTTAATAAGTACCTGTTTAGTGAGTTAACAAAGGAACAAATTTTATTTAACTACATTGCAATGCCTGGGCCAAAAGAACAGATTTATTAATTCCACTATATTTTTACCAATTGCTGAGTAAATGGTAATTTTTGTATAAATCATTTTCATAGACTGTACTATAATATACACATTAAATGAAGGCTTATGTTGAACATTTGGGTAAACCACAAGGTCTTAGATCTGGATAGAGGTTTTCTCTTTGAATAGAAATAGAATTCTGAGATACTTGCAAGAATATGTAAGTTATTGCCAATAACAAGAAACTAAGCCTTTCCCACCTATAGGTGTTAACACAGGGAGGCATCCCACGATAAGCATTTCTGTAATTGTACCTTAAACCTTCCAAGGAAGGAGTCAAAGGGATTTTATATATTGGTAATAAATAGAAATTAGGAAAGAAACAGGGATTTTTTTTTTTTTTAACTAAGGTAAGTCATATTATTCAATTAAAATAGCAAAAATGCCTCCCTGGAGACTTCCAAAAATAAAATACTTTGTACTGGTTAAGGTTAGGCATAAAACACCTCGCAAAGTGCCTCTTGGTCCTGTGATTCTATGAGGTGTTTTTTGTTTTGTTTTGTTTTGCGGTACGCGGGCCTTTCACTGTTGTGGCCTCTCCCGTTGCGGACAGAGCACAGGCTCCGGACGCGCAGGCTCAGCGGCCATGGCTCACGGGCCTAGCCGCTCCGCGGCATGTGGGACCTTCCCAGACCGGGGCACGAACTCGTGTCCCCTGCATCGGCAGGCGGACTCTCAACCACTGCGCCACCAGGGAAGCCCTGGTATAAATTTTTTATAAGCCCATATTTTCTATTTAAAATCTTTAACAACTTTGGACATATTGCCTGAAGAGGGCGCCCTTTCCTATAAAACTAAGATTCATTTGCTAAATCCCTAATATGTAAACAAATCTGTGAAATAAAGCACTATACCAACTTCAAATTTTCAGTAGCGATCCTTTTTAAAAATTAGTAAAATATACATTTATAAGTATATATTATTTGTATATACACCTTAGGAAAAGGCACTCCTACATGCCCAGCATGGAAATTTAGGAAATGGGAAAATTCCAGGAACTTGGAAGCCCCGTTATGCTTCTCCCAATGTATCTCCATCTCTTCTCATTCCTAAGGGAAACATTTTCTTGGATTATGTGTTTATAATTTCCTTGCCTTTCTTTATAGTTTTATCACCTCTGTACTGTTTAATTCTGCTTTTTTTTACCTTTATTATAACTTATGAATTCATACTGTATGAATTCTGTGACTTGCTTTTTTGATCAATATTAAGTGTTTGGAATCCATTCACACTGATACATGTAACTGTAGCTCATGCATTTTCTGTGCTGTGCAGTGTTCCACCCTATGAGTATATCACAAACTATTACTTACTGTCTATGCTTTGGCAGTAGACTTTTTATTTTGTTGCAATTAAGAGTTACACTGCTGGTGTGCAACAGTTCCTCTAGGACAATCTGCTGCTTGTTTTTGTATGGCCCACTAACTGGGAATGATTTGTATATCTGAAATGGTTGAAGAAAAGAAAAAGAATATCTGTCACATGAGAATATTATATGAAATTCAAATTTCAGTGTCTACAAATAAAGTGTTATTGGAACATAAACACACCCGTTCAGTTCCATGTTGCCTATGCCTGCTTTCCAAGCACAGCAGCAAAGCTGAGGAGCTGTGCCAAAGATCTTCTGGCCCACAAAACCCCAAGTATTTACTATCTGGCCCTTTACAGAAAAATTTTACAGACTCCAGCTCAATCTTATATACCTGAGAGGGAAATGCTAAAGCTTAGCGTGTGTACATTTACTGTTTCACTTGTTTCCAAGGTGGCTCTACCCATACACACTCCCATCACCAGTGTGTGAGCATTCTCAAAGTCCTCATGGTGGAGACAAGAGAAATAGACGTGCTATAGAACTGCAAAATCTACCTTTGTGGGTACATGTGAGTTGTGGTGGTAATTTGCAACACTTTTGCTACAATTGTGATAAGCCAATAATACTAATTTCGTCTGTACCTTATATAACCTTCCCCAGGTTTAAGCTTGTCAGTAGACAAGGTCTTGGACCATTGATTTTTTCTAAAATAAGTCTAGACCACATCCTCCCATGGTGGGAGGACCATGACCAAGACCATGCCCTGGAGTTCCCAGGTCCTCCACCTAGAGGGAGTTCATCTGGTTAAGACCATTCATGGGCCTCCTACAAAGCCAGGATGGGACAATGTGAACTGCATGCAATTGACATAACTGCCACATGCTCCTGGGTTTAATCCTGCAGCCTTCTGCTTCTGAGGTGTGTCTTCATGTAGCAAGGATGTTAACAGGTGGTCTCTGAGCACTTGGAATGAGGCTAGTCCGAATTGAAATGTAATGTCAGTGTACTAGACCCATCAGATTTCAAAGACTTATTATGATAAAAAGAATGTAAAATGTGTGTTGTTTTTAGCTACTCAACTCAGGTAATTTGTTATCCAGCAATAGAAAACGAATACAGTAGAAAAAAGAAGAAAATGTGATATTTCAAGATACTCATAAGTTATTTTATTAACATTCTCTTAATATTTATATTAATTTTATTAGCTTGGCCAACACTTAATTTTTTAGTAGATATTAAGCATGTAAAACTATCTTCAGACATTTAAAAAAGAGCTGTTTTAGTTCTGGAGATGGTGTACTGGTAGCCCAACAATGTGAATGTACTTAACACCACAGAACTGTGCACTTGAAAATGATTAAGGTGGCAAATAATGTTGTATATATTTTTAAAAAGAAGCTGTTTTTAAATAGTTATCTTTACTTTCAGAGAAAAGAATAGTATTACCAGGTTGCCTAATAGAAATAAATAACCATTAATACAAGAAAAATTATTACTTATTTTTACTGTTTCAGGAAGTCATTATGGATTAAAAGATGGCTGCAGGATTAATAACTGAATCAGAAATTTTACTGTTTGCTAAGTTGTTCTTTTCAAAAGCCATTGAAAGAGAAGTTTTGCTTGCTTGTCTCAATACCCATCTAATGCTGTTATTAAGAAGAAACAGTCTTCAATGTCTGAATGACAAGTGGGATAACGCATAAGAATAGACATTACTTGTTATAATATGAAACTCTAGAAGAAAAATCACAATCGAGGCACAGTCCATTTACTTTCTTTAAGGCAAAATGAATATATTAAAACAGAATGCTCAAAGCCTTGCTAGATATGAAGCCAGTATGAACACAAGCTTCAATATGTGAATTATTGTTGAGGACAAAATATGTGAAGTTTGAGAAGGGGCAGGAATCGTAGGCGTGGACAATGCCCAGCTATCAGCTCCTGTTCTGGATAAAGTCTAGCCAGCCTAGCATTCCCCAACTCTTGCTGACCATCAGAATCAGAACTGCAATGTCCTGAGATGCAAATTCCAGGTCCCGCCCCATAAAACCCAATGATCTAACTCTAGTTCAGTTTTGAGCCGGTGTGTGTGTGTGCATATGTGTGAAGCTATATGTATGTGAATGAGAGAGCTTTGTTTTAAGGGCTTCAGGTAATTTTGATTTGGGAATCACTAAACTAGGAGGCTAATGGCTTCTTTCTGAAGGCTGGAAATCTCAAGCAAATACCTGGCATTTGTGTAATCTTTATTCCAGTGATCATTTCTGAGTTTTCTTCTCAGCAGCATTTGAGAAAGCTGACCATTCCTCCTTGAAACACTTGCCTCACTGGCCTCCAGGACCTCCCATGCCCTGGGTCTCCTGCAACAGTTCTGGCTGTGCCTTCTCAGGTGTCCCTGAAGATTGGGGTGCCCCAGAGCTCAGTCCTTGAAAAGAAACCAGGTCAGCCCAATTTATGCTCAGCTGTTTGGCTTCACCTCAAAGCCTCTTTTTCCATACAGATTTTTTTTTGTTTAATTTATTTTATATCTATCAAAGTTATACATGTTTATAGTTTTAAAGAGTTACATAATTCTACAAAGCTCGTTATGAAAAACAGCAGCCTCTGTAACCACCACCGTTTCACAGTAATGCAACTTCATTTAACTCTTTTAACTGGTTTTGTCTTTCCCTCTATAGTTCCAAATAACATGCTTATATAGATACACCTTGATTTTTTTTTTTACTTTTAAACATAAGTTATTGACTTCTCACCACAGAAGATGATGGTTTACATTTTTTTAACCCACAGGCAGACAGACAGACACACACACACACACACACACACACACATACACATTCCTCTCAATATCCCACCCTCCCAATATGTTGTAAGTTTGGTGAGATCAATATTTAGAGTTTCCATTTATGGCCATGTAGAGCGTAAACTCTGTTGACAGCCAATTTATGTCATATTAATTTTTTTTCCTGTACAGTTTATTTCCCTAGAGCTTATAATTACCTGTCTTTAAATTTGCTTACATTCCTAAGAATTTGTCACTAATTTATTCCCAACTTTTCCTCCAGTTGAGTAAGTCTCCTTTCAGTACAACACATCAGGAATTTTATCACTTTCAACTTTTTGAAGCCGTCTCTCCTGGTGCCTTCTGACCTGCTCTGGTCTGGATGGATTAATACCTGGGCCAGCTGCACAGAGGGCATTCAGATGGCTCCCTCGGTGTCATCCTAGAGATAACTTGCATCTTTCTCTTATGGGTCACCTGCTTCTTGGGTCCCATGTCTTCTTCTAAATGGATTCACTCCCTCATTTGGAGAGAACATGCTGAAATTTCACTATGATGTGAAATGTGGGTCTTTTTAGATGTATTTTATTAGGAACTCAGTGGGCCCTTTCAATCTGGAAACTCATGTCTGGAAAATTGTCTTAAATTATTTCTTCAATGATTTCTTTCCCTCCATTTTCTTTTCTCTCCTTTCCTGGAATCCCTAAAATACTTTTTAATTTCTCACTTAATATTTTTTCCTCCTCTTTGTTTTTTTTCTACTTTTTGGGAGATTTCCTTAAGTTTTTCTTCCAACCATACTTTAGGATATTTTTTCTCCTATTGTGTTTTTAATTTCCATATTTTCTGGTCTATAAATCTCTTTTTCTTAATAATCCTGTTATTACTTCATAAATGCATTTTTCCTTATTTTTATCAAGATATTAATCTCTGTTTTGTATAGTCTTTTTGGTTTGTTTTTTACTTTTTCTTGTTTATTTTGGCCTCTGTCTTTCATATTGGAGGATTGCTCAAAATCTGGTGATTCTGGGCTGACTTCTTATATTTAAGAGTAGGGCACGAATAACTAACTGGACGTTCTACGTGCTGCATGAGCTTCATCATAATGCCACTTAGCTACCGATTTCACTGGGGGAAACTCTCAATATCACTAGCTCTTATTCTTTCTTCTTGGGCTGGTTGTATTCTCCAGTAAGACTCTCACCATTCTGGAAAGACAGATTGGCAAGATGCCTGGGTCAATATCAATATTCAGTAGATAATTTTTTAAGTTGAGGTATAGTTGATTTACAGCAGTGTGTTACTTTCACATGTACAGCAAAGTGATTCAGTTATATATATTTTCTCAGATTCTTTTCCAGGATAGGTTATTACAAGATATTGAATATAGTTCCCTGTGCTACACAGTAAATTCTTGTTGTTTATCTATTTTATATATAGTAGTGTGCATCTGTTAATCCCATACTCCTAATTTATTCCTCCCCCTCCTCTTTCCACTTTGGTAACCATAAGTTTGTTTTCTATGGCTGTGAGTCTGTTTCTGTTTTGTAAATAAATTCATTTGTATAATTTTTTTAGATTCCACATATAGGTGATATCATATAATATATATCTGTCTTTCTCTGTCTGACTTCATTTAGCATGATATTGTCTAGGTCCATCCATGTTGCTGCAAATGGCAAGAATTCATCCTTTTTTTATGGCCGGGTAATATTCCATTTTGTGTGTGTGTGTGTGTGTGTGTGTGTACCACATCTTCTTTTATCCACTCATCTGTTGATGGACACTTAGTTTGTTTCCATGTCTTGGCTATTGTAAATAGTGCTGCTATGAACATTGGGGTGCACATATCTTTTTGAATTGAGATGGAGCAGGACCCTAAGGTCCTTCCCCCCAGGTCCTCCACCTGCCTTTTGTCTGTGGAAAAACTTTAACCAAAGTGAGTGGAATCAGAGAAGTGAGAAAATGCAGAAGCAAAGGAAAACTGTCAAAGACCAAATAATAATAGTTTAGTCATTAAGCAAAGTCAAGGACCTTTAGTTCCTCCTCAAGGGCTATAGATAATATTCTGAGCCGTATCCTGTGAGCTGTCTTGTAGGTACTGAAACCGCCACCAGGTGGAAGAAGTTAACTACATGATGACCAGACTGTAGCCACAACATAAGCTGCCACAATTCCAAGAACTCACCTCAAAGAAATGGGAACAAACTGCTCCGGAACTGAAGAATAACTGTAACTGTACTTAAAACAACCAAGACAGTGCTGATCAGACACTGCATGACCAATCTCAAGATGACTGTCAGAGCTGACTATGCTGTTTCTGCATGTAGCCCCCTCCCTCTGCCTATAAAAGCTCTTGCCCACTGACTGTCAGTGGTGGGGAGCTGGCCTTTGGACATGAGTCCACCCTCCCCCACGATTGCCGGCCTCCGAAGTAAAGCAAACTTTCCTTTCCACCAACCTTGCCTCTTTATTGGCTTTAGAGAGGTGAGCAGCCAGACCCCAACTTTTGGTAACAGAATTAGAGTTTTAGTCTTTTCCAGATATAGGGCCAGGAGTGGGATTGCTGGGTCATATGGTAGCTCTATTTTTAGTTGTTTAAGGAACCTCCATACTGTTTTGCATAGTGGCTGCACCAATTTACATTCCCACCAACAGTGTAGGAGGGTTCACTTTTCTCTACACCCTCTCCAGCATTTATTATTTGTAGACTTTTTGATGATGGCCATTCTGACCAGTGTGAAGTGATACCTCATTGTAGTTTTGATTTGCATTTCTCTAATAATTAGTAAAGTTGAGCATCTTGTCATGTGCCTGTTGGCCATCTGTAAATCTTCTTTGGAGCAATGTCTATTTAGGTCTTCTGCCTATTTATTGATTGGGTTTTTTGTTTTTTGACACTGAGTTACATGAGTTGTTTGTATATTTTGGAAATTAACCCCTTGTCCGTCTCATTGTTTGCAAATATTTTCTCCCAGTCTGTAGGTTGTCTTTTCATCTTGTTGCTGGTTTCCTTTGCTGTGCAAAAGCTTTTAAGTTTGACTAGGTCCATTTGTTTAGTTTTGCTTTTATTTCTTTTTCCTTGGGAGACTGATCTAAGAAACTATTGCTACAATTTATGTCAGAGGATGTTTTGCCTATGTTCTCTTCTAGGAGTTTTATGGTGTCATGTCTTATGTTTATGTCTTTAAACCATTTTGAGTTTATTTTTGTATATGGTATGAGGGAATGTTCTAATTTCATTGATTTACATGAGGCTGTCCAGTAAGTAACTTTTTACTATTCGGCCTACCTTCACATTGGTATCCTGATCTTAACCCGTATCTGGGTTCCTCAGTCAAGAGACTTTAAACACCAGAAAATAAACCTTCAGCCCTCTGCTAGTATATGTGGCAGAGGGGCAACTGTCATTGGCATGGAGGGCAAGAAGTGTAGAGATCTAACTGCTTCTTAAACAGATTTTCAGCCAGTCTTCTCTGGTTTTAGCCCCATGTTTATTTTTACCTGTAGAATTGTCTGGGTCTACCAATTCCCAAGTCTTTAGGGTTCTGCATATGAACTGGATTATTCCTGGCTTTCTACACTAGTTTAGGACTCCTGTCCCTCCAGGCTGCTACATCAGCCATATTCTTCTATCTGCTTTCCAGCATCCAACATGTGTTGCTGTTTCCCACCCCTCTTGATTCTCTTTGTCCTGGTAGATTTATATCCTCCTAAAGTGTCCCTTTATTTCTACCTTACTGTGGTTTTAGAAGGGGTGAAAGAAAAGTACGTGGCCAACCTGCTATTCTTGGTGCAAAGCCTCAATCTAGGTCTTACCATTAACAAAACTAATGTTTTAATGTTTATCTGTCAGATTGAGTCTGTGATCTGAAGTTGTTTAGTTACCTTTCTGAGCCTTCTTTATTTTATTTTTCTTTTTCATTATAACATCCCCAGCATCTAGCCTTCCGTGTATTAGACATATTTCATCAATTTTCACTTCTTTAGCACTTCTTGTGAAAATTTTTTTCTCCATTACTAAAGTAAAATACATACATACATACACAGAAATGTAAATGAACATTAAGACATAAAACCAAGCAATGGGACATTTGATATACAGAAATGATAACATTCACTGAAAACCTTTAATTATTTAGATGTCCAGCTATATAATTATCTAGCCTTTAATTTGAAAAGGAGCCTGTCTAGAGCAAATTATAGTTGTCAAACCACATTTTAATGATTTCATCAAGTCAGACTATGACACAATGTTTTTCAGAATGTGATAATTACCAGTATTCAAGAACTGTGGAAATTTTTTCCTTTGTGCTTTTTGCAGAGGTATTTTTATCTTTCTGCTAGTCTGAGGGCATTTGAAAAGCAAAACATGAAAAATTTAATAGTCAAAATGTTTCAATTATTCAGGGTACATAGTGCCTGGAGTTTGTTGAGAAACATTGTGGTTTTGTTTTGTTTTGTTTTGTTTACCAGTAAGAGGAGGCTGAAAACCCTGACTGTCCCTCATCAAGCTGGTGACTTGGGGGAAATGTCAAATTGATTAGGGAACTTTCTCTGAATACTTTTATCATCATATGGTATGGGAAAAATTAGAAGGGCTAACTTTTAAAATCCAAACATTCTTTTATTCCAACCATCCTCAAAGCAGGTAAATCCACTCCAGGGTGGATTAGTCAGCTTTGCTGCAGTAGCAAATGACCCCGCAAATCCCAGTGGTTTGCAAATATTTCTGTCTTGACCACATCACGTGTCAGGTGATGGGACAGGTGCTGCAACTCGCTGCTTGTGGCTTCTCATCCCCAGATGCAAACCAACAGAGCAGCACCACTTGGGACATCTGTTCAGTGGCAGAGGGAAAGAGAACTTCTGAAAAATATGGTGCCTATTCAAATTTTTGTTCAGATTCGACCTATGTCTCATCTCCTCACAAAGCAGGTCACACGGCCACGCCCCACATTGATGGGGAGGGGAAGTTACTCCTCAAACAGGAAGTCCCTGCAGGTTGCAAAGTAAAGGGTGGATGTATGATCTTCCTATAAGGAAGGGGAGGCACGAGTCATCGAAAATGATAATCTAATCTCTACAGGTAGAAAAGGAGGGGGGCTAAAATCATTGAAGAAAGAAAATGGGATTAGATCAAAACTGAGCAGTGATTAGAATGGGAAAGTTTACAAATTTAAAATCTTTTTTGTTCTGGAGTTAAACACAATGGTACTTTAAGGAATTTAAGGCTGGATTGCCCACCTTAAACTATGATTTGTGTGTTATCTCTGCAATATAATTTTACTGGGGGCAAGTACTTTTTTTTAATTAATTTATTTTATTTATTTTTGGCTGTTTTGGGTCTTCATTGCTGTGCAGGGGCTTTCTCTAGTTGCAGAGAAAGGTGAGCGGGGGCTACTCTTCGTTGTGGTGAGCAGGTTTCTCATTGCGGTGGCTTCTCTTGTTGCAGAGCACAGGTTCTAGGCTCACGGCTGCAGTAGTTGTGGCACATGGGCTCTGTAGCTGTGGCGCGCAGGCTGTAGAGCGCAGGCTCAGTAGTTGTGGTGCACCGGCTTAGTTGCTCCGTGGCATGTGGGATCTTCCCAGACCAGGGCTCGAACCCCTGTCCCCGGCATTGGCAGGCGGATTCTTAACTACTGCGCCACCAGGGAAGCCCCAGAAAAGTACTTCTTTTAGCAATATACTCTTGGTCTCCTTTCTAATATTGTTTGCTTCAAGAAGTACAAACTAAATTCCATATTAATTCAGGGAGAATTAGAAATGACTGAGGTGAGAAGGCAGTCGATAAAAATAATCTTGATGAAAAAGAAAAATGCAGTGTATCTGCGGCTTCCTTTGGAGCACAGTAACTTACCTAGTGGCTACCCAAACAGAAACTGTGGCTTCTCTGGGTTCTGACTTAAAAAGGCTGAATAATTCAGTTGCCAAAGCGGTGGTGTTTCAGAAACATCAGGAATTACAGGATGCTCGGGAGAAAAAACAACTTCTCCTTCCTCCTGAGTCTCTTAAATTCAACGCTTCCAAGAGATGCAGTTTTTAGTATAAGGCTTGGTCCTAAGTGGAATGAGTATACTAACAGTTTAGAGGACAATGAAGTTTTCAAACAAGAATCTCTTAGGAGGACTTATCCTCACACACTCTGATAATGTGGTCAGGTGTCTCTTTCTCTGACTGAGGCAGAAACCAAGGCACATAGCACTTCAATGACGGTGCTTTCCTAAGTTCACCAGCTCATTAGTGCCTGGTCAAACATCCAAACACCTGAGGCAGAAGGACACGATGATGCTGAACTAGTCACCAAGCATCTAATGAAAATAATGACTCGTCCCCGGAGATCTGGTTGTGACAAGTCAGGGGTGTGCAAGATGTGCTAGACAACTGGGCACCATGAAGAGGAAAAAGAGAAGTGGAAAGAGGACGCTGGGCTTCCTCTCTTAGGGAACACTAACCAGCCCTGGTGTTAAATGTTTAATGATCAGAGGCCTAGTGGGAGTTCAAGTGCAAAGAATTATTAAAATGAGTTATGGGGGCTTCCCTGGTGGCGCAGTGGTTGGGAGTCCGCCTGCCGACGCAGGGGACACGGGTTTGTGCCCCGGTCCGGGAAGATCCCACATGCCGCGGAGCGGCTGGGCCCGTGAGCCATGGCCGCTGAGCCTGCGCGTCCGGAGCCTGTGCTCCGCAACGCAAGAGGCCACAACAGTGAGAGGCCCGCGTACCGCAAAAAAGGAAAAAAAAAAAAAAAAGAGTTATGGGAGGAATTTATTTAATGAAAATAGGCATAAATAAGAGATATTTTCATTTTTTCACTGAGAAAGACAAACTCCATCTGGTCTGCAGAAATGTTTGCTGTTGGTGTACTTTGGGTTTATGGCTAGTAATGAGTATACTGATAAAGTCTATTGGCACATGCCTGCTTTTCTCATCAGCCTTGAAATCGGGGTGCTAGAGAACAGTGGCAAGCAGTTCACTTTTCTTGGTTAAATTCAGAAACGTTAGTTTGTTTTAGAGAAAACGTTTGTGTAGGTGCTATATCTGTATCTTATAATATTACTATACCCATCTTTCCTTTTTCTTCATAAGTGTAGGGAGACCCAGTGATTTAGTCTTCAACAAACACTGAACATCTCTTATGACGTTCTAGGTGCTGGGGACTCAGTCGGAAAAAAAGAATTTACATTATAACGCGGTCGACAGACACTGTTAAAAATCAAATTTATAATATCATGGCAGGTAGTGATAAACACTTTGAAGAATAATAAAGTAAGATGAGAGAGGGGTGCAGATCCCATTTTAGGAGAAGAAAGGTATGTCTTTGACAGCTTATACTGGTTCATGAGAGCTGACTAGCAAATTTTTAGGAATTTTGCTAGCCAGATGTTAAACACAGCCATTGTTAAAATTTAAATTTTATACACTTCCAGGTAAATACATTATAATTAAAAGAACGTAATAAATACTCAAAACTCACCATTTTCTATTTATTTTACTACTTGTTACTACTATCTATGCTCTTTATTTACGCCTATTCTATCTGTGCATTGGAAACATTACATAATGATGTGCAACTCCGCATCTCCTCTCAACTCTTTGTTCAGTGACATCATGTTGGTAGCTTGGAAACGGCCATGGTGAGCGTAATTACACCACAGAAATTGGCAAATACTACAAACCAGGGCTTTTTATCCCAGAAAGCTAGTTGTTAAACATTTACCAGCACTTTACAGAAGAGAGTTTCTAGTGAGGTGATAATTGAGCAGAAACCTGAATGAAATGTGGATATTTGTCATTGGGGAACCTGGGGGAAAGCAGTGCAGGCATAGGCTCCAGGTCAGCTCTTGTTTGACACGTTTTCAAGATCAGCACAGAGAACGGCATGGCTGATTGAAGTGAGAAAAGTGGCAGGAGATCAAGGCAGGGGGATAGATTACGTAGAGCTTGGAAGCCCCTGGTAAAAGATACAGTTTTAATTCTAAGTACATTATGAAGCTATGGGAGGATTGAAAACAGGAGAGGGATGTCATCTGATTCCTATTACAAAGAAAACTCACTCTACTGTATGGAGGAGAACAGACTGTTTTAGCAGGTGGCGGTTCTAAATTTCAACTGAGTAATAGCTAAGAATCACTCCTTGCTTGTTAGAAATACATCAGAATCATTGATATTTGCAACCGTCCTAACATTTAATCACAGGTAACACCGAGTGTGTGGTAGTGCCCACGAGCGTTCCTCCCTATCCAACTTTCTCCTCCTTTCTGGGCACGTAGATAGTCTACACTTCCCAGTACTCCGGCACTTCAGTGGGTACATATGAGTTCTAGCCAATAAAGTATGAGTAGGAGTGATACGTACCACTCCCAGGCAGAAGCATTTCAGAGCCACGAGTGATTCCCACACTAGTCCATGGTGACTGTGGAGGCCACATCTTGGGATGGAGGAGCCACAGGATGGAAACATTCTGATCCCTGAGTGACTATGTGGGGTATAGCGTCCCCTGCCTCACCCTGAACATGAGCATGACCAAGCAACAAAAAGCTTTGTTTCACTAAGTCCTGAGATTTAGGGATTCATTTATTCTGTTTAGCCTAGGCTATCCTGACTGATGTAGATTGTCAAGCTAGTAAAATTTTCATGATAACAGCTAACGTTTATTGAGTGCTTACTTCATGCCAGACACTAGGCTAAGCATTTTACCTGTAGTTCCTCACGTAAGCCCCACATCACCCCTATGAGCTGGACACTATGATTGCGTCCATTTTAGAAATAAGGAGACTGAGGCCAAGAGAGGTTAAGTGACTTGCCCAGGGCCCCCAGAGAACAAAGGGTAGAGCCAAGATCCAGTCCCGACTCTAGAGCCTCCCCTTTTCCTTCATGAGGGAGGAATAAACAGCCTCCTGACTTCAGTCATTTCTTCACGCATTTACTGGGCACTTACAGTGCTAGGCTCTGGGTAGGCAAAGATGAACAAAACACCATTCCTGTCCTCAAGGAGACTAGTGAGGGAGAGACTATGAAGAGAAAATTATAATGTGATGAATTTACAAGCAATACAAGAGACAGAGGAACATGTTAACAGACACCACAGAAACACAATCGGCAAAACCCAGACTGTTGGGAAACCCCATGGGACAAACAATCCAGTTTCTTCAACAAATAAATTACAAGGAAATTTAGTCAGAACCTATAGATTAAAGGAGATCTACAAGGCTTATTAACCAATAGCAAGATTATTTGGCTACTGATTCAAGCAAGCTATTAAAAAAAATTTAGACACTAGATGGTTGAAAATTTGAACACTCAATGGATATTTAGTTGTATTAAGGAATTTTTAACTTTAAAATTTTTAGGTGAGATAATGATTTTGTGGTTATTTTTAATGTGTCCTGATCTTCTAGAGACATACACTAAAAAATTTATAGTTGAAATTATATGATGTCTGGAATCTTCCTCAAAATATACAGGAGAGAGAAGTGGGTACACGAAACAATGATCATAGTTGACCTGGGTGATAGTTACATGGGGATCAATTTTAGTAAATATTTAAAGCTTCCCAAAGTAAAAAGTTTTAGAACTTTCTTTTATCCTGGGCTGGATACAAAAGAACTGGTAGAATTGCTGACAAGGTGTCTGGGGAAGTTGGGAAGGTTTCCAAGGAAAAATGGGACATCCATGTGTGAAACAGTTCTCAGGCGGCAGGAGAGCATGCACAAACAAATTAAATTATTTTAAGCATCACCTAATGTTATCAATGCCAGAAATGGTTAATATTTGTTTTTCATCAAGACCCAGCCGCTATCAAATGGAAACAGGTTCCCAGAGTTCATGGAACTTCCTTCTATAGAAATGTGTAGAAATGGGCTGAGTGGAGCTGGGGATTGATTGAACACTGGATTAGAAAATCAGGAGAGCAGGCACAAGAATCCTGGCTTTGCCCGTGACCAGCTGTGTGTCTCGAAGAGGGGCTTGGAAATTTTCTGTCTCTGTTCCCTCATCTATTAAACGAGGTCCAAATTGTTCCCCAAGAACTCTTTCTGCTCCAACATTCTATTATTCTACATGGGCTTCTTCAGACATGAAATGTTAATTTGGGGATCATGTGTGAGAATCAACTGATTCAGGTCACTGTAGCATCATTGTGAGAACCGAAAAGACCTCCAGTTCAGGCATCTTAGTTACAGGAGACCCTGGGAAAGTCTCCTGGACATAGAGACCCCATGACACAACCTCAGAGGACTTTTTCTGCTTCCCACGGGAAGCAGAAGGGAGTAACAGAGTAAGGCCATTGTGCATTGTTTTTAGCACAGTACCTGAGCTCTTGGCGACCTTCATAAGTTAAGGGAGGAGGATTTACTTACAACTTCTCAACTTCCTTGTGAAAAGTTCTTCTAGGCTTGAAAAATCCTACCTGCTGGGCTTCCCTGGTGGCGCAGTGGTTAAGAATCCGCCTGCCAATGCAGGGGACAAGGGTTCGAGCCCTGGTCCAGGAAGATCCCACATGCCACGGAGCAACTAAGCCCGTGCGCCACAACTACTGAGCCTGCGCTCTAGAGCCCACGTGCCACAACTACTGCAGCCATGAGCCTAGAGCCCGTGCTCTGCAACAAGAGAAGCCACCGCAATGAGAAGCCTGCACACCACAATGAAGAGTAGCCCCCGCTCGCCGCAACTAGAGAAAGCCCGTGTGCAGCAATGAAGACCCAATGCCGCCAAAAAAAAAAAAAAAAAAAATCCTACCTGCTTTCTTTCCTTGAATATTGAGCACTGAGAAACCTGCCCCTTGGTGTCCCAAAAGGAAGTTAAATAGTTCTGACAGGATGTCTCCATGGGCCCATAATCTCTGTGCTGACGAATGTAATGAAAAGTGTCAGAAGATCCTCTGGCCTCCCCATTCCCCACACCTTTGGAACTGCAGCAGAGACTCAGCTGCAACCACCCCCATGGTGGAGGGCGTGATTGGAGCTCTGAGGCCGAGGACCCCCCTCCCTCCCTCCCCCACCCCGCCCTACCGTGGCAGAAGGCTGGAAGCTGCACAGCCCCACCTGGGAGAGCTCTGGTATTTGGGAGGGAAGCAAGTGCAAGTGAGACCTGTGTGGAAAGGGAATGTTGCCTGCCATTCCAGTAAACAATAAATGTTGCCCACCATCAAGCTGTTAGCCGTTGTCTCCCCCCAAATCCCCCCGAAAGTGCACCCTGAGGGGCATGCAGAATGGAGAAAACCTGGAAACCCTCTGTGCTTTGAATACTGGCCCTAGATAGTTAAGATGCATATCTAAGGGATAATTTCAATGAGCTCAGACTTTTGCATCTTCCCACACAAGCGTTAAAATCATTACCCTGAGATGTCTGTTTTTTGTGATTAGCAGTAATCTTTTGACGTTCAACTACATGTTTTTTTTCCAGCAAACTCCTACATATCCTGGTTCCCCCCCCATCGTCTAGTCGGAGCAGTTCCTCAGAGCTCTCTCAGAGTCTGTCTCCGGGCTACAGTCCTCAGTAAGGTCCCTGAATAAAACTTAACTCACAACTTTAGGTTGTGCGTTTTTCTTCAGTCGACACCTGTCTGGTCTCAGACTCTTTGTGTCCACAATTTCTGTCCTAGGATGTTGAAAAGAAGGTTGGTCTGGTGCAGAGAAAGGAGACAGCCCAAGTGTGGCAGACCTACAACAAGCTGAGAGATGGGGAGACTGAGGCTGCCTATCCTTCTTCTCTTCTACTTCCCTGTGCTCTGGTTTCTTGTAGCTTTCATTTGGGGGAAGCACCACATTTAGAGGGTCTCTATCTGGAAAGCATTTTCCAGGCTGCCTCTCCCCAACATTAACTGCATCCTTCCATCCTGTCTCCTCACAAGCTTCAAGTGCTGAGGGAAGCTTCCCCCACCAGGACAGCCCACTAACATGCACCCTCATGGAATCTCCTTGCTTTCCTTCCAGCATTCTTATCAGTTTGTAATTACATATTAACTGAAATGATTACATATTAACTCATGTGATTATATGATCATATTGTATGATATGCCTCTCATTAGACTTAGCTCTCATAGATCCTGGATACATATTGGTTTCTTTTTAAAACTGAAAGAGAATAAATAAATGAATATGAAAAAGAAAGAAATAGAATACAAAGAAAATGCACAGTTCATAGGTGCAGCCCAGTGAATTATTACAAAGTGAACACACCTGAGCAACTACTGCCCAGGTCAAGAAAAAAGATGGGCCCAGCATCCCCGAAGGCACCCTCTTCCTGCCCAAAGTAACCATTCTCCTGATGCCCATAGATTAGTTTTGCCTCCTTTAAAAGTTTTAACTCTTAAGACTTCAAAAATAATTTTAAATTCACCCTTTAGCATGTACGGTTCTATGAGGCTTGATAAATGTGTATTGTGTTTATCATAACCTCAGCCAAGACACAGAACAGTTCCATCTTTCCCCAAATTCCCTTGTGCCCTTTGCAGGCAACCCTTGTCCCCACCCACAGTTCTTAGAAACCGTTGATCTGCTTTCTTTCCTTATATTTTTACCTATTCTAGAATTTCACATATATGGAATGAGCCAATATGTCGCTCATTCAACATAATGTTTGTGAGGCTCATCTATGATGTGTACAATAGTTCATTTTCACAGCTGTATGAATACACCACAATTTTTCTACATCATTGTATGAATATAATATAATGTATTTATCCACTGTATTGTTGATGTACATTTGGGTTGTTTCCAGTTTGGGGCTATTACAAATAATGCTGCTAGAGACATTCTTACGCATACCTTTTCATGCTCACTGCATGCATCTCCTTTATGGCTTAGTGGTCCTAAGGTCATGAAGATGAACTCCTTAGTTTCTAGAAGTTTCATTTCACCTTTCACACTTATCTACAATTAGCCTGGAATGCATATTTATATGAGGTGTGATGTGAGGTAGGGGCTCAAGTTTCTTTTTTCTTCTTCTTACATAGATATCCAGTTGACCTAGCACCATTAATTGAAAGTAAGTCCTTTCCACTCGCTCTGCGGCGCCACCATTGAAATAAATGAACTGTCCATATACGTGTAGATTAGTTTCTGGACTCTCCATTCTGTTTTATCATCTATTTGTCTTAATCCTCCCACTTTTTCTTCTTTTTCAAGATTTTTCTCGGTTATTCTTGACTCTCAGAATTTCTACATAACTTTTAGGCTCCTTTCTGGGCTTACCCGTGCTTGGATCCCAGCTCCTGACCCGGTGCCTGGCGCACAGTAGGAACTGAATGAATAGCTGTTGTATGAATGGGAGTGACCTCGGGATCTTTCAGCACGCCCACTTCCACCCCACGCTTCTATCCCGCTGCCCCCAGAGGCGCAACTGTACACTGCAAGGAGGCTGCTCCCCGGCGGAGCACGTCATTTTCCTCCCGACACGGGTGGATCCCGAGCCGGTTCTCTCCGCCCCGCCCGCGCCCCGCCCCTCCCCGCCCCGCCCCGCCGGAAGGACGATCTCGCCACCTCTTGAACTTGGTGGTGGCAGCGCAGGGATGGCGGCGGGGACGGGGGCTCCGGGACGCGGCGGCCCCGGCATGGACGCCCGGCTGGACCAGGAGACGGCCCGGTGGCTGCGATGGGACAAGGTGAAGGGCGCCGGGGGGCCGGGAGCGCCCGGAGGAGGTGTAGGACCCCCTGCCCGCTCCCCGGGCGCCGCGCCGCCTTTCCTGCGGCGAGTGCCGGTGCAGGCGCTTCCTTCCTTCGCTTCCTTCCTTCCCTCCCTTCCGCCCCGCGGGGCCGCGCTGGTCCCGCCGGAAGACCGAGGAGGAGGACGTGGCGGCGGCAAGGCCTCGTCGGTGTGGCTGGTTTGTGGCACATTTGAAGTTTGTCCAGGAAAGGTTGTCCCGGGACAAAATCAGCCATCCGGCGGGCGGGGACTGCAAGTTCGGGAGCGGGGCAGCGAGCGGGGTTGGTCTGAATGCGGCGGGGCTCAGGGGTCTTGTCTAATTGAGGCGAGCGCGCGTTCCTGCCACTCAGACCGCGGGCTCGTCCGCTGCAGTCAGCAGTGCGTCCGCCACCGACCCCTATTTGTCCCCGCCTGTTCCTCAAACTCCCGGGTACTTGGCAGAGCAGCATTCCCAGGCGCTGGGTTGCAAACGTGGATCCTTTCGGTTGGACCCGCTTGGCTTCAGGCGTTTTTCTCAGGTCTCAGACTTTGCTGAGAAGAAGAAGGGGGAACCCCTTGGACACAGCACCCTAGCTTTTCACTCTCTTAGGTGTTGGAGCAAACAGAGAAGCAGGGACCGAGCTCCGGACATCACTCCCTGTCTCCTTTCTAACCTGAGTCTCTCGTTTCCTACTTGTTACGTCGTGCACGCTGTTTGTATTCCCGGAAAGTTCCTCTCAGCTCTCTTCTGCTGAACTTGTTTCTCATGTCGTTACTTATGTTTCAGGTCTGAACTTAAATGTGGCTTATGCAGAGAGGGCTTCCCTGGCTTCCAAGGGTAAATTATTTCTCTCTAATACTCTCCCTAAACAGACTGTTCTTTTTCCTCATAGCCCTTAGCGATTGGCCAAAAACAAAAACACTTGCTTGTGGGTTTATTTGTACTGGGCCCCAGCAAATCATATAGCCGGTGCTGCGCACTCATTCACGAAATTCCATGGTCCATAGTCCTGCACAGTGCATTACTGTGCACTGAAATAGTAGAGACCTGAAATATTTGAGTCAGTGAGGAAGACTACAAGCCCTTTCTGCAGGGGCCAGGCCTTCCTCTTCACCCTCGGGCCCCCCACTTCACATGAAATGCCAGCACATCGTGTTTCTGATGCTACTGGCAACTCCTTGGGTGGTTTTTCTTTGTAATTCTTGTGAATTCTTTAGCGGAGGAAAAGGTCTCCATTTCTGATAACTCACTACCTGGCAGTGAGTAGAAATCTTTTGAAGCCATAGTTGGTAATGAATTAGTTTCATAAAACTTTCCCTTTGAAGAAATAAAAACCCAGTTTCCACAAAATGTTGTATCTTTGTATACAGAGAGAGTACCTCACTGGATAGAGGTGAGGGGGTGTTGTCCTCTTCATCTTTTTGCTACCACTCCTCTTGTTCTTTCCTCTCTCAATTTTTCCTTTGGCTTGAAACAGGCACCCAGAGGGAACTTCCTGCCAGCTAAAAGCATTGCAGCCCTGTAGTCTGATTGCCCCAAGGGTGGCGGGGCACCAGCAGGTACCCTCTGAGCATTTCCACTGTACCTCCATGCCTGTTCCTCTGGGTGCTGACAAATGTGTCACTGCCACGTATGACTCTGATCGCTGCTGACCTCTTGATTTTTTTATGCTTACCTTTCTGCCTCCTTTGGTTTCTCTCAAGCTATTAGGTCTTTTATAGATATCAAAGGCCGGTTAGGATTTTCCAAATCTACACTGAATGAAAGAATCACTGGATATTGGGTGTGACCTTGAAGTCTCTGTTTTCTCATTCACTCAGCAAGTATTTATTGAACCTCTTGTACATTGCAGATCTGAGCCCTAACTTGCAGGCACCTAACAATCTGATAGGTCAGATTGTGCTCTGTGGTCAGTGGCTATTGCTTTTAACCAAAAAGGTGGGCTTTTACTTGTTTCCTTTTGAATCTGGAACAATCTGAAAATGTGGGCTTAATTCCAAAAGGCAGCATTTTATTGCAGTAGCATTTCAAAGTTTAATTATGTGGCCATGTTTTGCCTGCATGGTCATCCACTGAGGTGATTACTGTAAGATAGAATATAAAGTACTTACTCTTTGTTACCCTGAATCCTTAATTTAAAAGTTTGATATGGAATTAATGTAATTGTCGTTTTTCACCATGCTTAACATTTTATGCAGCTATTGCACAAAAAAAGGGCAATTTAAAATGAACTTAAATGATTCATGTGAGTGTCTGTTTGAAGCAGTTAATGTAATATGAAAGGTACTAAGTTAATGCTTACATATACAGTTTAAGCAGGACACTTAATCTCTGAGGCTTCCCCGTCTATGAAATGGGGTTTTTGTTATTTGCCTGCCTCTTATAGTCATTGCAAGATTCAAATTTGACCAGGTATGTGAAAGTATTGTACAACTTATAGGGCTTCCCTGGTGGTGCAGTGGTTGAGAGTCCGCCTGCCAATGCAGGGAACACGGGTTCGTGCCCCGGTCCGGGAAGATCCCACATGCTGCGGAGCGGCTGGGCCCGTGAGCCATGGCCGCTGAGCCTGCGCGTCCGGAGCCTGTTGCTCCACAACGGGAGAGGCCACAACAGTGAGAGGCCCGCGTACTGCAAAAAAAACAAAAAACAAAAAACACAACTTATAAAACTGAACATTTGATTATTACTAGGTGCCAGATAGAAAAGGGTGTTTTACATGAATTTAATGTAAACCACCTTGTAAGGAAGGTTATAGATTGTTCCCATTTTAGAGATGAGGAAACTGAGAATTCAAGAAGCTAAATAATCTGCCCAACAGTATAGAGTTGGTGAGTGGTGGTGTTGCTGGGATTCCATTCTGAGTGTTAGATCCCAGAACCTGTATGTTCATTCCATTTCTCCAAAAGTGCTTACCTTTGTAGGAAAGAAAATAATACTTACATTATAAAGGAAAAACTATTTCCTTTTACTCACAATACTTCTGATACCAAATGTGTGAGTTTTTCACACCATGCTAGTTTCCATTTCTCTGTGGACACCAACTGGGTGTCCAGCAATTTAACTCAGTACAGAGTTAGCACAGACCCTCCAGCTTCAGGGCTTAGTCCCACAATATTGTCCCCACTTCAGATACCTGCAAAAGTCCCAGGTTGTCACCTCTCCTTCTGACCAACCAGTGATAAACCGGGGGTCTCGTGACCCCCTTCTTGGGTTTGATAATTGGAGGACAGCTCACAGAACTCAGGAAGGCACTTTACTTACTATTACCAATTTTATTATGAAGGACACAACTCAAAAACAGCCAGGTGGAAGAGATCCATAGGGCAAAGTATGGTGGGAAGGAGTGCAGAGCTTCAGTGCCCCTACATAGGCATGATTGATTAAATGATCAGTGATTGAACTTAATCTCCAGCACCTCCCCTTCTTGGAAGTCAGGGGGTGGGGCTGAAAGTTCCAACCATCTAATCACTTGGTTGGTTCCCAAGAGTCGCATCAGTAGAATAAACTCAGGTATGGATGAAACGGGTTTGTTATGAATAACAAAAGATGCTCCTTTCATCCTAATCATTCAGGAAATTTCAAGGGTTTTATGACCTCTTTGCCAGGAACTAGGAACAAAAACTAAATAAAAACGTTCTATCACAATGTCATGCATTATAATTTTTAAAGGACCAACTTCATATTTCAGATTTTAAAAGCATCAGAAAATTGAAAAGCCTCTAAGTGTATATGTACGCATGTATATATGCTTTTCAAATACATACATATACATATATTATAATATATATATATTTTTTCTCCTATAGGTTAGAGTTATCGTGAGGTTTTTCTTATATTTCTGATTTTTCATTACGTTATTCACCTGGTATGTACATTTCTGTTTTGCAGAATCCCTTAACTTTGGAGTCAGTGAAACAACTAATTGCAGAAGGTAATAAAGAAGAACTGCAGAAATGTTTTGGGGCTCGAATGGAGTTTGGGACAGCTGGCCTCCGAGGTGCTATGGGAGCAGGAATTTCTTGTATGAATGACTTGACCATCATCCAGACTACACAGGTGCCACATTTTTATATTTCTTAGTTATTCTTAACATAGTCCCAGTGCTAAAAGATAAACTGAAGCGTATTAAAAAGTTTAAGAGTTTATTTGAGCAAAAACCTATTTGAATCAGGCAATTCCAAACTGGTTAGGAGCTGCTGGGGAGAAAATATTTTTCCTTTACGCTTACAGATTCTTTGGCTGGTATTAATTAAAGTGGCATAAGACAGATTAACAGGAGACAACAAATTTAATGACATACATGTGGGAGCCTCATAAAGACAATGAGACACAAGGGCAGATTTAGCAGTTGAGGCTTCAAAGTGGAGAATGACAATAGAAGGACTTTTCAAATATATATGTATATTTATATATACAGACATATATGCATATATGTGTGTGTATATATGTGGGATTTTTTTGTTTTTTTGTTTTTTTTCTTTTTTTTGCGGTACACGGGCCTCTCACCGTTGTGGCCTCTCCCGTTGCGGAGCACAGGCTCCGGACGCGCAGGCTCAGCGGCCATGGCCCACAGGCCTAGCCGCTCCGCGGCATGTGGGATCCCCCCGGACCGGGGCGCGAACCCGCGTCCCCTGCATCGGCAGGTGGACTCTCAACCACTGCGCCACCAGGGAAGGCCTATATATGTTTTTATAGCTATATTTTTCACAGGGCAGTAGAAGAGCAGATGTTTGCTAGTTAATGTTTACCTGCCATACAGATAGCTCTTTCAGATTAAAAGTTATCTCTGATAATAGTTACCTTTTGGACTTCCCTGGTGGCGCAGTGGTTAAGAATCAGCCTGCCAATGCAGGGGACATGGGTTCAATCCCTGGCCCGGGAAGATCCCACATGTCGCAGAGCAACCAAGCCCGTGCACTGCAACTACTGAGCCTGTACTCTAGAGCCTGTGAGCCATAACTATGGAGCCTTCATGCCACAACTACTGAAGCCCGCATGCCCTAGAGCCTGCACGCCTCAACTACTGAGCCCTTGTGCTGCAACTACTGAAGCTTGTGTGCTCTAGGAACCGTGTGCCACAACTACTGAGCCTGCGTGCTGCAACTACTGAAGCCCACGTTCCTAGAGCCTGTGCTCTGCAACAAGAGGAGCCACCACAATGAGAAGCCCGCACACCGCAGCAAAGAGTAGCCCCTGCTCGCCACAACTAGAGAAAGCCCATGTGCAGCAACGAAGACCCAGCACAGCCAAAAATAAAAATTAACTTAAAAAAAAAAAGTTCCCTTTCTGGGTCAGGCTCCATATCTAAATTCTTCTAGGTAGTTAAGGAAGAGGTGAAAGTTTTTCTTCAATCTGTTGGGTCTTGATTGGCCTCATTTCAAAATGATCCACATGCCAGAGTGACATGTTTTGGGGTCACATATTCTGCTCCCCCTCAGAGCGCTCCACTAACAAGAACTAGGGGAAAGACTTACAGAGAAGAGGCAGAAGCAAAGCAAGGAAATTAATAGATTGGCTACAGCTCAAGTGGGTGCCGTATTTGGGAAAGCCTTGCTGGCTGTTTGTGATTGGCTGTCCTTAAGTTGCGATTTCTTAACCTTGAGGTTTTTACAGGGTTAGGTTTTGGCTTGCTTAGTAGGCTCCCAAGGCATTAAAGCCATCTGAGTCCACTGGCCTCTTTGTTTAATTAATTTGACTCCAGGCTCCTTTTGTATTTGACAAACCTAATTTGTTTTAATTATGGATGAGTCTTGTGGGTTTGCCCAGGCACAGGGAATCACACGTTTACTCCATAAAGTTAGGCTTGCACAGTCAGCTGAAGCAGTACCTTTTCAAACTCATGCAGCAGTTCATTCATTCGTTCATTTATTCATTCAACAGAGCTTTATTGGGTGCCAGGCATCAGGGATATAATAATGACTGAAAGAGACAGATTTCCTCATGGAGCTTTCATTCCAGTGCCAATCCACCAACTAAGCTGACCGACTCCTGTGTTCTTGTAATGTTTGTTATGGTTGTACAGATGCAAGCATTGAAAAGCTTTTCTAACTGCCAGAATAACCAAGAGTCATTAGTTCTATTTAGTTTTAATTTACAGCATAGGTGGAAATTATTGCCGAGTTCCCTTGCCTTCATTTGTGAATTTTACACTTAGAGTCCAGACCCAACTTTTAGGAATAAAGATGAAGCCTTTGATAAAACAGCTGATGCCGAGTGTCGAGAGTTCTGTTTATGAGGGAAATGAAGTGGAACAGATTGTTCTGTTTCTTCAACTGCTTAGACTTGTTAAAATTGAAGGTCACTTTAGTTCCAGGAGAGAAGACGTTGGGAAAATTGACTACTGGTGATTACGTGTACTTTACGTGCACCTCCCAACATAAAGGCAGAGTTGGGCATGTTCTGACAAAACCCTAAGAAGGAATCTTGCATAAGGGTACAGAGTTGCCATGGGAACACACTACTGTTAAGCAGTAGGGCTCCCTAGATCTTTTTGGAGGGAAGGCTTAGAATAAAGTGAGCCTGGGAATCCTGTTCTGGTTTATGGATAACATGGGATCATGTTGATGGATAAGGCTGCCCTCTGCTCTGGTCACTAGGGCATACAACAGATCACGCAAAACATAGTAGTCTTAAACAACAACATTTATTTTGCTCACAGATCTGTAATGTGGGTGGAGCTCAGTGGGGACAGCTCATCTCTGCTGCATTTGGCATCACGTGGGCCAGCTTGGAGCCTGGAGTCATCTGAAAACTCCATGCTTGCTGGTCTCTGGTGCGAACTCTCGTCCTATTGGTGCCCCCAAATTCACCTGGTTGTATTTAAGAAGTAGGTGCATGTGAGTCAAGAACAACCCACTAGGAAACAGGATAGAGACTAGAGGGAAATTTTTGTATTGTTTGCCTCATTGACAGAGGTTATAGTTTCCGTTTAGGTTACTTAACTGAGCCATTACACATCAGTGATAGAGAACTCATTGTCTTCTGAATTAGCCATTCTGTCTTTGGATCGTTCTCATTAAAGAATGGTTTCTTTATTTTTGAGCCAAATCTATCTTTCTGTAGCTTTTACATATTGGTCATAGTTTGACCTTTTGAAGGTATATAAAGTTTGTTTCTTACGCTCTATGATAATATTTCCATTCCTCAGTGAGTCTCTTCTCAGGAAAAAGCATGCCCCCTTCCCTTAGCCATGCTCTCAGGTCCTCAGCCTCAGCAGCCCCCAGAGTTTTTTAGAGCGATTTGGAGATGATAGGGATTTTAGACCAAGGCTGAATGTTTTTATGCCCCCCTTGAACACTAGGGCCACACACAGGGGTCAACCTGGGCCAGGGAGAGAGCACTGTCACTGTTGTAAGCCTTAGAGTGTGAGCATCTGCGTACCCTCAGGGGACCCCACAAAACCAGTACACGTGTTCTTATTACCTCATATCCCTCAACCTCAGAAGATATGCCCAATGCAATATTTTTGCACAAGAAAAACTGAAGGATTTCTAAATTGGCATCACTCTGGCAACAAAGCTGTGAAGTATTGCCCTACCAAAAATAAGAGTTACAATTACTTTTTATAAGACTTCCTTCAATCAAAGTGAAATAAGTAGTATGAACCATCATTATAACCCAATCAACCAGAGTTCTTTTTGTTCTGTAATAAAACCTATTTTGTCGAGTAATCTAAACCTCTTGAATTCAAAGTTCACTATTTTCTAATCTGTATTTCAGACTGATGTGATGTTATTGCACCCACTAAGATGCAGGAATTGTGTGTTCCACCATTTCTAGGCAGGTGGGAATAGCCCAAACTCTGCACAATTTTAATTGTATAATGGTGGACTGATAGAGCCTCCTTAAGACCTACCTGCTTGAAAACAATATCACAAGCAGAACAAGTTTAGATCAGTTAACTGTCGAAATCTTAACTGTCGAAATCTTAACTGTCGAATTTCTTTTACCTGCTGATGTACAGGGCAGGTGGAAATGTCTGAAACACTTCCCTGTCCTCAGACATTTTAGGCTAGTGTAAAATGAATACAGGCTTTGAAGAAAAATGACAGTAAAAATGATGCTCATAACAGCAAACACACAGTGCTTCCTTGGTGTCGGATTCTCAGCACTTGGCATGTTTTAACTCATTTAGCCCTCATACAGCCCTTTGAAGTAGGTACTATTGTTATTCCCATTTTACAGAAGAGGAAACTGAGGCACTGAGAGATTAAGGAACTTGTCATTTGCTTGTAGGTGGGGGTAGAGTACAAGCCCACAGAATCTGTGTGCTTTTAACCCAGCACTGAACCACCTCTAACCAGACCCAGGCACAAATCTAGGCTCTGCTATTCGTGTGTCTGAAACTGGGCAAGTCACCGAGCCTCTCTGAGTTCTAGCTTTTCCATCTGTAAAATGAGGTTTCTTGGCCAAGCTGATCTGGGATTAGTGATAATAAATACTAAGTGTCCAACACATTACCTGATACATACAGATAGAAAATAAATAGAGCTGTTATTTTCCTATTGTTCAGTATATATATAATATGTATATAGTGTGTGTGTTAAAACATATAGTGTACTCTTTGAATCCATGGGGTATTTTTTAGGGATTTTGTAGATACCTGGAAAAGCAATTCAGTGACCTTAAGCAAAGAGGTGTTGTGATCAGCTATGATGCTCGAGCCCATCCGGCAAGTGGAGGCAGCAGCAGAAGGTATGTAAAGATATTTCGGAAACTTTTTTTGTAGTGTATTTTGTAGTTTTAGGTGTAATCACCATTTCAATATGTTGACTTTAAATATGTTTTTCAGCTACATTGCTTAACTATGAAACTGATGGGTAGATTCTTTTGTAACTTTTAAGAATTCTGGCTTTATGTTTGGGTTAAGAAGATAAAATTATTTAGACAATGTAGAACTTACTCCTATCTAAGGTAACTGTTTTAACTGGCAATGTTATTTCTCCCTCTCACTTTCTTCCTTTTATGTAAATTTTTTTCTTCCGCTGTTTATAAGCCTCATGAGCTCCTTCCCATTCCTAAATGCCCACTGCAAGCTGCATTCTTGTAACATTCCCAGACCAATGAGACTGTCGTATGTAGCTGTAGGCAGGTGATGGTGATGGTGGGGATGGTGGTGGTGGTGGTGGTGGTGGTGGTGGAGGAGGTGGTGGTGGTGATGTGGTGGAGGAGGTGGTTGTGATGTGGTGGGGATGGTGGTGGTGGTGGTAATGGTTGTGGTGGGGGGGAGGTGATGGTGGAGGAGGTGGTGGTGATGGAGGAGGTAGTGGTGGCGGTGGTGGTGGAGGAGGTGGTGGTGATGGTTGTGCTGGTGGTGGTGGTGGTGATGGTTGTGCTGGTGGTGGTGGTGGTGGTGGAGGAGGTGATGGTGATGGTGGTGGGGGAGGAGGTGGTGGTGATGGTGGTGGTGGGGGAGGTGGTGGTGGAGGAGGTGGTGGTGGTGGTGGAAGAGGTGGTGGTGATGGTTGTGGTGGTGGGGGAGGTGGTGGTGGTGGTGGTGGTGGAGGAGGTGGTGATGGAAGAGGTGGTGGTGGTGATGGTGGTGGTGGAGGAGGTGGTGGTGGAGGAGGTGGTGGTGGAGGAGGTGGTGGTGGTGGTGGTCGTGGTGATGGTGGAGGAGCTGGTGGTGATAGTGGTGGTGGAGGAGCTGGTGGTGATGGTGATGGCGGTGCTGGTGGTGGAGGAGGTGGTGGTGGAGGTGGTGATGGTGATAGAATCATTTGAGTGCTGAATGTGAGTTAGGCACCTAGGTATTCACTCATTTAGCCCTCACCAAACCTGTAAAGTATGTACTTTTATCTCTTTGCTCTAATATCATAAAGTGAGAGAAGGCAACACAATTTAAACATAAAGAGGCTGACACCAGGGGTTAGCAAACTGTTTCTCTAAAGGGCAAATAGTAAATATCTTATACACTGTGGGCTGCACAGTCTCTGTCACAACCATTAAACTCTGCCATGTAGCATAAAAACAGCCATGAACAATTCATGACTGAATGGGCATGGCAGTGTTCCAGTAGAACTTTATTTACAAAATGGGCTGGAGTTTGCCAATCACTGCTCTTAATCACATTATATGACCCTCTTTTTTACTTGAACACTTCCTCTATTATGTTGAATTTTTTTAATATTTCCAGAATATAAGTATTAGTAGTTTCTTAGATTGGAAGAACATACCAATGTTTAATATTAATGAAAAGTCTCATAACTTTACAGTGCTGGATGAATTCATAGAGTCCTAATCTTTGCTTCTCAGTAGCTTCTAGTCTAAGAGAGAAACATTAATGGGAACAAATGTGTGGCTGTGAGGAAGGGAGCATGGCCAGGGCAAAATACCAGACGACATCAGCTCCTAGGTTGAACTCAGGGTGATATAAAATATTGGGTCTTCAGCTGCAGGCTCAAAGATGTGATTTTTGTCAATAAAGCAAGAGAGAAGCTGTATCTTTCAAGGACTGATGCTTATGAACTATATTCACAAGAGAGTAGTGTAGAATAAACCTCAGAATATCAGTTTGTCAATTTCAGTTAGTGAATTTACAGTGAGAATTACATCATAAGCATGCTTTACCAGCAGGTCAGACCCTCCGGTCAAAGCATGCACAGTGCATGTATGTGGCTAACTGCCTGTTTAGCTTCTCAGATTTCTTCTCCTTACGCTGACTACCCTGCTTCAGGTTGACACATCTTTCATATATGTTAACATTGTCAATTAAGGTGCAGCTGTTTCTTGCTCTGGCCTTGGGGCCATATCAGTTCCTTAAAGTGACCGATGTTACTGATTCTATTTGTTTATGGTTCAAGTCTCAGAGTTTGATAGAATGGGATGGACTGGAGCTCAGGGTCGCTGTCTGTCACCTACGGCAAGCAAGATATTTGCAGGTTGTAACAATTACTAACCAGTATATAGTAAAACACTCATGATGAGGAAATGGACATTTTCTTTTTTGTTTTTAATTTACTTATTTATTTTATTTATTTTTGGCTGCAGTGGGTCTTCGTTGCTGTGCACAGACTTTCTCTAGTTGTGGCGAGCGGGGGCTACTCTTCGTTGCGGTGTGTGGGCTTCTCGTTGCGGTGGCTTCTCTTGTTGCGGAGCATGGGCTCTAGGCACGTGGGCTTCCGTAGTTGTGGCTCACGGACTCTAGAGCACAGGCTCAGTAGTTGTGTGGCTCGCGGGCCCTAGAGCACAGGCTCAGTAGTTGTGGCGCACGGGCTTAGTTGCTCTGTGGCTTGTGGGATCTTCCCGGACCCGGGCTCGAACCCGTGTCCCCTGCATTGACAGGCAGATTCTTAACCACTGCGCCACCAGGGAAGCCTGACATTTTCTTAAAGAGTCGGAAACTATTGCAGTCTCAGAATTTTACCTAAGGACATGTTGATTAGTTCTTTAATCTTACAGTTTTAAATATCTGGTGGGAAACATAAGCAATATCTGTTAAGTATATGCAAAGAACACACTGAACCTTTCTGCGTGCACATTTGTAACTTCATTCATATATATCACGTATATATCGTAGGTATGTTGAGTGTCTCCTCTGCCAGCTTTAAGAAGCGCCTTTAAAGTCAGCCTGAACACATGCTACACATTTCATGAGGGTGAAAGTGACTCAGTACCTTCCAGTGAATACAATGTGGATCTAATTCAGATTTTTAGTTAAGTTGTTTTTGCTAAATTTTGTTATTTTTATGACTTTCCCCTATGTAGAGGTATTTTTTTTAATTGTCAAAATCATTTTCGTATTACTCTTGATCCTAGGAATTTTGACGCTTGAGTTGTTAAATAGCTCTTTTTGCCCCAGCCAGCTCCCGAAATAGTGTTCCATGAAGTTAGTGCTCAAGAACTGTTTGGGAGAATGATCAAATATTTTGTTTGTTTAATCCTGTAATAGTGTGGTGGTGTTCTTTGGTAGTAAATTGCTCAATTGTTGTGATGAAGTACTTTAGTCCGTGCATGAAGAAAGACCCAGTGCCATGTTCTGTGTCCTGCCCTAAGTCAGGTGCTGTGGAAGTTGAGAAATATGTCGAAGTGTCAAAGGTTTACGTCTTCTAAGGGCTGAATGGAGCCGAGATGCATATATGTCATATACATGTCAGACGCATATATGTGTTACACATATATCACACCCACACACACGCCAATGTGCCGTATGTTTTGTAGAGGACAACATCGAATCAAATACGAGTCTTCATGGCATATACTGGATAGTGACAGCTTTAGACTCAGGTTTCTCTTGCCAAGTGACTTGGTACTGGGCCAGATAACTTTCTATTGTGGGCACTGCCCTGTGCATTGTGGGATGATTTACAGCATCCCTGGCCTCCGTCCACTAGCTGCCACTAGCGCTCTACCCTGATGACAACCAAAAATGTCTCCAGACGATTCAAATGTCCCGTGGGGGCAGCATTGGCCTCCGCTGAGACCCCCTGAGAGGGAAGAGAGCCTAGAGATTCGGGTGCAGGACTGGGTCAGCCGCTGAGTGGCTCGTGGACATGGGACAAGTCATACGTCCTTTCTTGGCTTTAGTCCCATTTCTGTAAAACAAAGGGGTGGAGTGAGATGACTCCTAAGGTTCCTCCAGCCTTAATGTTCTCTGCCAGCAGAAGTAAAATAAACGTTTTCTTCGACCTGGCTGCCGTTCTCAGCCTAAAGAAATGGTTGGACCTTCATTTCCTTCTTTATTGTCACCCACGGTCCTGACGGCTCTACTTTCCTTTTCTCCCCCATCACTCTGCATTTCCAGATTCGCCCGACTTGCTGCCACTACGTTTATCAGCCAGGGGATTCCTGTGTACCTCTTTTCTGATATAACCCCAACCCCCTTTGTGGTAAGTAACTCTTTCCTCTTGTAATTTCCTGTCATGGAATCAGAGATGGGACATGGCCGAGTTTTACAGTCTTCAGTGCTCTTGGGATTCAGGTGTTTGAAAGATAGAAGGGCTCCTTGCCTTTTATCAGGAATTCTCCCTCCTCTCCAGGACTGTTCCTCCCACATCCTAGTAATATTCTCTGGTATTCAACTTTTGATTCATCCAAATTGATTTTTTTTTTTCTTGCGGTACGCAGGCCTCTCACTGTTGTGGCCTCTCCCGTTGCGGAGCACAGGCTACAGACGCGCAGGCCCAGCGGCCATGGCTCACGGGCCTAGCCGCTCCGCGGCATGTAGGATCCTCCCGCACCGGGACCTGTGTCCCCTGCATCGGCAGGTGGACTCTCAACCACTACGCCACCAGGGAAGCCCCAAATTGATTTTTTTAATGCAATTTTTCTTTTACTTGCATTCGAAGGATATTTTAGCTAGTTAGCAAAATGTCTTTTGTTTGTTTGTCTGTTTGCTTTTTAATTTGGTTTGTATTCTTTTTTCCCAGCTATCACAGTTAGGAAACTTCTTGGGTCTAAATCTGAATTCAACTCAAACCATGTCTTATCATGAAAATTTTTGACAAGTTGGTGCGCCAACTTTTTATATAAATGTTTCATTCTAAATCCTATTCATGGCCAGTATAAGAAGCATACTTGGCATGTTTTAGTAAGATTTTTATCAAATTCTTATTGTAGCAGAATCTAAAGAAAAGGACAATAGGGACTGTGACAGCTGTTGCTTTCAAGTAGATAGAACTGTTAACAGTGGAGCCAGGGGCTTCCCTGGTGGCGCAGTGGTTGAGAGTCTGCCTGCTGATGCAGGGGACACGGGTTCGTGCCCCGGTCTGGGAAGATCCCACATGCCGCGGAGCGGCTGGGCCCGTGAGCCATGGCCGCTGAACCTGCGCGTCCGGAGCCTGTGCTCCGCAAGGGGAGAGGCCACAACAGTGAGAGGCCCGCGTACCACCAAAAACAAAAAAAAAAGAGTGGAGCCAGATGCTAAGCATAAATGTTTTTAGATACTAAACCAAAAACATGGTTTGAATGCAGTTAGTTCCATCAAGTAGAAATGAGAGTGTGTAGATAAAAAAGTAAGCTCCACTAGCTTTGTGTTTACTGTCTCTAGTGCACTGACAGGTAGGTGCAGCACCTCCTAGATTGTAAATATCCCAGTAGGCACTCAATGTCAGATCCAGATGTGGTTCACGTTTTATTGTTTGATGGAAAAATTGCAATGTGTTCAAGCATCATTGGTCTTCTGTACTATATAAGTGTTGATAGCTATTACTTTTATATCAGACATGAATTAAATGAGTGTCTCATGGTCATTTGCCCACATAGTGGAGTGATTCTCCCTTTTTCTTTGCTCCAGGAAACCTGGGGAATGTGAGATGACTCCTAGGGGGGACAAGTGACCACAGTGATTCTTGGTGGGAGGGCTGAAGCGGACAGGCAGGTAGAATCTCAGGATGCCTGTGTAGAGTAAATCTCATGTGCAGCCACGGGGCGCATAAGCCTACCCTCTCCCCATTTGGGGAAGTAGTCTTGTAAAGATGGCAGCTAAGTAGAGATGCAAGAGAGGGATAATCAGACCTGGAGTGGGAGATAAATGACAAGCTGTGAGGGCTCTCTCCATTTCTCCCACATTTTCCTCAACCTTTTCCTTAAAAGCAAATCAGGGGAAGAAGAGCAGAGGAAGCAGTTGGAGGGAATAAACTGAATCCATAAGCTGCTGTCCCAAGCAGAAGGCTTACAAGAATGTGCAGTGGAGAATCAGACCATCATATTGTTTGGAGAGTTTTCTAGCTCTACCAAGGAGAAGACAGAATAAGAAGACACCTAGGAAAATACTCACCTTTCTTATTTGAATTTTGAGCAGTGAGTTAGTTCTAAAGGTAGAGTGTACTGCTTGGATGTGGCACAAAAATATTGTATGACACAATATGATGTTTATATATGATGTTTATTAAAAGGGAACACGGTACAATATATGATAGACCTTTTAAGTATATCTAATTTTTTATTTAAAACTGTTCTCCTTTCCTACTGTATTACAGCCCTACACAGTATCACATTTGAAACTTTGTGCTGGAATCATGATAACTGCCTCTCACAATCCAAAGCAGGATAATGGTTACAAGGTATTTTTATTTTTCTCTCCACACTTATGTCCTATATGAATCCTATGCCTTTATGGTTTGGGAGCATGGGGAATGGATGAACTGTAAACCATCTGGATATGTTCCTGCATTCTCCAGGTCTACTGGGATAACGGGGCTCAGATCATCTCTCCTCATGATAAAGGGATTTCCCAGGCTATTGAAGAAAATCTAGAGCCATGGCCTCAAGCTTGGGACGATTCTGTAATCAATGGCAGTCCACTCTTTCATGACCCAAGTGCTTCCATCAATAAGGACTACTTTGAAGACCTTAAAAAATACTGTTTTCACAGGTAAATGGATTTAGCCAAATTCTGTTTTCATTAAATTTTCTTCTCAGTTGGTACATATACTGTAGCTGCATCTGACTTTAGAGGCTGTAGATGAGGGGCTGGCAGCTTTTCTTAGAAGGACAGATAGCGAATATTTTGTGCTTTGTGAGCCACTGTGTTACAACTACCCAACTCTGCTGTTGTAGGAAAGCAGCCATAGATCATACAGAAATGAACACATGCAAACATAGCTGTGTTCCAAAACATGTTATTTACAAAAGTAGGTGGCTGGCCCACAGGCCACGGCTGCTAACCTCTGTTGTAGATTCATGTATATGTATATGTGTATATACATATATATGCATATATTTGTGTGTGTGTGTGTGTGTGTGTGTGCGTGCGCACAAGTGTATTCATAAGATACATTGCAGGCATCAGAATTATATATGCATTTACAAAGTTGATAACGGTTAACAAATTGCTCTCCAGAAACGTTACACTAGCTGAGATTCCCACCAACAGTATATGATAATAGTGTATGATCCACACATTCTTACCTATACCAAGTATTAAATTTCTCCTCTTTCCCAATTTGCTGCATGAAAGTAATACCTATCTTTATTTGCATTCTTTAATTATGAATATTTTTAATATTTATTTAACCTACATTTTTCTATGTATTTGTTCCTCTTTTGCATTTGTAAAACCTCGTTGCTTGTACAGAAAACTAGACTTCATTTATTTCAAATATTGTTTTCCCTTCTGTTGTTACCTTTGGACTTTTTCACTGAAACTTTCAATTTCTGATTCCTGGGTTTTGTGTCACTATAGATAGATTTCACTATACCGAGATTATTTTTTAAAAAAAGCACAACTCTTGTTTTGCGTTGGCTTTCATGTTTACATTTTGCAATGTTTAAATCTTTTGAGTTGTTGGTGACTTTTAATTTTGTATGAAGCATAAAGTAGGAAAGCAGATTAGGTTCTTTCCAAAAAGTTGCAATTGTAACAACATATTAAACTGAAGAATCTCTTTTTCTTTGACTGATTGGAAATATCACCTTTAATCTAACAATTTCTAACATGATATATGAATGCTTATTATGTGTCAGATAACTGCTACAGTCCCTTCACTTGTACTAATTAATTTAACCTCATTTTAATCATCACGGTAATGCTGACGGTAGATTCTGGTGTATTGCCATCTTATAGATGAGAAAACTGTAACACAGAGAGGTTAAGAAAATAACCAATAGTCACACAGCTTATAAGTGGCAGAGCTCCAAGATTTAAATTTAGAGTCTGTCTCTAAATCATGTTAACCACTAAGCCTTACTGCTTCTCATATATATTTCCCGTTTCAAATTGGATCAACTTCTGGACTCTATTCTGTTCCTTTATTCTGCCTTTATATATGTAGGCCTAAACTGTTCTAATTGTGATAGCTTTATAATTCACTTTAATATCTAAGAGTGTTTTTCCAGATTTGTTCTTACTGATCTTGCATATTTATTTTTCTAGATGCATTTTATTTTCAAGGGTATGTTTGTTTTAAACTACTACTGTCTTAAGGAAAACCTTGTTCATTTATTCATTGCCAAAGAAGTGGACAGTAACCTAAGAATCTAGCAGTCAGATCATTGGAATTTTTTAACATCTTGTGCTTAGCTTTCTATAACTTCTGCTGTTAATTTTTTTCTTTTTTTTTAAGGTATGTTAATATTTTATTCATCTTCAGATTGGTTATAAATCATGCATCCTTGTCCAACACCTCCTATGGCTATGGTGTTGCTGCCCTTTCCCCTACAGATTAAGGCTTTTGTCCTTTAGGGGTGATGGGGGAGAAACATCTAGGTGGAGTTTTGTGTCCCTCCCAAGGTGGTGGATGTTCACTTCCACGCAGCCTGGATCACAAGAGATGCTTTCTTAAAGATTCTCCCCAAGCTTGGGGTCCGGAGAGAAATCTGCTGTGAATTTTGATGTACATTTTTATTCTACAGTCTCTAGATCAGGGTACTCTGCCAAACAGGATTGTTACTTGACAAAGAAAATGTTTTATTTTTTATGCATCCATGTATGGGATGTTCCATCACATTGTGTTAAAAGGGACACTTTGAAACGTGTGAAGCTAGTAAAGAGTATTTACTGGCACTGCCATGGGTGGGTACTGCCACTGGGCCAGCTGTGAAACCTGTAGCATGAAGTAAAATCCAAAAGTAAGCAGATCTGTGGAAAATAACTACAGAGTAAAATTTAAAACTTGAATGTGTTGGGGGAGGGTGTATGTTTGAAAGAAAGTGAATAAGTTTTCTTTTTTTAATGGAATTAGAAAAATACTCAGTTGTCTTATACATTCTTATTACTTTGATACCTTACATTCTTAGGAATCTGGTTCCTTGATATTTTGCAGTCCTTGCAGTTTTGAGAGCCATATTTGTATATTTTGTCATTCTCCATGTGTCTGATTCAAGGGCTGTGAACAGGGAGACCAAGGTGAAGTTTGTGCACACCTCCGTCCACGGCGTGGGTCACAGCTTCGTGCAGTCGGCTTTCAAGGCCTTTGACTTTGTTCCTCCCGAGGCTGTTCCCGAACAGAAGGATCCCGATCCTGAGTTCCCAACAGTGAGATACCCAAATCCTGAAGAGGGTAAAGGTGTCTTGGTAACCTGATTTTTTTTTAATTATAAAATTTACCTTGAATATAGTTCAAAACTATTACTCTTGAGTAAAATGTTTTTATGCATTTTCATTGTGCTGAGCAAAAAAGTAATTTCATCATTGGAAATATTTATATTTATTAGTCATCCATTTCTTAAATTCTTTTTTTTTTCATTTTATTTTTGGCTGCAATGGGTTTTCATTGCTGCGCGAGGGCTTTCTCTAGTTGCGGCGAGCGGGGGCTACTCTTCATTGCGGTGCACGGGCTTCTCATTGCGGTGGCTTCTTGTGTTGCAGAGCACAGGCTCTAGGCACATGGGCTCAGTAGTTGTGGCTTGTGGGCTCTAGAGCACAGGCTCAGTAGTTGTGGCGCACGGGCTTAGTTCCTCCACAGCATGTGTGATCTTCCCAGATCAGGGCTTGAACCTGTGTCCCCTGCATTGGCAGGTGGATTCTTAACCACTGCGCCACCAGGGAAGCCCAGTCATCCATTTCTTAAAGGAACTTTCAAATCAGATGTCTTAGCATCAGGATGTGAGAGCTGAAATTGCTCACAAACTTAAAACAATACTTTACATTCAATTTAATCAATTTAATTTTAAGTTAATTTACTGTTCTTCTTAATGCCAAAAAGAAACAGTAATAGAATGGAGATTTATCACATGATTTGTATTCCTCAATTGATACTTTTCTGATACGAAGAAGTGCCATTTAAATTATGGTTCCTTTTAGGCTTTTTAAAGGTTCGGGTAACAATGATATCCGGAGAGTCGGTTTATTCTGGTTTGTCTGTTAGGTTGACCACAGGCCCAGGCCTGGAAATACCAGTCCAGCCACACACACTATCAGATGTGGGGCGAATCCCGTGGGCGCATGTGGGTCATGTGTTGATGCTCTCATTATCTGACCTTTGACTCAAAAAGTAATATGTGACCAGCCAAGAACAGCTCCAGAAATAAAATTCAGCCTCGATTTGGGGAAAGACCTCTTTTAGTTCTTAAAGAACTGAACATTTTTAAAGACTGAAATGTGCTCAATTCTTTTTTCTTTTTTTTTTAAGCATTTTTTAAAAAATTTTATTTATTTATTTGGTTGTGTTGGGTCTTCATTGCTGCGCGTGGGCTTTCTCTAGTTGTGGTGAGCGGGGGCTGCTCTTGGTTGTGGTACGTGGGCTTCTCATTGCGGTGGCTTCTCTTGTTGCAGAGCACAGGCTCTAGGCACGCGGGCTTCCGTAGTTGTCGCACAAGGGCTCAGTAGTTGTGGCACGCAGGCTCAGTAGTTGTGGCACACAGGCTTAGTTGCTCTGCGGCATATGGGATCTTCCCGGACCAGGGCTTGAACCCGTGTCCCCTGCATTGGCAGGAGGATTCTTAACCACTGCACCACCAGAGAAGCCCTGTGCTCAATTCTTGATTGTAATGATCTTTTCTCTTATTCTTTTTCAGACTTTGTCTTTTGCTTTGGCTGACAAAACCACGGCCAAAATTGTTTTAGCAAACGACCCAGATGCTGACAGACTTGCTGTGGCAGAAAAGCAAGACAGGTACAATTAATTGTGATTACCTACATAATGGAAAATATAAAAGGTGACATCTTTGGCAGTAAAATGTTTCTGGAGAGACCAGACCTATTTGGAAATATTTCCCATTTATTTTGCAAACGATCATCTCACTTAACCTCAGTCAGATCCTTTAACATGGAGCAAGTACTGATTTGGGGGCCACACGATCAGCAAGCACATTGCAGAGTAAACCAGCCCAGTATGTATTTGGAATTGAAATTACTATTTGTTATCGTCCCCCATTTTATCATTGCTTTTATTATAATTAATGACTCAGTGCCTAATGAGGGCAAAGTACTTGATCTCTGGCTTTACAGTTCAGCGTTTGGTAAAAGGTTTGATGAGGAGTTGGACCTTCAAAGCAATGTTGAATTCAGGTTGAACAGACCAGGAAAGATGCCTGTGGGGCGCTGACAATGCTTAAGACAAGTGCGACTGTAGCGTTTGTATAGAGCAGTGGTAGGTAAGGGGGGGGAAAGTGAAAGCAGTTTTGGGTGTCAAACAGCCTATGTGATGTTTGGGAGACGGTGGGGTGCTGTCAAAGGGTTAGGATTTTCGATTATAACAAAACAGATTCAATTCTATATCAGGTTTTAGAAATTTAAGCTAAGGTGCTACATGCTGAAATGTGAGGTGTACTTGTAGCCACCTACAGACAGGGATGTAAGCTGCAAGCCTGTTCTCTGGTGTCCTGACTGTGTGAATACTGCGCCGGATCTTAAGGAATGCTAAGCAGTCTCTCTCTCTCAGAATCAGCAAAGCTGAGCGGAAAATTGAGATATGCAAACTATTATACTTGGGGGGGGCATCTTTTTTTAAAAATATATATTTATTTATTTATTTTTGGCTGCATTGGGTCTTCGTTGCTGCGCACGGGCCTTTCTCTAGTTGCTGAGAGCGGGGGCTACTCTTTGTTGCAGTGCGTGGTCTTCTCATTGCAGTGGCTTCTCTTGTTGTGGAGCACAGGCTCAGTAGTTGTGGTGCACAGGCTTAGTTGCTCCGCGGCATGTGGTATCTTCCCAGACCAGGGCTCAAACCTATGTCCCCTGCATTGGCAGGTGGATTCTTAACCACTGCAACACCAGGGAAGTCCTTAGGGGGCATCTTGCTAGCATGTTTCTGTTACGTTTAAAACCAAAGCGTTTGCCAAAGACTGAGATAAAAGCATTTGTGTGTCATCGCTGATGTACTTATTTTGTACGCTCTTCAAAGACAGGATGTTTGTCTAGGCGAACAGGCTGAGACACGGTAGCTGCTCGTATGTTTGTGGAGTGGCAGTCACGCTTCTGGCCTATTATTTAAACAAGAATAATAAGAACAGTCCTGCAGAGGCTACTTTGAACCTTGTTTGGCTTAATTGTTCTGTCCTTAATTGTTACTCACAATTAAGTGATCTCTCTTGAGATCACTGCTGTACATAGGTTGTTTTTTCTTACAGTGGTGAATGGAAAGTGTTTTCAGGCAATGAGTTGGGGGCCCTCTTGGGCTGGTGGCTCTTTACTTCTTGGAAAGAAAAGAACCAAGATCACAGCGCCCTCAAAGACACATATATGTTGTCCAGCACCGTCTCCTCCAAAATCCTGCAGGCCATTGCCTTAAAGGAGGGCTTTCACTTCGAGGTAAGGTGTTTGTGAGAGTTGCTCTTTTCCCTTTCTTTTGCTCTGTAGAAGGTCTAAGGCATTTCTTTCTCTCTTGGATTATCCTTTTAGGAAACATTAACTGGCTTTAAGTGGATGGGAAACCGAGCCAAACAGCTAATAGACCAGGGGAAAAATGTCTTATTTGCTTTTGAAGAAGCTATTGGTAAGAGTTGATCATGATGATCCTGGGATCAGTTAATTTATAGAATGCAAATAAATGGGCAAAGATGTGGATTTGGATTTGGGTTCAAAAGATTAACTGTGAAACAGGAACACACAGTTTGTTTTTCTTCTGTGATGCTCGGCAAATGCTGAACTGTCCTACCCCAAAGTTGGCATCACAGATTTTTTTAGCTGAAAAGAATATCTCACAAATAACCAAGCCATTCATGTCAGGAAGTGAATCCTTTGCCCAGATAATTGTGAGCAGTGATGTTCTGTACACGGCTGTAGTAGCTTCAGAATCCTCCTATCTGGGGAGTTACGATATTTCCTCCCTATGGTATTGATATACAGGCCAAATATAGTTCACTCCCCCTCATAGAGTGCTCTGCAGAGATCTGTCCAGAAGAAAGGAGAAGGCATGGTTGTGGGACTTTCATCAGAGTGACTGTCACCTGAAAGAACCAGCCAGGCTGATGGAAAAACACTTGTCTTAAATGATCACTATCAATGAGCAAAAGAGGAGAGCTAGCAATAGAAATGTGAAATGCAGATGTTTGGGCTGGGGATGTTTTAGCTCTTTGTTTAATAAAAGTTGTTGTACATCATGCTTATTATATAATACATACTCTTCTAGTTCATACATTCCCTGCAACATAGACACAGGCTCATCATTGAACTAATTCATTGAATGAAGTGTAAGAGCTCAACTTTTGCTCTTATGCTCTCAGAACTGCAATCCTGGCCTGACTATAGCTTTTTATTAAAAAAAAAAAAAGATTTTCTTATATTTGTTTATCAAATATTTATTGCATATCACTTGCACACTGACTCTGAAAGAAATGGATGACACTGACCTTAGCCTACAGCAGTTTATATAGATCTAGTTAGCAACCACACAAAAGAGTATAGGCTAGGTGTCAAGATGAATCATATAACTGGGGATTCAGAGAAGACAGAATAAGCATTGACTAGAACAATTGGAAGCAGTTTTGTGTTTCAGCCAGAGGGATTTGGTCTACACCTGGAAAATGAGTATAGTTTGTCTAGGAGGGAGACTCTCCTTACAGGTTATTCAACAAATACTTTTTCTTTTCTTTTTTGAAATTAAAGCATAGTTGAATTACAATATTATATTAATTTCATGTGTACAACATAGTGATTCAATGTTTCTATAGATTATACTCCAGTTATAGTTATTATAAAGTATCGGCTACACTCCCTGCGTTGTCCAATACATCCTTGTATCTTAGCTATTTTATATATAGTAGTTTGTATCTCAGCAAATACTTCTTGAAGGCCTGCTATGTGCTAGGCGCTGGCCTAGATTCTTAAATGTAATGGTGATGAATGAGAAGCATTTACATACTGACAACCTCTTATGCAGTAGACCGGGAGCATATAGATGTGGGCACTCACAGTGTGTAAAGGGACCTACTCCTCAGGGTGTGTGTATGACACGTGTTTCTGCAGGATATATGTGCTGCCCTTTCGTTCTGGACAAAGATGGAGTCAGTGCCGCCGTCATAAGTGCAGAGTTGGCCAGCTTTCTAGCAACCAAGAATTTGTCTTTGTCTCAGCAGCTAAAGGCCATCTATGTTGAGTAAGTTTCTATTGACTGTTAAATTGAAGTAATGTTTTTTTCATTTCAGTTGTGCAACACAGTGATTCAATGTATATCTATATTGTGAAATGATCGCAACAAATACAGTTTACATGTTATCCCCACATGTAGTAATATTTTTTAATGTTTTACTCCGTTCTTATGCATGAGATACTAATATTCTTTCTGATGTCCTTACTTTGGCTATGAATTCTATTGCCTATAAAAACTAAATAAGGGATCACCTTTTCCTTTTGATATTTAACTACTTAATAGTAGTTACCCTTCATGATGACATTGATTCTTAACAAATGAGAACATTAGTTGCAGAAATGGCTAAGGGAAGAATGTGATTTTTAAGTGTCCAATGTCAAAAAAGACACATGTGTTCACAAAACATGTTTAGTCTTTAAAGCAATTATTCACCAGTGTCTTTGTAGTGCAAAAGCAGCCAGACACAATACATAAGGTAATGGGCATGGCATGGCTACGTTCCAATAGAGAAACTTTTACTTAGAAATACAGGCTGAGGGCCACAGAGCAGTTCAGCGATCCCTGGGGTAGATTGTTGGACCTCTTTTATAAAATTGGACCTCTTTTTTTTTTTTTTTTTTTTTTTGGCGGGGGGTACGTGGACCTCTCACTGTTGTGGCCTCTCCCGTTGCAGAGCACAGGCTCCAGACGCGCAGGCTCAGTGGCCATGGCTCACGGGCCCAGCCGCTCCGCGGCACGTGGGATCTTCCCTGACCGGGGCACGAACCCGTGTCCCCTGCGTCGGCAGGCGGACTCTCAACCACTGCGCCACCAGGGAAGCCCTGAACCTCTTTTTTAATGCTGAATTATTCCTTTGAAATTAGTCGCGGTTATTTGTTTTAGAATATACTGGTTGATACATGTTCAGTGTACACTGTGCAGAATTATTTGTTCCTCATTTTGCATGTAATTGTGTTTGTATTGATAGGTATGGCTACCATATCACCAAAGCTTCGTATTTTATCTGCCACGATCAAGGCACTATTAAAAAATTATTTGAAAACCTTAGAAACTACGATGGGAAGAATAATTATCCAAAAACTTGTGGCAAATTTGAAATTTCCGGTATTAGGGACCTTACAACTGGCTATGATGATAGCCAACCTGATAAAAAAGCTGTAAGTAATGTCTTTTATCAATTAAACTCGTCTCTATTTACTTTTTGACTATACTTTGAATAGCTCAACTTAATCATATAATTAATTGAAGCTGATTTTAGGCATTATTATAAATAAGCTATCAAAATATACAGATAGTTAAAAATCATGAGCTGAAACTGAAGGGGTTCTCGCTAGTCATCTAAGCCAATGCTGTCATTTAATACAGCAGGAAATCGATACAGTCGTCCCTCATCATCTGAGGGTTTCACATCCGCGGATACCGAGGGTCGATTGTACTACACTGTTTAATGGACTTGAGTATCCGTGAATTTTGGTATCTGTGGGGGGCTCATGGAACCAAACCTCCATGGGTACCGAGGGACGACTGTACTCAGAAGTGTAAGACCTGCCTGTGGTCACACAGCTAATTGGTGATACTAGGGATAGAATCTGGGTCTTCTGATTCCAAACGCAGCTTTTCCTCTCTTTCAGCAGTTGAACTTGAAAAAGCATCAGAATCACCTGGTGGCCAGGTTAAAACACTGAGTCCTGCAGCCCACCCCTTATTTGCCTTTCTAATAAGTTCCCTGCTGATGCTAATGCTACTGGTCCAACTTTGAGAACCACTGCTTGCTTCCTCCTTAGTTTTACCCTGTTCTCTGAATATATAGGAGTTGTTCGCTGTAAAGCATGAGTTTGCATTCTTCCTACCATGTAGATTCCCCCACTGGAGTCAAAAGAAGGCTCAAATGTGGCAGAAGAGTATTGCTAACTATGGCAGGGGGGTAGAGGAAGGACAGTAAGAATATCCTTATGAGATATTGGACATTTGCCTTTTTTTTTTTAATTTTTGAATTTTATTTATTTTTTTATACAGCAGGTTCTTATTAGTTATAACTTTTATACATATTAGTGTATATATTTCAATCCCAGTCTCCCATTTGCTTTGATATTCACCTTGTTATATTTTTTAATTTACATCTGCACACAATATGTTTTTAAAGGCAAATATTATTAAAAGGGTTATGATTAAACATGGCAGTTCCAACTCCTGCCATCTCATTTCCATGTGCCAAGACAACCACCTTCCCTCTTAGTTCTTTCTCCTGGTATTTACCACCAGATTTCTAAACAGTGTGCTCATGTGGTAATACTATGACTTATCAGTGTTAGACTTTATTAATTTTCTATTATGGAGATAGGGATTTAGTTCTTACACTTCCAGCATTCACGACTCTTCTCCCCTGTCCTTACAGTACATTTATACCACAACTCTTGGTGACATCAGATTCCATGCTTGTATTATTATGACTGGTAACTATTGTTTTTTGCTTAGTTAAGTAGTATACTATGATTAGGTTCCCCTTAATTTGTATAAAGAATTACTTTTCCTTTAATTGATAGCTGCTTTGTTCTTTCATTTGCATGGATTTCTATGTAGCCCTCACCAGTTCTTCCCACATCCTTCAAGTACGGCTCAGTAGGGTTTTTGACCTGGACTGTTGGTTCCATCTTGTTTCCAATGGCCTCCCTCCTGGTCCCTTCCTCTGTGGAGAGCCTTCTGCTCTCTGGGTTGAACGCCCAGCTGTCATCCTGGGAATGCCCTTTCACCACTCTCTGGGGGTGGGTCCCTTGCTCCTGGACCCCATGATTTCCTCTTTTTATATTTATCTTCCTAAATCACATCCTCTAGTAGCTTCCTAAGAAGAAATGAATGACAGGTAAATCTTTGGAGGTGTTTAGGTCTGAAAATGTCTTACTCTACCCTCATGCTTTATTGACTCACAGTTTGGAAAGCATTGCTCTGTATTTGTAAAGCTGTTGAGCATCCATCATTCATTCACTCAGGAAATAGTTGGGACCTGCTGTGTGCTGCATTCAGGGATGAGAACACCATACTCATTCAGTCCTTTCCGTGCCATTTGTTTTTTTCTCCATGGGAAGACGTTAGGAACTTTCCGCTAAACTTGGGGTTCTAAAATTTCAGTGATATGCTTTTAGTATGGGTCTCTTTTCATTCATTTTTCTGGATACTTGGTTGGTCTTTGTTGATCTACGGAGTCATTTCTTTCAGTTCTGAGAAATTCTCTTGATTTTTGTCAAAGAAGGACGCTGGATGGTTGTTTTTCAAGTAACCTCTTCCCTTGCATTTTCTGTTCTCACCTTCTTGACAAGTCCTTCTTGACAGGTTCTTAGATGCTGACTCTCCTGGAGTGATGTTCTACTTTCCGTGTTTCTTTTTTCCCACTGTCCATCTATATCCTTCTTTCCTACTTTTGGGGAGATTACCTCAACATTAACTTTCAATGCTTCTTTGAACATTTCAGCTCTTTTTCTCTAATTTATTGAAAGTAACATCTTATTCTTGTTTCATGTGTATTATATCTTACCTCTCTTAAGGATATTAATTATAACTTTTTTAAAATGTAGATCTTGTTTCTTCTGTATTGTCTTTATTTCCCTCAAGGTCTCCTGGGGACGCCTCACTCTCACCCTAATCTCCTGCCTGAGGGTAATAAACTGGGATGCTGAGGCCCCAGAAGTGGTGGAAAGGTGCTGCGGACCTGGGAGGAGGGGTTTGAGCATTCAGTGTGCAGACTCTGACTTACTCTAAGTTTTCTCCATGCCCTGCCCTCCATGGTGCCCAGTGTCCCCAGCTTCTGAGCCCTTCTGGTTCAGTTACACCAGAGATTTAATCCATCTCCTGATGAGGTGGTTGGTTGACCACGTGGGCAGAAGGTGGGGATTTGGGAGGATCTAATAGCTTCTTTGTCTCACGCCTGCCCTTTGCTGTACCAGGTGCGCTAGGTAGTGAGCTTTACTAGGGCCCTGCAGAACATGCCGACTCGGTTCTTATCTGCCTGCTACAGGGGCTCCGAGGACATTCTTCTGTGTTCCATCAGGTCACCTCTGCCCTCCACCTGGTTTCTGACTGCCACGATTAGTTGGCAACCCCCTCAACTGCTGCTGCCTCTTTGCCCTTGTGTGGTTTTTGATTTTAATGCTTCAGTCATTTTAGTGGAGTTTGGAGAGCAATCAGCTAAGAATACATCTATCAGAAGCCCTTGAAAGTGAAATAAGCCTAGTGTTTTGTGGGGTTTTGGTAATGCATTATTAATCGGTTTAAAGCAATTTCTTGTGAAAGTGATGTGTTTCAATTTTAGTAAAACTTTAGTAGCTTTAATAGAACCATGGAGGTAAAAAGTAATATACAAAGTTAATTTTCACAAATTGCCTTATTATTATTATTTGTTTCATTTATACAGAGTACATTTTCTGATTTCCTCAAAAATGTTCTTTTCTTCTTTGTTTTGCATTTACTTTCTTGCTTATTCAGGGGAAAGTGTTAGTTAGGTAAGAACAGCTGATGTTACTACTTAAATTTATAACGTGTAAATTAATTCCTAGGTTCTCCCTACTAGTAAAAGCAGTCAAATGATCACCTTTACCTTTGCTAATGGAGGTGTGGCCACCATTCGGACCAGTGGGACAGAGCCCAAAATCAAGTACTATTCGGAACTGTGCGCCCCCCCTGGAAATAGGTATGCTATGGATGGCACCTGCTGTGATTTTTATTCCCTAAACTTCCTAAATTCTATTCAGATGCTAAGTAAAATATTTTATCTTTCCAATATGTAGTTTAATTGGGAATGTTGTTTCAGAACCTGCAGCACTATTGTGATATTAACAGCCCCTTGAAGCGTCTAGGGACAAGAATGCTTACTTCCTACTTGGTTATTTCCTTCTACCCCAAATTTCCCTGTATGGGAAAATTTCATTCCTAATTTCAGTAATAATAATTAAATTTCCTTTTTTTAGTACTTTATATTTGAGGCTGACACCGATGACTTTTTCTTTTTCTCCATGTCTCTGATACAGTAAATTAAAATGCATTACACGTCCATTCAACAAATATCTTTGAGCACCTATTGTGTGTAAGTCACGCTGGGCCTTGGGGCAGATGAAGAGCCACACAGAGAGTCCACCAAAGAGCTGATGGTCTGGTAGCTTCAGGGTCGTGCTTTGTGACCTTGGTAAAGGGTTTGAGTTGGTCACTTTCCAACACCTGTAACATTTTGAACTTTATCAGCCGTGGTACATGTAGCTAGTACGTGTAAATGTCATATTACACGCCTATTTAACAGTCACTTAGCTATCATTTCTCTATTCAGAATACAGTTCAAAATCAGGAAATTTGGGACTTCCCTGGTGGCACAGTGGTTAAGAATCCTCCTGCCAATGCAGGGGACAGGAGTTCGAGCCCTGGTCAGGGAGGATCCCACATGCTGCAGAGCAACTAAGCCCGTGCGCCACAACTACTGAGCCTGCGCTCTAGAGCCCGCAAGCCACAACTACTAGCCCACATGCCACAACTACTGAAGCCCGTGTGCCTAGAGCCCATGCTCCACAACAAGAGAAGCCACCTCAATGAGAATCCCGCGCACCGCAACAAAGAGTAGCCCCCGCTCACCACAACTAGAGAAAGCCCGTGTGCAGCAACAAAGACCCAGCGCAGCCAAAAAATAAAAATAATTTTTTAAATATCAGGAAATTTTTTTTTAAGTGAATTAAGTCAGTGCTGTCCAACAGGAATAAAATGTGAGCCACATATGCAACTTGAAATTTTCTCCTAGACACAATTTTAAATAGTGAAAAGAAACATAATATATTTATTTAACTAAGTATTTTAAGTATTAACGTTGCAACATGTAATCACTATAAAAATTATTAATGAGGTATTTAAAAAAATTTTTTTCACACTAAGTCTTCAAAATCCATACAATATTTTACACTTACCACACGTCTCAAATTCGAATGCTATATTTTTCTGGAAATACTTAAAATGTTTTGGGTAATATTTATTTATTTGGCTGTGCTGAGTCTTAGTTGCGGCTTGCGAGATCTTCATTGCGGCATGCAGGATCTTTTGTTGCGGCATGTGGGTTCTAGTTCCCCGACCAGGGATCAAACCCAGGCCCCTTGCATTGGGAGCGCGGAGTCTTAGCCACTGGACCACCAGGGAGGTCCTCTTAATCTGTATTTAGAGTTCCTAAAATTTACAGTTGAAAAAGTAGATTTTGACACCCAAGTTGTTGGAAACATACTTAAGTTTTCCAATAACTGAATCAAGTGCTAGTTTTCAAATTTGAATTTCAATTAATTAACTTAAATGAAATGAAAAATTCAGTTCCTCTGTTGAACTAACCACATCTCAATTGCACCGTAGCCACGTGTGGCTAGTGGCTACTGTAGTAGACGGCACAGGCCTAGGTAGTAATGGCACATACACTCCAAAGTTTGTCCATAGCGTTTTTCTGGCTTGTGGACCAAATTTACATTATGTGGAAATAAGAGCAGAGGAAATTTTCTGAGCATCTTAAATCAGTGAGCTAATAGCAGATTAAATGTAGCAGATTAGAGGGGCAGGGAAGATTTCTTACAGTTGGACTTTCCTTAGGCATGAAGAAGTGAGGGCTGATAGCAACGCAAGAAATATTAAAACAAAACAAAACTATAAAACATGGATACAAGAACTCAGAATAGTCACCTGTTGGGGACTTTATCATAAAGGAAATAGCAAGCCACACCCAAATCAGCCCTGAATCTTCTTCTGAATAATACTCATTCTCACTTAGTGCTTTCATATTTCTGTATCTCATTCTTTTGAAAACAAATGGACATAAGTCCAATTTAAAGATCTATTTTCTCTATATATTTCTTTCCTTTTCATTGTCCTGTGAAAATATGTGTAATATTTTAGAAAACTTTCTTTTATAATAACAATACAACTTACTGTTTAAGGATCTGTGGTATTTACATTTTTCACATGGCTTATTGAGTGGACTTAAATTCAAATATTAGTTTCTAAATTGCTGAAAATACTTTGAAAATTTGTCCTTTTATTATAGTCATTGAAATGTTACTCCCATTTATTAAATGAAACATTAGGCACTAGGTCAGCCCATAGATATGCTGTCAAGGCTCAAGCAAGGCATGAGCATAACTAACACACAACAGCAATAAAGCCATGGCTAAGGTTTCCTTACTTTCTGTTAACATTAAATATTATTAATATATTTTATATCATGAATTTCATTCATTCATGGAATTCCGTAACCCACTAACCCTTTTTTTTTTTTGCGGTACGCGGGCCTCTCACTGCTGTGGCCTCTCCCGTTGCGGAGCACAGACTCCGGACACGCAGGCTGAGCGGCCATGGCTCACGGGCCCAGCTGCTCCACGGCATGTGGGATCTTCCCAGACTGGGGCACGAACCCATGTCCCCTGCATCAGCAGGCGGAGCTCTCAACCACTGCACCACCAGGGAAGCCCCCACTAACCCTTTTGAATAGAAAATCTTTTTCAAATATAAGTCCTGCTTTTAAAAACTATTTTTGTTGGGGTTGATGTCTTTAGTTGTTGTTTTTTGTTTGTTTTTTGTTTTGGGGTTTTCTTTTTGGCTGTGTCGCACAGCTTGTGGGATCTTAGTTCCCCAACCAGGGATCAAACCTGCGCAATCGGCAGTGAAAGCACAGAGTCCTAACCACTGGACTGCCAGGGAACTCCCTTGATGTCTTTAGTTTTGTTCAACTTTTTATTGTGAAAATTTTCAAACCTATAGAAATGTAGAAATAATGTAGTGAATACCCACAAACTCCTCACATAGACTAGGGGTTGACAAACTTTTTCTGTAAAGAGCCAAACAGTAACTATTTTAGGGATTACAGACCATATAGCCCTTGTTATAACCACTCAGCTCTGCTGTTGTAGCCGGAAAGCTGCCACAGACATAAAAGAATAGGTGTGGCTGTGTTCCAATGAAACTTTATTTACACAAACAGGCTGCAAGCCATAGTTTGCCTACCCTAACCTAGTTTCAGCAGTTGCTAACATTTTGCAATATTTGCTCTCACTCACCATACATATCAATATTATATATTTGGGTTGGTTTATTTGTTTTCTCAGCCATTTGAAAATAAGTTGCAGACTTCAATACTCAACTCCTAAGAACGAGGACACTCTCTTATTATCTCAAGATTTAGGTAATAGTCTCAAGCAAGGTTCTAACGGAGAAACAAAACCAGCAGGGGATATATAGTAAATTCATTGATGAGTTTTGTTTTATGTATATTGTTTTAAGAAAACCAATAAGGGCTTCCCTGGTGGCGTAGTGGTTAAGAATCCGCCTGCCAATGCAGGGGACATGGGTTCGAGCCCTGGTCCGGGAAGATCCCACATGCTGCAGAGCAACTAAGCCCATGCGCCACGACTACTGAGCCTGCGCTCTAGAGCCCACGAGCCACAACTACTGAAGCCCGCACGCCTAGAGCCCGTGCTCCGCAACAAGAGAAGCCACCGCGATGAAAGGCCCGCGCGCCACAATGAAGAGTAGCCCCCTCTCGCCACAACTAGAGAAAGCCCGCGTGCAGCAACAAAGACCCAACTCAGCCAAAAATAAAGAAAGGAAGAAAGAAATTTATATTAAAAAAACCCCCAGTAATTATTAGTCAGTGTGCCTTCCTGAGAACTCTTATTTTCTTCAAAGCACATTTATGGAGAAGGAAAAGAAAAGACTTGTGTAATTCATATATATTTATGAAGCATAATTACGAAATATGTTACCAATGGGGGGGTAAAAGTAATTATAATGACAGCTACATCTATTGAGGTTTTTGGGCCAGGTTCTGTGCTAATTGCTTTCTATAATTTATCTCAATCTATATGACAACTCTCTTGAGAAAATAGTCTTTATCTCAGTTTTACAGATGAGGAATCTGGGCCTTTGAAAGGTTGACTCACTTGCCCAAGGGCACACAGCTAGTAAGTAGTACAGCCAGAATTAATGTCGGTAATAAAATGGATTGTTTTAGTTGTACTGGTTAACTGTTACAATGCAAAAATGATATTAACTAATTACAAAGATTGCCCTTTCCGTTAAAGTTAAGTTTGCATATATTAAAGGTGGTCAAGTATGAAGTATTAAAAGTTTGAATTGAAGGATTTTTGTTTTTCTATTGAGCTTTTTGGTTTTAAGTACTTATAGTAACTCACCTCATGCTAGTAACCTGATATGTAAGGCTGCCACATAAATTAGACACCTGTCTAATTACAAGTCTGTTTTATCTGTTACCAACCTTCCAATTGTTTGCACATAAATGAGTGTTTTCCACATGCTTGAAAACTTGGTTTCCTTAAAGGGATCTAGTTCCCAGGATTTTTGTTTATACTTTAGTTGTGACCCTTTTGTTCCCAAAGTAGAATAAAAAGCAGCCACGTAGCACAGGGAGATCAGCTCGGTGCTTTGTGTCCACCTAGAGGGGTGGGGTAGGGAGGGTGGGAGGGAGACGGCAGAGGGAGGAGATATGGGGATATATGTATGTGTATAGCTGATTCACTTTGTTATACAGCAGAAACTAATACACCATTGTAAAGCAATTATACTCCAATAAAGATGTTAAAAAAATAATAATAAACAGGAGGTCTCAGGGTCTGAGTTCCGGGTGAGTGACCAGCAGGCCCACTAGGAGGCTCCCCATCTCTTCCATCCTGGGAAGGCCTGACACAGGAGGCTGTAGCCGAGCTCCCAATAGTTTGAAGACAAACAGGATCAAGAACATTCATATCCTGGGTGACCAAAGACTTGCCAGCCATGTCATTTGTAAAAGTTCAGCAGGATTTAATGACAGCTGAAGTCATGAAAGTTTTCTCTGCACTGTTAGGTACAGACAGAACTTTTAGGGATGCTAGGCTACAAATTGTGTTTCTTAAAAATTCTTATGAGAAGTGCAAAGGGGTGCTTTTGTTTATAGTAGAGACCTCAGGAAGGCCTTTGCGGAAAATATGAATATTGTCACATGAGTTTTTTGTCTACATCACAGATGTGTTCCCATGCTTAAGTAACTGGAGTTCTGTTTTGTCTGATTTAGCCCTCCGCTTAAGGGTAAATATCAATGTTAACTGATCTATGTGAGGAATCTTTAAAATATGCTTTGGAATAATCCACTGACCTGGAATTTTTTTTCCCCTTTATTTTGCAGTGATCCCGACCAGCTGAAGAAAGAACTAAATGAACTAGTCAGTGCTATTGAAGAACATTTTTTCCAGCCACAAAAGTATAACCTGCAGCCAAAAGGAGAGTAAACTATCCCAGCCTTGGGCCTAATTACATTTCCCTACAATTAAGCTGAACTTGATTTCTTAAGCAATGTTTTCGTGGGCTAAATAATTTAAACTATTGCTACAAGTATTCATATTTTTTTAATAGACATACATTCCTTCTTGTTTTATGTTCGAACTTTAAGGGTAATAAAGAAAGATGGTCAAATCTAACAAACCACCATTCCTGTTAAAAGGTTGAGCATCATCCGAACTTAAAAAATGAAGATTTTGGGGCTTCCCTGGTGGCGCAGTGGTTGAGAGTCCGCCTGCCGATGCAGGGGACATGGGTTCATGCCCCGGTCCGGGAGGATCCCACATGCCACGGAGCGGCTGGGCCCGTGAGCCATGGCCGCTGAGCCTGCGCGTCTGGAGCCTGTGCTCCGCAACGGGAGAGGCCGCAACGGCGAGAGGCCCGCGTACCGCAAAAAAAAAAAAATCATAAAAAATGAAGATTTTAAAAATAACCTTCAAAAATATACTGTAATTAATATGCTTTCATTAGAATAAATACCAAATATGTTTCTTCTCTAAAATTCATTTTATGTGTAAGTAAAACAGCCAGAAAGCCTATACGTATTACTAAATTCTGGGCTGTCCTATGTAAAAGATAGCCACTTCTACATATATGTATATTTACATTTCTGTCAATTGCTTATAAAGTAAAATAGATGAACAGATCAAATGTTGTGTTTAGGGAAAATACAATTCACAGGAACCTATAAAGTAGAGCAAAAGATACTTTAAAAAGATAGTTTTTTGATCTAAAACTTTAATTCTAATAATGCACCATTATACATTGTGTATGTGCTAGGAAAAAAGAGCTTAACCATCTTTGTTCACTGTGTTAACATTCACTTTATCTCTTTAAATCTTGAATGAAATAATTGGTTATTTGAAACTTGCAAAGTAGATTATTGTAGTTTTTTGCTTTAACACAATTCAATGTAGTTTTGGTCCTAAAGCAGCAAGGACTCTAAAACAGTGACTGCCTGACCTTGATTTTTTTTGCCTTGTTCTTAATGTGATCACAATCTAAAACTAGGCTTCTCCAGGTTCATTATTTAATCTGCGCCTTCTCATAACTGATGGCCTTAAAACCTTCCAAAATGACTCCCATTGAGAACCCATGACTGAGGACCAAACTGTTCTTTATATACTTTATATATCTTGTGTGATTTTTTATTTTTAAAGCAAATGATTGCCTATACTCTTACTAACTTAAATGTTATTAACAGTTTCAGAACAATGAAAAATGACAGTACCATTGACAATCATGTTTCTAATGTAAAGGAAAGAATATTTGTATATCCGAGTGATACATAGTTTGTCCCCTACCAGATCTCCTAAATGTACAATATTCAATATATTCTATCAGCTGCTTCATTGTAAAAGCTGTATTTATTTTTGTTTTCTAGCCTTAAAGTGTACTCTGGGAAAGAGAAACTTTAGATTTGTGTCCTCTCTACATTTTTGTGAGCACATAAATTGTACCCCATCACAGAGTTTGTTTCTGGAAATGCGAATGTAATTAAGATCCAGTCCTGCTTGATGGAGCTCAGGGTCTAATTGGAGGGCTGATAAGTAACTACAGTACTTAACACGTTCTATAATTGAGTTATCTGCAAAGTACTCAGAGTTGAGGATTGTGAGAGAGGGATTCATTCTGCCCAGAGGAAGCTTCACCTTCAGGGGCAAGTAGCAGCTGGAGACGGAGGAGGAAGTCTTCCAGGCACAGAGCACAGCATTAGCAAAAGCCTGGAGGCACTGGGGTGTGTGTGTGCAGTCCTGGACGGAGGTGGGGAGATGGTGAAAACAGAACCCAGATGTAAACTTCAGGACCTGCCCCACTTCCCTCATGTGAGTGGGTGATTCAGTTGGACCTAGAGGAGATCCTCCAGTAAGTATTTCTTGACTTTTTCTTGTTATTGCGGGATGCAGGGTAGCAACGTGTGGTGCATAAAGCTTGCACCATGAGGACCCTGCATTCTAGTCTTGGTCCACAGGGAGCCAGCTCTGTGACCTTAGTCAGGTCACTTAGCCTGTCAAAGTCTCCATTTTGTTATTTTTTAAGACTTTGGGTTTTTTTAGGGCAGTGCTAGGTTCACAGCAAAATTGAAGGAAGGTACAAAGATATCCCGTACCCACCCTGCCCCCACCCCATGCACAGCCTCCCCATTATCGACACCCCACCAGAGTGGTGCATTTGTTACTATTGATGGACCTATAGTTAACACATCATTATCATCCAAACTGTGGAAACAAGAAAAAGGTCAATGAATTGCCAGGGGTCAAGGGGGAAGGAGACATGAATAGGCAGAGCACAGAGGATTTTTATGGCAGTAAAAAAAATTTTCTGCGTGATACTGTAATAGTGAATACATGTCATTATACATTTGTCCTAATCCATAGAATATACAACACCAAGAGTGAATACTAATGTAAACTGTGGACTTTGGGTGATAATTTTGTCATTTTTAAAATAGACTTTACTAAATGGTCTCTGAGGTCATATCATGCTGCAGGTCTTTAAATTATATAAAAATCCATTAAGGGCACCATCAGCAATCATAAATCATTGGCAGTTCTCTTTGGCAGAATGCTTAACTAGCCCTCTTACAAGACCTAACATCTGAGATGGGGGAAAAACGCTTTTTACCGAAGATGTGTTCCTATCCTGCCTTACCTTGCAGCCTGAAGGGAGGGGTGCTGAAATTGGGGATGAGGAAGACAGAACCACGTGACATGCAGACGCCAGGAAATGTTCTGCAGGGGAGGAAGGCAGTGGTGGGGACGGAGCGCCGTGTAGCAGCCCCCTCTGCCTTCTCATATCTAAACTGCTTGGGGAAGACTGTCCAGTTTGAGTGTAGAGGTGGCAGCCCATTTTCTCTTGGTGCCTAGAAAGAATAAATTCCAAATTAAGTCTGAGAGACTGACTTGCAGGAGGAAATGCAAGCCAACTGTTTTATTTATTTTTCCTCACGGTGTCTCTATGAAATAAACACCTTTATTCTTTCCTCTAAGCAACATTGGCAGTAGCTGTCATTAGCTCATCGGTTTAACTCAATCATCATGCTATTAAGGGACGGTATTGTTATTTCTTGACATTAGAAACATGGTTTTAAATTTTTTAAATTCATTTGTTTATTTTTGGCCGCGTTGGGTCTTCATTGCTGCACGCGGGCTTTCTCTTAGTTGTGGCGAGCGGGGGCTACTCTTCGTTGTGGGCTTCTCATTGTGGTGGCTTCTCTTATGGAGTATGGGCTCTAGGCACGCGGACTTCAGTAGTTGTGGCACGTGGGCTCAGTAGTTGTGGCTTGCGGGCTCTAGAGCGCCGGCTCAGTAGTTGTGGCATACGGGCGCATTTGCTCCTTGGCATGTGGGATCTTCTCGGACCAGGGATCAAACCCGTGTCCCCTGCATTGGCAGGCGGATTCTTAACCACTGCACCACCAGGGAAGTCCCTGGAAACATGGTTTTAAAAATAAATGCTTTAAGTGACGGAAAACGTGAATATGCCCTCCTTTTAAGGGATTTTGAAAGAATGGCATCTAAATCATATTTATAATTTCTGCTTCCTAAAAGACTACATCCTGAGACTTATTTGTGCATTCGTTCATATGTCCACTGACTGAGTCATGCTTGAATTTTGCTATGAGTCAGGCACTTTTCTGGATACGGATAATAAACAGGATTTGTGACCTCAAACTTCGCCTAGCAGAGGAAATCACATGTACACATCAGATTGCTGCATTGCAATAGTAAAGCATTTGAAATATGGGCAAACCACTCTGTAATGTCCCCTTTTGGACTTGTCTTTTTCAAGAACACCAAGTTCAAACTCCTACCATTTTTGTTCAAAACAGTTTGACTCTGGGAGGCTGTTTGAATGCCATTTTCCTGCATCATCCCTCTGTCCTGTTCTTGCTACCAACATACTTTGTGTAGAGTAACCCAACTATTGAAAGCAAGATGTCACACTCTTGGGCAGACGGGAAGCAAAGTTTAAAATAACGCCACTTTGATAGACTTCTCAATGTAAGCACAGTGCGGTAACTTCGACTCACTGGAGGAGAAAGACAGCTGCCTGGAGAGATGAGGTCCTCGGACATAAGCGCAGGGTGAGCAGGGTGGAGAGCACTGTTGGGGAATCTGGTTTCTGTTGCCTTGGCTTCCTTGTGTAGGTCCCTGAATTTAAAATTTTCGGAACAGCTAGTGGCCACTTCCCGTTCGCGCCCAGTGAAAGCCACTTTGGTGTTTGGTGCAAACCTAGTCCAGAATGGAGCTGGGCACACAGACCAAAGAGCCAGCTCCAGGTCAAATAAGCATTTGAAACCATTTCAAAATAGCATTGTGCAACTTCCAAAGGGAAATTAGGGTTGCAGTTTACAGAGATGATGAGGCCTAACTGTGTTCTTAAAATACATTGTTCTGAACTATTTCACCTTAACTATTTTTTTTTTACAAATCTCTAGGTGGCAACAGTGAAATGTAGCTCCATATCTGATAAAGGTTCCTAAATCAAAAGTAAATGTTATGCCCATCATCGGATGAATGGATAAAGATGTGGCACATTTATACAATGGAATATTACTCAGCCATAAAAAGAAACTAAACTGAGCTATTTGTAATGAGGTCGATAGACCTAGAGTCTGTCATACAGAGTGAAGTCAGAAAGAAAAAGACAAATACCCTATGCTAACACATATATATGGAATCTAAGAAAAAAAAATGTCATGAAGAACCTAGGGGTAAGACAGGAATAAAGACACAGACCTACTAGAGAATGGACTTGAGGATATGGGGAGGGGGAAGGGCGAGCTGTGACAAAGCGAGAGAGTGGCATGGACATATACACACTACCAAACGTAAGGTAGATAGCTAGTGGGAAGCAGCCGCATGGCACAGGGATATCGACTCGGTGCTTTGTGACCGCCTGGAGGGGTGGGATAGGGAGGGTGGGAGGGAGGGAGACGCAAGAGGGAAGAGATATGGGAACATATGTATATGTATAACTGATTCACTTTGTTATAAAGCAGAAACTAACACCATTGTAAAGCAATTATACCCCAATAAAGATGTTAAAAAAAAAAAAGTAAATTTTAGGTGGAGGCTTGAGCTAATTATCTCCTTTGCTGGTTCAGCAGGCTTCCTTATATTTTCCTTCTGAACGCTAAGTCGTTTCATTCCCCGAGGTGGAATCATCGATTCTCTACCCTCTGAAAGTGTCTTTATGCTCAAGGCTGTAATTGTCCTAAGTGTAGGATCACAGACTTCTCTCCCAAGTTCCGACCCTATGTTACCACCTGACTCCTTGGACTTTCCTACTCAGATGTCCTCAAATTGCGTTCAGCGTAACCCAGCCCCAAATCAGTTTTTTTATTCAGTTAGTTCCCCAGCTGCCCTTTCTCCAATTTATTCTACACCACCGCTTAAAAACACCTGCTCAGAACCTTCGGTGATTTCGATATTTGACTTGCACCTTTTCCTTTTTAAACTTGCGGAAAATTTCAAACTTATACAAAGAATTGTACAATGGGCCTCGAAGTTCCCATCACCCAGCTATAGCAAATCCCCCATTCATGTCCAATCCCGTTACATCGAAATCTTCCACAATCCCCATCCTTCTACAGGACAATTCTGAAGCAAATCCCAGACCTGTCATTGTATCTGTAAATATTTCAGTATGTATCTGTAAAAGTTAAGGACATATTCTGTCTCTCTCTCTCTCACATATACACACACACAACCACACTACTGTCACACATTTTTAAATGTTTACAATTCCTTAACATCATCAATTATCTAGTCAGTGTGCAAATCTCCCCATTTGTCTCCTACATGTTGTTTACTCTTTGCTTGAATCAGGATTCAAATAGTATCCACTTACTGCATTTGGTTGATAGGTCTCTTAAAATCTCTTTTAATCTATAAAGTCTTCATCTCTTTTCTCTTCTCCTTCCTTTTTTAATTTATTCCAAACGACCAAATCATTTGCCCTGTAGCGTTTCCCACATTTTGAATCTTGTTGATTGCCTCCTCATGATGTATTTAACATGTTTTTCTGTGCCTTACGTTTCCTGTAAAGTGACATGGAAGATGGAGAAGCATGATCTCATTCGGGTTTGATTTTTTGGCGATACTTGATAGGAGTGGGGGAGGGGCGGCACTCCCAGAGCGTCTAGTTGTTTTCCAAGTGCCATGTGCTGGTTATCACCAGTCAGTTTGCCCACTCCTGCTTTGCCCTGTACAATAAAAGGGGAATCAGGTAAAGGCAATGGGGTTCCATTAAAAAGAGACATGAATGGATGTATCCATTGTTGCGCAGGCCTCCCCCAGAAGGGAGGCAAGAGGACCTGATGAGCTGTTTCAGACAGAACGCATAGCTCATGTGTCAGCCTTGATGAAAGCGTACTTCTTGCTCTCAGAGAGCGCTCTTGGGCTCCAGTAGTTCAAAGAAAGGGATTTGTCACACCTTTAGGTTCTCAGTGATTGCTTTTTTTTTTTTAAATATCTTTATTGGAGTATAATTGCTTTACAGTGTTGTGCTAGTTTCTGCTTTATAACAAAGTGAATCAGCTATACGTATACATATATCCCCATATCCCCTCCCTCTTGCATCTCCCTCCCACCCTATCCCACCCCTCTAGGTGGTCGCAAAGCACCGAGCTGATCTCCCTGTGCTATGTGGCTGCTTCCCACTTGCTATCTATTTTACATTTGGTAGTGTATATATGTCGAAGGGACAAAGTCAGTGATTCCTTTTAATTATGTGCCTGTTCTGGAACAAAATTGCATTTTTGTGTTGAGTTATGAAGACCAACAAACAAAGGGGGAAATATGAGCAAAGTACAAGAATCCACGGAGAGAGCTGTTGAAGGATTTGCTTGAGTGAACCAGCTGCGTGGTGGATGTAACCACAAGGCAGAGGAAATAAGACCATCTTCCTTTAGAAGGCATGTGCAACCCCAGAATGGGAACCAAGATCTTTGTTTGTTTTGTGTTAAAGAATATAATTATTTTTTAATTTTTTGGGCCATGCCATGTGACTTGTGAGATCTTAGTTCCCCGACCAGGGATCAAACCTGGGGCCTCGGCAGGAAAGTGCAGAGTCCTAACCTCTGGACCACCAGGGAATTCCCCCACCAAGATCTTTGCTGATAAGATCTCAAGAGATTTAAATAAGGTTGAGTTTGTGCTGCTGCTTGAGAAAGATGGGCTCATTTGAGATCTACATCCTCTGTTTGTTCAGAGAGTATCCATTTGGCTGGACAAGAAACTTAAATTGCGTGATGCCATGACGTTTGCCCTGGAGTATGCATTTCTGTGGCAAGCAACAAAAACCAATTTCACAAAGTGAGACAAAGAAAAAGATTCTGAAAGAAGCCTGGGAAGTCACCCAGAGTTCAGTCAATGTTGTTCTCTGTCATTTATTCTCTGTCATCAGTATCATCTTGATCATCAATAACAAAAAGAAGATTTGAGGGTTCTGCTGCTTTGAGAATCACCGGTTAGCAGCACAAGCCAGAAGCTGGCTGATGAGTGGAAACCTAAACTAATAGAGAACATGTAGTCACAGTTGAATGGACTGACCTTGTGGATGAAACAGACCCCAAGTTTGTGGCCAAGGTATATGTTTTATTTGGGAGAATCTTGACTATCGCAATGATGAAAGAAACATTGAGTAGGCCATTTTCTGAATTTAGAAAACTCAAAACGATGAAGAAGTTGAAATAGTCTATATTTGCTCACAAATGGTTGCACATTATATCCTTGGTTCTGCATCTGTTTTTCATCCCCTAGTTAGAAGGACATTTAAGTCGTTTCCAATTCTTTGCTAATATAACATAGCTATAAACAACACTCTGTGTGTGTGTATATATGTATACATAATTTTCCCTCTCATGCTAGTATAAGATAATATTTTAACAACTAAAATATCTCCTTGTTGAAAGAATGTCATGAGATTATCTAGATGAGAACACTTCATAAATTGTCGTTTGAGTATTACTATCCTTGGACAAATGAACAAATTAGATTTATAAACTATGTTTTCATATCACCCATTCAGTATTTGCAGCTCTGTGTTAGAAAACCAGTATCATTTTGCTGCCTTCATTTCCCACATGGTACCAGTGATTTTAAAAAAGAAAAAAAAAAATCTATATCATTTCTAGGTTGTACCCACTACAACCCATTTGGGTTACAGTTATAGGCTCTATAGCCAAGCTATCTGAGTTTCAATTCCAACTTCATTACTTTTTAACTATGTGATGCTGGACAAGTTTCTTAAAATCTCTAAACCTCAATTTCCTTATTTGTAATGTGGTTGAAATCCAATCACTTGTTGCAAAATAATCGCTAATGACATTTCAATTGTCTTAGATCATAGAGGACACTAATCAGTGATTAGAGAGAAATTTAACATCATCAGCAGAAAAGTATTACCTATTGGAGAAAATGCACATGGGGGATTAGGCCCCATGGATGACATGCAGATATACCCATTATTGTTCCCGCCTATAAGGAGATAAAAGTTTGGGGAAATGAGACTCACATAGGACCTATGGGAACTATTGAAGAAAATATAGATTAATTATTTTGTAAACTTGGAATGTAATCTTTCTAACTACGACTCGAGTTACAAAGAAAGGATTGAAACTTTGCCTACATTTAGTAAAATCTTCTGTCACAAACTGGGCAAAAATATTTGCAACTTGTATCACAAAGGGCTTATCTTCCTAATAAAGAGCCCCTAGATATCAATAACAAAAAAAGGTCAACAACACAATAGAAATAGAACAAATGATGTGGAAATATAGTTCGCAGAAAAGGAAACACAAATGGTTCTTAAGTATGTTTTTTTAAAGTGCTCAAGATAATTTTTTTACCCCTCTTCCTGTGCTATTTTAGTTGTACATTAAATTTCTTTTTTTGTGTGGTTATAGTTATAGTAATCTTAGCATGTGTATTTTCTTTTTTCTTTAATTTATTCATTTATTTTTGGCTACATTGGGTCTTTGTTGCTGTGGGTGGGCTTTCTCTAGTTGCGACAAGTGGGGGATACTCTTCGTTGCGGTGCGCGGGCTTCTCATTATTGCAGTGGCTTCTCTTGCTGTGGAACACCAGCTCTAGGTGCACGGGCTTCAGTAGTTGTGGCACGCAGCCTCAGTAGTTGTGGCACACGGGCTTAGTTCCTCTGCAGTATGTGGGATCTTCCCAAACCAGGGATCGAACCCGTGTCTCCTGCATTGGCAGGTGGATTTTCAACCACTGCACCACCAGGGAAGTCCTGCAGGTGTATTTTTTAATCAGGTCTAAAGTTAATATCTCTAGCCTCCACCCAAACAATACAGAAAACTTAATTTTTGCTTAGACAGTACATTCAAATGGTGGAAATTTCAAAATGTACCAAAGGTATATAAAGGGTGAAATGTCTCTAGTCTACCACTATTCACTGCCACTCAGTTCGTATGCATCATCTTTGCCAATTTCAAGTGCATTCTTCCAGAGAACTTATATATAAAACAATCATGTAGTGGATTCATTTGTTTTGATTTATTTTATCCAAATGGTAGGACACTGCACACACTGTTCTGCACTCTGCTTTTTTCACTTAGCAATTGTGAAAGAGTGTTTTAATGTTTGCAATTATTCACTGTCTTCTTCTCCTTAGATGGAGCGTATGAGAAATTCATGTTCATTGTTATAACCCACTGACGTGTTGTAGTTGTTAATGAAGAGAAATCTGACTCATAGAGAAATACATTTACTCTATATCACACTCAGAAATATAATTCAATGGCTGAATGTACAGTCCAATGTACAGATGTAATGCAATCTATTTAATTAGTTCCCCTATTAATGGATATTGAGGTTGTTTCTAATTAGTACTGTTTCAAACAATGCAGCAGTGAATAACCTTGTCACAGATCATTTCACATGAGCGTGTGTCTGCAAGATAATCCACCTAATTTTTAAAACCCTTCATTCCCTGGCGGTCCAGTGGTTAAGACTCCCTGCTTCCACTGCAGGGGGCATGGGTTCAATCCCTGGTCGGGGAACTAAGATCCTGCATGCCACACAGCACAGCCAAAAAATTAAAATAAAACCCTTAAGAATTATTTTAAATAATTTTTCCCATTTTATTGAAATATAATTGACATACAGTACTGTATAGGTTTAAGGTGTACAGCATGGTGGTTTGACTTACATACATCATGAAATGATTACAAGTTTAGTGAACATCCATCATCTCATCAAAATCATTATTTGTGAAAGTTAATGCTTATGTAGATTCACCCAGCGCTTTGCTATTTTGATTCAACCATCCTAACCCTTCTCGCTGAAGCACATATTTTAGAGGTTGTTTTAGTCTTGGCATGAAAATCTCATTAGTCACCCTCATTCATTGGTAATGGTTCTACCAGGTAAAGGGCTCTAATTTGATGTTTATTTCCCCTGGCACTTTGAAGTCACTGTTGAATTATATTCTGGTCTTTTTTTGTTTCTGACCAAAAGTGTGCTATTACTCTAGCTGTCATCCCTTTGTAGATAGTTTTTTTCTTCTTCTTCTTCTTTCTGATTGCTTTTTTAAGTCATGTTTTTATTAAGGTGTAAAATACATACAATAAAGTGCACAAAATCTTAAATGTACAGCTCAGTGACTTTTTAGATTTTAAATATCCACGAAACCATGCATGTAAAGATAGAAAACATGTCCGTTATCTCAAAGGGTATCAAAGGGTACCCTCATGCCCTTTTCAGTTGGAACCCTTCCCTCAACCTCCAGAGATAACCACTATTTAACAGCTAATACCATGGATTCATTTTTCCCGTTCCTGAGCTTCTCGTAAGTACAGTTGTATCTTTTGCTCAATACTTGAATGCTTTTAAGACTTTTTTTCTTGCTCTTTGATATTTTTCCATTTCATTATCATATTAGGTTACTATATTCATTGTTTTCTACTTCTTTATCTCTGCGTTGCCTTCTCATCTGGAACTGCCTTCCAGTTCACTGATGTCTCATTAGCTTTTCCTAATCTGCTATTCAATCCTTCTTTGGAATTTCAAATCTCAATGTTGTGGCTTTTAAAAAATTTTCTAAAAATTCTATTTGATCCTTTTTCAAATCTTCCTTCTCTTTATTATTAATGTCCCATTCCATCTTCTTGGTTCCCGTTTTTGGTTTTTGTTTATGAATAATTTTTAATATGCTTGCTTTAGTCTCTCTTTCACCTTGCTCTATAAAGTTCTTAAGATGCTATTTCTTCAGTTTGTTGTATGTATTGACTGTCCCACACAATGGATTGTTTCCTAGTGTTTGTGAATTTGCTTGTTTTATTTTCAGCAGAGGTTTTTTGTGGGGTTTTTTTCCTCTGTTTTTGTTTCTTTTAATTTGAGAGAGTTCCTTGTGCCCTATGTTGTAAAAATGTTATTACAAGGCAGTTTTATATTTACTTCTGCAAGGTCCCAGGGGTTTCACTGTTCTGTTGCTGTCATTGGGTTTTTTAAACTATTTTTTTGTTTGTTTTGTAATCTTTCTTTAAACTGTTCATTGCTTTGCATGCCTATAATTACAGTTATTAATTATAATATACTATTTATACATGGTTGTAAAGAATGCATTTCAAAAAGATTTGTATAAATTTATATCTAGTAACATAGTGCTACCCAAAACAACTATACAAATTAATTTTAAAATTCATATGGAAGAATAAAGGTATTACCGAGTACAAGCTGGTACTGCTCACCACACAACAGGCAACAAGAGATGAGTTGTTGGGGCAAGGAATGGCTACTTTATTCGGAAAGACAGCAGACCAAGGAAATGGTGGACTAAGTGTCCCAAAGAACCATCTTACCCAAGTTAGAATTCAGGCTTCTTTTACTAAAAGGCTGTGGTTGGTTGTTGCACAGCTTGTCAGTGTTGGGATCCTTTGTTCTTTCAGCTGTCCACATGGGTAGGTCAGGTCAGGATGTTCCTGTAAACCTCCAACAAGACAAAAGTTATTCTCTGTTCTGCAACTTTTTATCTCTATATGAATGGAAAAGTGTTATACTTTTAAAGGTCAGAGCCTTGAGAATGGGCTATTCTGTATATTTCAGGCTATAGACAACATTCTTAACCTGTTGCAAAAGCAGTAGAGTACAAAGGTTAAAGTAAAAGAAACAGACCTTATATGAAGTCAGATTTTTTTCTTCCCTATTACAAAGAGCCACAGTAAACAAAATAATACCGAAGAAGTAATGTTGGGAGACAACTCTATTGGTCTCTTGCATTTCTGCACGTCTCCTGAGCAGACACACTGACATTTTTTTCTGGACTATGTTTTCAAAGACGTTTATACAGCAAACAGCTTTGGAAGACAGAGATGGCGTCTCCCTCCAGGGCAGGGGGAAGATTTGTTTGATGTCCAGGATATTTAAGAAGTGTCTCCCTCTGGGGAAAAGGACAGGCAGGTTTGCTAGCATCTGTCTTTAAAGTTTGGGATTTCCTAAGCTCAGGTTCCTCATGGTGACATGTGCAGCCTTCATCTCAGCTCTTCCATGTCACACGTGGAACTTGGCGACAAGGGCAACTGAGGTGAACGTAAAGCTTATGCTGCCAGCTGTGCTGTGAGCAATGAAGTCCTTTGCCTCTGACTCACCAGCCTCTCATGTCTTCTACTTGTATCCATGAATCAGTGACAGGCTAACTTCTAGCTTGCAAATAGATACATTCTCAGACTCTTCACAGTTTATAACAATAAGAAGAGGGAAATTATGCTCTTATTAGGATTTATTAGGATTCATTATAAAGATACTGTAAATAAATTTGGCAGAGAGATGAACAAATAAACCAGTGGAAGGAAATAACAAATAAGCAAATGTATATAGAAGAAATTGGTATATGGCCAACATGGCATCATACGTCTGTAAGGAAAGAACTACTGAGTAAAAACTTCTGGAACAATTAGCTGTCTAGATGGAAAAACTAAAATTAGATCCCTACCTCAAGCCATATCCAAAACCATATGGAAAAGTAAACTGCAGTTGGATTCAAGATCTAAATGTGAACAGCACTTTGGAATTTTTAGAAGAAATTCACAGCATTGTAATCAACTATACTTCAATTTAAAAAATACTGGGCTTCCCTGGTGGCGCAAGTGGTTGAGAGTCCACCTGCCGATGCAGGGGACACGGGTTTGTGCCCCGGTCCGGGCAGATCCCGCATGCCACAGAGCGCTGGGCCCGTGAGCCATGGCCGCTGAGCCTGCATTTCCGGAGCCTGTGCTCCGCAACGGGAGAGGCCACAACGGTGAGAGGCCCGCATACCACACACAAAAAAACAACTTTTAAAAACTTTCTGTTGCAGACTTAAAAAAGAATTTTAGAAGAAATTAACTGTAGGAGGTTTTCTCTATGATATCATGGTAGAGAAGGATTTCTTAAAAGAGACACCAAAAGCCCAAACCATAAAGCAAAAGAGTTGACCACGTTTGTATAATAAAAGCCATTATAAATAGAATTAAAAGACAATCCACAATCTGGGAGAAGATATTTGTAACTCTTCTAACAAAGTTGGTAATGAGTTTTTTTGTTTTGTTTTTTGTTTTGCCTGTGTCGGGTCTTAGTTGTAGCATGCAGGCAGGATCTTCAATCTTCACTGCAGCATGTGGGATCTTTAGTTGCAGCATACAAATTCTTAGCTGCTGCATGTGAACTCTTAGTTGCAGCATGTGGGATCTAGCTCCCTGACCAGGAATCTAACCTGGGTCTCCTGCATTGGCAGTGTGGAGTCTTAGCCACTGGACCACTAGGGAAGTTCTGGTGATGAATTTTTATGTTACTTTTATTAGCTTTGAATCCTACACCAACTTGTAAGCATAAATCCACACTTCATACACTCATGTGACACAGGTTTGGAGTTCTGATTTCTGATCACGAACTCACTCTCCCCACCTCTGACCCCCAGCCCACCCCCTATCCCCATCCAGTGTCTCAAACAAACTACAAGCTTCCCAGATCCTGGACCAGCAAGTACATTTTTTTCTAGTTCCCTTCTCACAGCGGCACAGTCCTTTTCAGGTGTCTTGGACACTAAGGAATTAAGATAGGACACCATAAATAAGAACAAGAGACTTGAAAAAAGAATCCAATAGAAACTGTAGGGGAGAAAAAATAAAAAAACAAAGACAAGTGAGTCAGTTCCAACTCCCTGCCTCCTGTCAGCCTGGGGCCATATTTCCAGGTGCCCATGCATGGTGTGTGTGTGTGTGTGTGTGAGAGAGAGAGAGAGAGAGAGAGAGACAGAGAGAGACAGAGAGAGAGAGATGTTAAACCCCAGTCCTTGAGACCCACACTTGGTCTCATACCTTCCTGAGGCCATGGGGGTTCCAGCAGCTACTTTCTGCTCTTCTCAATTTACCGAGGAAAACTTTTTTTTAACACTTAGGAAATTTTCTTTTCTTTGGAGTTCAACGGTCCATTTTAAAACATTTTGTTCTGTTTTACCTAGCACTAATGTCCATGGGAATTGTAAGCCTCCTCCACACCTGCACAGTCTACATGCTTCCAGAACTGGCCCAGCGCTGACTGCTTTCCTGCACGCCCCACTAGTTCCCAGAAAAATCTCATTTTGGAAGAACAGGGCTTGAAGGAATTTTGAAAGACTTCCAAGGTGTTAAATTTTAACTTGAAAAATGTTACTGGCTTTGAAGAAGCTTTCTTGTCCTTGCTGGTAAAGCCTTGACCATTTAAAAGAGAAAAATGTCTCAGACTTTTTCTTTACAGCAATCATTACACTGCTTCTGAAGAAGCATAAGTGCTGAATTCCTGGAGTCTTAGTTTCCAAAACGATGGGAGTTATTTGAAATAACCTATTAGGTTAGTTTCCTGTTCTCCCTGCCAAGAGATGGAATAGGGGAGAAAGCTGTTAAGATCCAGAGAAGAAGGAAAAGGAGACAAATTGCAACACTGAAATATAGCAATAACGGCATCTCTACTACATGCCACATTTTAAGTATTTTACCTTTACTAACTCATTAATTCTATTGACAACACTGTAAGGTAATTATGGTTACTTTTATACCCATCTCATGGTTGGAGACACTGAGAACCAACAGAAGTCAGGTAAGTAATTTGCCTAAGTTTACAAAGCCTAGGCAGTGATCCATGGCCACCTGAGGCTGGTCAGTGTGACAGGAATGGGGTCTTTCTTCAAAAGAGCATTCAAACCTAAGGAGCTTCTGTGGTTATGGAACGTCAAAGGGAAATTTTTAACACAGATTTGTGGAGTCTTGTCACTGGTTATAGGAAGAAATGACTTGTGATAATTGGTAGGTGACGTTGATATCCAAGTGTGATCTTGTAGCATGCCACATGTAACTGGATTTTTGAAGCCCAGGATGGGTAACCTGACACTTAGAAAATACAACTCGAAAGAATCTCTCTGGGTACTAAGAATAGTTGTAGATGTTATCCTGACACACAGTGTGTTAATCTTGGAGAACTCATGGAATACGGGAAAATTGCCAGAAAACATAGAATTGGAAAATACATTACCCACCTGTATTAGTTAGCTTTTGCTGCATAAGAAAACACCCCAAAAATGAGTGACTTAAGGCAACAGCCATTTAACTAGCCCATCTTGCCTCTTTCTTCAGTCTCTTTTTGCCCTTGCGTTTGGGAGCCATTTTGCAAACCAACATGCCGAATCAATGCCCTTCAGTTCCGCTGTCTTCTCAGCTCTATTAAAATTGTTGCTCTCAAAGACAAGGACCTTCTAACTGCCCAATTTCCCCACATTCTCCTTGACTTCCTGGGAGCTCCTAACCTGAGATCAAAGTTTCTCCAACGATTCTGTGCATAGAATGCAAAGAGTCAGTGAACTTGGATAGAAAATAAAAACACTTTTTAAGTTACTTCTAGCAGTTCTAACCAACATTTAGAAATTCCTTCAGTTATGAATACAGGCAACAAACCACAGAAGTATCATCAGGCCCTGCAACTTTGTCATCAATAGAAATCACCTATGTTCGTGTCACATTTCAGCTGCCACAGGTATCTCAGACTACCATATATCCTCATCACCACAAAATCATGGTAGTTATTAGACCCGTGGCCAGATTTTGTTATTTAATATGTTGATAATGAAGCACATATTGACCCCTTATCTGATACGTGGTTTGCAAATGTTTTCCCCATTCCATAGGTTGCCTTTTCGATTTGTTGATGGTTTCCTTTGTTGTGCAGGAAATTTTTAGTTTGATGTAGTAATTCTTACATTTTTAAATGATTGAAAAACATTTTTTTAAGACTAATAGTTCCTGATATGCAAAAATTCATGAAATTTCGATGGTAGTGTCCATATTCACTAGGACACAACAATATTCATTTGCTTACTTGTTATGGCTACTTTTGCACTATAATGGCAAAGCTGAAAGTTGGAACAGAGACGGAATGGCCTGCAAAGGCTAAAAGCCTTACTAAATAGGCCTTTAAGAAAAGTGTGTTGACCCTGAGTTAGAAAAGCTTAAAGTCCTGAAGACAGGGACGATGTCTCACATTTCTTTACATCGCTTCCGTGTCTCGTCCAAGTCCATACAAAGAATCACTAATCAACAAATCTCTCTGCTGGTTGACTCTTCCAAGCCTTCTGTGGTACATACCTGCTAATCTGGGAATCTTGGTAAATTCTAACTCCATCTTAATTTTTTCTCTAAGCTTCAAATTTAAGGACTCAATTTCCTTTCCTTTGAATAATAGGAGAACATCATCTTACATTTTATATTTAGCAACAGGAAAATGAGAAGAGGGCCGAATGTCTCTAGCTCGGCTTTACTATTGAAGGAAATGACTAAAGTAGTGAAGCAAACTCCCGCTATAACGTTGTTGCACAATAAGAAGCACTAGGCAATAGAAAGAGTGACCAAAAGGAGACTGCCCTGCAGCGCATTTCTTCAGTGTGCACTGATAAGGGGAACCTGGATTCAGTTCACTGGACACTCCCCCAGGCTAAAGCGGGGGAGGTCAGAGGAGCCCAGCAGAAGCTCCCATAGAACACCTTGCAACAGGAAGGTTATTCTGCAAGCCAGGGAAATAACCAGATTCTCTTTATGTCTTCTTAAAACAACAACAACTCTGTACACTACCACCCTGAAAAACGGTTCTTTTAAAAGCCAGGAATATGTTATAGAGGAAAAGAATTAGGCTTGGAGGCAGCATATCTAGGTTAAAATTCCAATTTCTCCCCCACAAGTTTTCTGCCTTAGGAGAATTCAAATGCTCTAAGCCTAAATCTCTTCATGTATGTAATGAGGGAAAGGGGGAAAATAACACTTACCTTTGAGGGCCTCCAAGAAGGTTCAGTAACGTGAGATGTCAATTACATAGCACTACACACTGCACACTTGCAGATGCCATGGCAGGGGATGTTGAATGAGAGCATCTGGTACAGCGTGGAGCTGGAGGCTGTACCAAGCAAGTTGATATGTCCTTTGCCTGGCCTTTCGTTCATTCGTTCACTCATACATTCATTCATGTCTGCTAGATCCCAGAAATGATTGAAGGGGGCTTAAATGCGTGCAAGGCAACAAAAAGTTTAACAATAAATAAATAAGAAAATAGGACTAAAGGAAGAGGATGTAGGTGAAGTTGAATGAAGCTAGGAGTAAGGTAGAAAACCAGTGCTCCCAAGACTTTGGATTTTACAAGCCAGTAAAATTTCCCCCCAAACTGGGAACCGACAAAACGTGCTATCATGTTCTTTTGCCAGGTAAAGACACTAGAAAACAAAACTAAAACAAGCGAACAGAAGCTTCTACACGTTGACACTCACCATCATTTCATGAAAGAAAGACTTTCTTTTGTTAATAGCTACAAAGCAGGAAGAACGTGATCTCAGAATACAGGATACTGTGACAGGGCGAGAGAGAGTCATGGACATATACACACTAACAAACGTAGTAAGGTAGATAGCTAGTGGGAAGCAGCCGCATGGCACAGGGATATCGGCTCGGTGCTTTGTGACAGCCTGGAGGGGTGGGATAGGGAGGGTGGGAGAGAGGGAGACGCAAGAGGGAAGAGATATGGGAACATATGTATATGTATAACTGATTCACTTTGTTATAAAGCAGAAACTAACACACCATTGTAAAGCAATTATACTCCAATAAAGATGTTAAAAACAAAAAAAGAATACAGGATAGCCCAGTTTAGTCTTATGAAATTATACATTGTTATTCATATTTTGTCTTGGATGGATGAAAATTGGCACAAGCTGGCAAGGGCTTGGAACGAGTACTTGTGACTTTATACAAAAATGACCTGGATACTTGCCAAGCAATGAACCCCTTGAGCCCGTTAGTCAGTCCAGGGATGGAAATACAACTAGTTGCTCAAGGCAAGAACAGTTATTCCTGGTGGAGCACCGTGAGAAACTACTTCCTGGATTCTCCTTGAAAGGACATTGTGTAATGTATTAAACAATATCTCAGACTGAAAAGAGCCTTTTTATAAAATGTATCCCCCCAATATTGGCAAATGGGATCACGTCAAAGTACAATTCGATAAAAGAAATTTTTCTGGATACAGTCTAGGCAAACTGCTCTTCACTTGGGGTTGATCTGATACAGGAACTGATTTTAGAGGATACAGATGCTAGAGGGCCAGTTGGACTGTATAGCTTTCAGGAAGTTTTCCAAAATGATCTTCTCCTTAAGGAAATTTTTGACAAACATTGAGCGTGGATGAGTTCTCAGTGGTTCCAAGATTTTGCAATCCTTGTACAGTATATTGGAAAATCTGACCCTCTGTTGATGGATAAACAAGGAGTCACATGCTTTAACAATAGCTCACTTTGGGGGAAGGACTGACATATCTCCTAGGACAGTTGAGAAACTTGATGAGGGTGCAAGGGGTAAACAGAGGGAAACCTAAAATGTTTCTAACCTAGGGGAAGTATTACATAGACATTCAGTGAATTCACAAATGTCATGTGTCACAAGTTATTTTCATTCGTTCTGCACATATTCATTCAATGCCCACTACATGCTGGCCTCTATGCACTGGAGATACAGCTGTGAATAAAACAGGAAAAATCTTCTGCCCTCATAGAGGGGGAGCAGGGTGGAAACAGATGACAAATAAGAAATGCAAGTGACTAATACAGTATCTTAGAGGGTGATAAATGCTCTGGAGCAATATAAAACTGGAAAGGGGGATGAGAAGTCTAAGTGTGTGTGTGTGGTTGTGTGTGTGTGTGTGTTTCCATTTTCAAAAGGTTGGTCAGAGAAGGCCTCAGAGAGAAGGAAGTATTTAAACAAAGACTAAAGAAGGTGCAGTAAGTAGGGGTGGGGGGGGGGCAATGTGAATATCTAAGGGAAGAGCATGACCAGCAGAAGGAATAGTGAGTGCAAAGGCCCTGTGGCAGGAGTGTCCCTGACAGGTCTGAGTAGCAGCAGCAAAGCTAATATGGCTAGAGCAGAGTGAGCCAAGACTGGTAGCAGACCATAAAGTCAGAGGAAGTGGTGTGGGGATGGGGAAAGGGGAAGGTCCCATAAACTCCATAAACCATCATAAGGGCTTTGGTTTTTTACTCTGGGAAATCTGGGAAGCCATGGGAGGATTCTAAGGAGAGCAGTGACATGGCCCAACTAATATTTTCACAGATTCACTTGGCTGCTGTATTGAGAATAGACTGTAGGGTGGCAAGGGCAGCAGCAGGGAGACCAGTTAGCCGCCTACTGCATTTTCTAAATGAGATTACACATTAAGTACCAGCAAGGTCATAATGGCATTTGGGATCAAATAAAGTGGGGGTCTTGCAGTGTTGGAAGTTTAGTCATTTTACCAGTCTGGGTAAAATCCCTGAGATTTGTAACTCTGACAATTTACAAAGAGATCCTCAGAGAGTTTAGACAAATGTAGGTATAACAAGAGGTGGCGTGCTATCCAAAAATTGCCCGGCTTTGTGCTTGATGCTCCAGCCCACCAAACCAGCTCAGGTGGGAAGGGGGCAGCCCATGGAAAGGCTGGATACTGTCAGAGAGCTGTGTGGGACGGCTGCTTGTGACGAGCAATGATTTAACAAGGAGGAGAGGGAGCTGAAAAGGGAAGTGGAACCAGTGCCCAGAGTTCTATCTGCTTTGTCTATAAAAGGAGAGGAGGCTCTCACAGCAGCCACGCTGGGGCTTGAGGACGTAGCTCACTCGTTCTCACACCGCATGCATTTATGCAGTCTCATCCATTGCAAGCACAAGTGCAAGTTCTCCCGGGCAGTAACATTTCTCTTTATTTTAATAGGTGAAATTTCAAAATCTACATCGGTTATCTACTTGTTTTATTTACTCCAGTATATTTTATCATTCTCAAGCTTTTCGGAAAGCAATTTCAAGGCCCCTTGTATTGTAGGCAAGTCGATGTAATGTACTCTTTGAGCTTGACTTCATTGTCTTGTTGTGAAGAATGTTTCTTACGACTCATAAAGATACTTGGGCATGATTTGTGTACTCTTTAGATGCTAATAGTCATGCCTTGGGTTGGCAAGATTGGCAAGTTACCCAGCATTGGTGCTGCGATGCTGCCTCTTCCTAGCCCCAGGCAGGCATGCTGCTTCTCCATCTCGCAGCTTTTCCCACTGAGCTCAGAGTTGCCTTAGAAACCTTCTCCACCGAGGGCTCCAGGAAGCCACCACCAAACAACCAGTGAACCACCTTACTCTCCTAGGGTTCTATCCAATACAATCTTAATTTCTTGCCTCTATGCCAATTTTGGAAATAGACCCACTTGTTTAAAACTCTTACCTTATTTTGTATATTTGGAAGTTAGGTGAAAACATATCATAGCAATAATCAGAGTTTGGATTTCCAACTAATATGAACATTTAAATAAGTAACTGATAGATGTAGTAATGATGAGTCATTTTATTAAAGGTCTCTTTTCTACATTAACCATTAGACTTTTCATTCTAGATTTACCTATGGTTCCCTTATCTTTTAAAAAGTAAAGTAGCCTCTGTTTTCTTTCAGCCTCTGGGCCTCCCAACTTGATTTAATGGTGCCAGTGGTTCACAATTTTTTAGAGCTCCACGACCATCTTAAAGCTGATATCAGTGCTCCTGGGTTTTGGGAATGAACAACTAATTACGGAGAAAATAGCTAAATTAAGAGAGTCTATAGGGGAAGCCCCCCCAGAATGATCCATGGCAGGATTTCAGGAGAATCAGGGGTTGGAAGCAGAGTCACAGCAGTGTCTGGCCCCGTTCCCTACCTGGTTTTGTTAATGGTGACAAAGAACTCCCATCTCGGGCCCCAGAGAGCTCTCTGTTGCCATCACCAAGGCCCTGCTGCCCCAGCCTCTGCCTTGGCAGTGTCCCAGCCCTGCTGGGAGTCACACATTTGTGTGACAAGGGAAAGGAGCCACTTCCCTCCTAGAGCAATGGCGCTTGCAGGTTAAGAGCTGGGTTGTCACTCTTACCTTTCTGCTCTGCACATGGATGTCCCCTTCCTGTTCAACAGTCTTTATCCTGCCATCCCAGGAACACCATTAGTCCCAAAGTCCCCTTTGTTGTTTCTTCCAGAGCTGCTAGAAATGAGTGCCAATGAGGTTGATGGCAGGCTCTCCTCTACTCTCTGAGACAATGCTTTGCAGCAAAAAAGTTTGAAAATGTTTATCACATATTATAAAGGGAGTTCTGTTTCCAGGAAGCTAAAAGTATTATAAAATCCCTTGTTATTATCCCTAGGGCACTAACTGACCCTGGGAACTGGAAAAGTGATGCAGAAATCACTGCTTCTCACAAGGTCGTGACGCTTCCCTAACTCGGGTTACAGGGTCAGGGAAATGGTCATTTGCCACTAAGTTGTAAACCTCTGAGCCACAACTTGCTAGATTACAGCAGTGGAGTGGAGGGAGGGAATATTACGAGAGACACGGGGCCCGGGTCTGCCTCTGTACCCCACCGCTTCCACTTCCTACCTTTGTGATCTGATTAGCACACCATCTGGCTGCCTACCTCTACCTAAGCTTTCCTGCACTCTGGGACTGGGGGTGTGGATGGAGTGGGTGTGAAGGGGATTAATGAGGAAACGCAAAGGGAGTAAAAGGCAGGATGGAAGGGAGTTCTGGCCAGGATGTGTGCAGCGTCCAGCCTTGACCTGACCAGTGTTGTTAGGTAATAGTTTCAACTATCATCTGGCCGGTCATGTATGAAAGGCAGTTTGGGGATGTCAGCGAAATGGATGAGTGTGCCTGTCTTGACATCTAGCACTCTGGAGGTAAGTGTGCTCAGCAGGCTGCTGCAGAGAGGGGATGAGAACTGTACGAGTGAGTTGGAGACAAAAATGGGAAACGATTATGGTGTGATCCAAGAGGTAACAATACCGTTTAACTGGTTTACCTGGTCTTATAACCTAATGAAGAACAATTTCCATAACCCAGTAAACATTCTAATCATTATTTATGTCTGCATATATTCCTTACCTCCTTTTTTTAAAATGAGGTTTTATTCACAATAAGTGATTAACCAAATTACATGCTTAGTTTTATTTTATTTATTTATGTTTATTTATTTATTTTTGGCTGTGTTGGGTCTTTGTTGCTGCACGTAGGCTTTCTCTAGTTTTGGCACGCAGGGGCTACTCTTCATTGTGGCGAGCGGGGGCTGCTCTTCATTGCAGTGTGCAGGCTTTTCATTGCAGTGGCTTCTCTTGTTGCAGAGCACGGGCTCTAGGCACGTGGGCTTCACTAATTGTGACACACAGGCTTCAGTAGTTGTGGCGCACGGGCTTAGTTGCTCCGCGGCATGTGGGATCTTCCTGGACCAGGGTTCGAACCTATGTCCCCTGCATTAGCAGGCAGATTCTTAACCAATGTGCCACCAGGGAAGCCCTCTTACCTCTTTTTTTAAAAAGATTTGAGGCTAAGTACACAAATAACTGTGCTATAACAAAGAATGAATTGAGTGCTACAAGAGAGCTACACAGTGACCAGAGAGGAAGTGTGTTATAACAGTCTTTGGATCTAGATCCCAGAACCTACTAGTTCTGTGGTCCAAAGAGGCATTAACCTCTTAGTTTCCTCATTAGTCAAGTGGATTTAACCATCTCTGCCCTAAAGAATTTTTGTGAGGATTAGAGACAATATATATAAAGTGGCTTCCACAATGCCCCAAATAGACTAGCCCCTCAACGACTAATAGCTACCAGTATTATAAGTTTTAAATAAAGCTGTAGGTAAAACTTTTGTATCCCACTTAAATATAACTCCCTGGGATGTGAGCATCCAGGGAAATGGGATCAGGGACCATAAGGTAGTCCTAATCAAAAAGGCTCCAATTGCCTGGGACTTCCTGCTGGTCCAGTGGTTGAGACTTCCCCTGCCAGGCGTGTGGGTTCAATCCCTGGTCAGGGAGCTGGGATCCCACATGCCTCCTGGCCAAGAAACAATATTGTAACAAATTCAATAGAGACTTTGAGATTGGCCCGCATAAAAAAAAAAAAAATTCTTAAAAAAGAAAAGCCTCCAAGAGCCTCCTCAGCTTCTAGCAACTCACTGTTCCTGGAGGGAGAAGGGAGGAAGGAGGGATGGGAGAACCTTGGACCTGTATTTGCATCCTGAGCCACGGTAACAATAGCTGCTGCCGTTAGCTGAGATCCATATATGTGCCACTGTACTAAGCACTTTATGTACACTTTGCCATTGTATCCTCACAATGGTCTCATAAAGTGTGTATTGGTCCCATTTTACAGGTAAAAGAATGGAGACCAGAGGTCCAGGAACTTGTTGGGACTTGGGTTCTCGTCCAACCCTGCAGCTCAAATTCAGCTACTTCCCTAAAGTTAGCCTGCAGCTAACACTAAGCAAAAAATCCTGAGAGATGCCGTCCCCTTCTGCCGCTGCCTAGCCCCCTCCCCACCTACCCCACGTCCAGCTCCCCCTTCTTTCTGCTTTCCCCTCTCTGCTAAGTCCCCCACTTTCCTCAGATCCCTCTACCTACTCCCCGGAGTGAAACTGCCCCCTTTTACCTGGTGGGACAGGGATTTGGGAGGTTTGCCTGTTTCCTGCACACTGCCATCTAATCCTAGGAGCCCGCTTTCTCAGACGTCTTACATCTCCCTGGTGTCTCTCCTAGGCCGCTGGGAATTTCTCCAAGCCTGACTCGAGGGTTGGGAACACCGGGGTGTGTGTGTGTGTGTGTGTGTGTGTGTGTGTGTGTGTGTGTGAGAGAGAGAGAGAGAGAGAGAGAGAGAGAGAGAGAGAGAGAGAAACGTGCGTGCGCTAGACCAGGAGGAAGGGGAAAAGCGCCCAGTGTAGCCTCTGCGTCACTCCGCAGTTCGGAAATGGGTTTCCTGGTGTTTAATAGGGGAGGGCACTTCAGCCTCCGGCTATTCCCTGAGTCCCCGATTTTCGACCCTTGCCTGCAAGCGCCGCATAGGATGCCAGTGCCGAATTCACTCCCTGCCTAGGACGGGAAGAAGGGGTGATGCGGCGGAGAGTCAGGTGGCTTGATCGCCTTGCTGTGTTCTGTGCAGTTTTCACCCGGTCCATTGCTGAGAGAGAAGGCGAGAGTGCCGATGAGGCCAGGCTACTGCAGGGGAGCGAAGAGCGGGCTGGCAGTGCCACCTGCTGAGAGCCTCGCAGGCAGAGAGCGCGGCGGGCAGTGCCACCTGCTATTAATAGGCCGCCGAAGACAGGGTGTGCAACCGTACATCCCTCCTCGAGGGCCTTAATCACGCGCGGGGCTCCGCGTCCCCGGAGCCTTAGGCGTTCGGCGGCCAAGACCCTGCTCTGGGGCTGGGTGGGGGCGGCGCCCGGCACACCCTCTCCCGGGCCGCGGCTGGAGGCCGAGGGGGCGGGTTGAGGATGGACAGCTGGGGAGGGGAGAGATAGCGAAGGGAGGGAGGCCGCGACGGACCCCCACTGCAGCAGCTGTTGTCCGTGTGTGACTTGCCCGTCCCGGCCATGCCGCTCTCAAGTCAAACAGCGCAGTGGAGAGGGAGGAAGCATCGCTTCGCCCTCTCAGGCCCCTGGGGACCGAGTTGGGCGATTCCCGGGTTCTGCCCTCCCCTCGCCTTCCCTGCGCTCGCCCTGCCGCGGAGGAGGAAACGCGAGTCGCGCGCAGACACCTCCTCCTCCTCCGCCGCCGCCACTGCCGCCGCCGCACCCGCGCCTCGGTGCCTGTTGCTACCGCCGCCGCGGGACCCGCCGTGTCCTCAGCCGGCAGGAGAAGAGGCGGGAGTCTTCCCGGCGCCCCGCGGCGGGAAGAGAGCAGCCCGCCGGCCGCGATGCGCGCCCCGCCCGCCCAGGCCGTCCCCGGGCTGCCTCTAGCACTTGCGCGCCGCGGCCGGGCCGCGAGCTCTGAACGCGCCGCCGTACAGGTAGGCGCTTCCTGGGGCCTCACCCACGCCAGCCCGCCACCTCCTCGCGGGGCATCCCTGCCGACCCCAACCCAAACAGGCCCCTGCGCGCCCGGGCCCGCGGAAAAGCTGGAATCGAGTGCTCCAGGGACGTTCCTGCTGTCCTTGCCGCGCGTGGGTCTCTCGGGGGGAGGAAGTTCAGTGCCACCTCGTTGTCCCCTACTTGGACTACAGCGAAACCCGTTCTTCGAGTTAAGAAGGACCCTGGAGCTCCTGCAGGCACCCTCCCTCTGCCCCGCCCTTCACTCCCGCTCGCAGTTCTCGCATCTCCCCCCTCCCCGCTCCCGCCAGATACCACTAGGGCTAGTGCGTTTGTTTGTAAGGCGACCAGACAGAGGAAGGGCGGTCAGAGTGACCCCAGGCCACCCTGTAAAAGTTCAGGGTACTTTGCAGTAGCAACTTTGGCAGCTCCACCAGTGCGCTCAACTTTACTTTCTTTCTATGGGCACATCCTGTACCAGTCATTTTGAAATCCTGCTTAATTGTTTCTAGCAGCTTCCGGATCGGTCTGTGATTATGAGAACCCCTCAAACTTCGCCACACGTTGTTGTTGTGGGTGTGAGTGTGTGTGTGTGTGTGTGTTTAAAAGAGATATCATTAACTTTGAAATCCACCTAGAGGCGGCTTTTCGTGTGGCGATTTCATTTAAATAGATTGTTCTCTGGAAGTTACTTAAAAAGGAAAAAAAAATCGAAACTGATATGATTGTTCCTCCCACCAAACAGTTTAGTTTTCAGAGTGCCCTACATTAATTCATGGGTATTCACTTCATAGATCGCTCGTTCTTCCTTTTAGATAATTGGGTGATTTCAATTATTAATATAATCAGACTTTGAAAGAGCATTTTAAAATGACCTGGTTTAAATGGGTCACATCCACGAAACTCAGCTATCTCTACAAGTCCAAACTTCTAAACTTTTTGCTCTGTCCTTAAATGGAACTGCAGAGGCCTTGATAAAAACCCCTTCTTTGGGAAAGCAGAAATTCATTCTCTTCCCCAGACTTGAGATGAGATTGGTGGGAGCTGAAGCACGGCCACCTCCGGGTTTTGTTGTGTTTTGGGAGCCTGCTGTGGGTGGGAGGGGTCGGGATGAGGAATGAACGGAGAGCTGTTCCAAGAGGCTGCGAATCCACCTTGCAGAACGACTCTTCATGTTTCTGAACACTTGATGTTCTGTCACTATCTTGGTCAGGGATCCCTGAAACAGCTGGGTTCCGCACCGTTTCCTAGAGTTGAGATGGCTTCTCTTGCTTGGGGAGGAGGTCTGCCTCCTGCTCGTCCCCTTCCTGAGAACCTTGAAGAATGTCTTAAGGAATAAGGACGTTGCATGAAAAAGTTTGCATAAAATAGGATTGACTGGGAATTCTCCGGGTCCAGTGGTTAGGTCTCTGCCCTTGCACTGCAGGGGGCCTTGGTTTGACCCCTGGTGGGGGAACTAAGATCCTGCAAGCTGCCTGGTGTGGCCAATAAATAAATAAAAATAGAATAATTAGTAAAAATTAAATAAATAAATAAAACAGGACTGACTGCTTTTGTAAACAAGTGTTTTACAGCTCTTTGAAGTGGAAAGCTATGGCAGTCTTGAATCTGCCAGTTTCTTTTCTTTTCCCACCAAGGTATAGGGAAAAAAGGCCATAAAAAGTGCTTGCTCTCCAGAATTCTCTATTAAGTACCCATTGACAAAACATGAGCTACTGGATAGTGAGCACAGCTGTGAATTAAAGGGCGCTGTGGAAATGTTTAGGGGAAATTTTCTGAAGTGAACACAGTGGAGTATCCTGAGATTATCAGCTGAGTGCAAGGAGATATAAAAGGACTAAGTGTGGCTCAAAGTAGTAACTGAAATAATCAAGCGATATTTAAGATAAATGCCTTCATGTGGATTTGTCCAGCCACTGGCAAGCCAGTACAATGGGGGAAATGTTCATTGGTGTAGGTGTAAATTATTAGCATCAAAGTAAAGTTTTGTAAATGGAACTCTCCACTTAGTCTACCTTTATCTTTCCCACTGAGAGCTCTGGAGATTTCTCCTTTCGCTATGGTAACATTTCTGGTTGGGTGTTAACCTTTTATCCCATGTGACATTGCTTGTCATAGTACCAGGTGGTTTGAGGAAGAAAAGGGCAACTCTGAAGAAATAATTCAGCTTGCCCCTCTTCCCTTATTACCAGCTGTTGACGGTCTCTGTGTCCCACTTCCCTAGGAGGCCACCTTCACCTGGGTGAAGTGGAGGGACCTGTGTTCGAATCGTGGTTCTGCCACTTGCTGCTAGTATGACCTTGGGCAAGTGACCTCATTTTTCTGTGCCAGCAACTTCCTTCTGGTCTCTCATCTTTGAACTGGAGCTGATAATGATCATTATAGTCCATAATAGTCCTTATTTAGATATGATCAGTAATGGTCCTTATTGGCCAGGGTTGTTGTGAGAGCTAAACTTGTTAACAGACTCACAGTTAGTGGTATTATGTGTTAACAGTTAATATTATTACTTTTAGGAGAATAACTTAAAGCAGCCATGCAGCAGGGAGGGTTAGACATAACCCCTAGAGGCCAACTGGCACCCCCCCCAACCCCTTTATCCTGTGTAATACAGTAGAAAATACAAGAAGTGACAGTGGCATTCTAAAGGACTAGGCTTGAATTAGCTCTGATTTATATGGGAAGAGAATCACTCAAAACTGCATTACTTTATGTGTCAAATTAGAGAGGCAAAGCCTAGTACTGGAGCATCCTTGATGATGTGAATGTTAGGAACACTGACTCCAGGAGCTCTGCGTGATACTGAAGTAGCCGACGGCTCCAAAGATCTTTGGGACTTGTGGTCGATGCCTGGGTGAGCAGCACACTGCTCTGATTGGGTGGGATTCTGTGCAGGAAATGGACAAACAGCTGAGCCAAGCCAGTGATCCCACTGCATGAGATTATTCAGGTGGCAGAATAATCCTGTTCAGCCTCATGCCTACTCTATCTAGGGTAAAGAACAGAAAAATTAAGTCATTGATTCTCAAGGGGAAATGAGTGGCCACTCGGGGTTCCCTGTCTATCCTGCAGGTCCCTGACAGCTAATCAGTACTGACTGGCTCCTAACCTGGCCTGGAGCTAGAAGCTTCCAACAGCCCTCCTTCATCCATCTATCTCGCCCCCCTGCCCTCCCACCAGCATTCCGAGGAGGTGAGAGGGGAGGCTGGAGCAGGGGCTGTGGTATGGTTAGCTACTGGGAAGTCCCCATCCTACTCTCTGTGGCTTGCTGGGAGGGAGTGGAGGGGGGCCTGGGAAGAGAGGGGATTCCCAATGGCGTCCAGCTAACTCCCACCATCACTTCTTTCGCTTCCTCCCACCCTTTCTTCACGTACTCTCCCACGTTTATATTCTTGAAGGGAAGATGAGAGCAGCTTTCTATCCCCACACCGTGCCGGGGACATGTGGTATTATACATTATGAAAATGAGATTCACCAGATTTTAGAGACAGAAGAAAACTTGAGGATGGTCTTGTTCCATTCTTTTATAAGAATAAACTTGAGATTTGGAGAAGTAACTTGTTTTCTCAACTTCACACTTGAAAGTGTTTTCGTAAGAAAACTGAGGTTCTTTGCAGCACGTGGATGGTAGTCAGGGGCTTGGATTGTCCTAATTCTTTCACCAAACTTGGACAAGCCATTTGGCTTCTCCAGTTTCCTCATTTCCCTCACATATGAGGGAAATTTCTGAGGGGCTTGAAAGGACCTTTCTAGCTTTAAAATGTTGTGATTCTAGATGCGTGCTTCCAGGGAGACTTAGCATAGCAGGACTCACTAACAAGGTTATTGGAACTGTTCTAATAAAAGAGTATCTTTGTGTTTTGAGTTCTACCATGTTTGTGGGCTCTGGTGGGTAGGAGTTGTGTAGAACACAGATGGTCTCTGTAAGGGATAGGACTTGTCCACAGATGACTCTACTATTGAGAACACGACTAGATGCTCACCAGAATAACAGATCAGGGTATTTCTTTTTTCTTTTTCTTGAGGACATTACTTTTTAATGCATAGAATAATAACAGGTAGATCATGATGATTTCATAATGATAATTTTGAATTAAGAAAAGGACAATTTATTTTATTTCTTCTGTGTAAAACATGTTACTTACATTTACCAGGTTCTAGTTAAGAATTTAAACAATGAAATGTATATATATGTAATTTATTTTTAAAATTCTGTTAAAATATAGTTAAAAAATCACACAGAGGGATTCCCTGGTGGCGCAGTGGTTGAGAGTCCACCTGCCGATGCAGGGGACACGGGTTCGTGCCCCGGTCGGGGAAGATCCCACATGCAGCGGAGCGGCTGGGCCCGTGAGCCATGGCTGCTGGGCCTGCGCGTCCGGAGCCTGTGAACCGCAACGGGAGAGGCCACAACAGTGAGAGGCCCGCGTACAGAAAAAAAAAAAAAAAAAAAAAAAAAATCACACACAGAGATAAATCTTATTTATTTGAAAACCTTTTTTTATATGAATTATTTACCCATTTGTGCTGGGTACCTAAGTTTTCTACCCCCCAAATTACAGAGAATTAGCGAAGAAGTAACTTTTTAAGAAGTGTGGCACTATCAGCTCTTCCTTCCCCTGAAGTCCCTAAATAATAAAATTTACTGTATTTTATAAGATTTCAGCTTTATTTTATTCAAGACCCCTATGGTAGTGTTTGGGAAATAATCGTTTGGGTGAAATAGGACAAGCAGTTAGATTCTGTTCCTCTTCTTATGTTTTCCTTGTAGTCCCTCTTACCTGTCCATGGCACTGCCCTAGCCACGCAAATCTAGTAGAAATCAGTGAAGGCTGTCTCAGATCAGAGTATTTCTTACTGAGGTCTGAGACACAAGATGCTTCCTGGAATAAGTGGCGCTACCTGGGGCCTAAAGGATGGTCACAGATTGCGTGAAAATGACGTGGATTGAGATGGCTTAAAAAATAACCTGATGGTTTGTTAGGATTATTCAAATGGTTCTTCTGTTTCATGGAACTTTTGTTTTTCTTTCTGTAAATTTAATTTTATTTATTTTCTTTTTTAAAAATTTTATTATTATTATTTTTGGCTGCATTGGGTCTTCATTGCTTTGCGTGGACTTTCTCTAGTTGCTGTAAGCAACTACTCTTGGTTGCGGTGCGCGGGGTTCTCACTGTGGTGGCTCCTCTTGTTGCAGAGCACGGGCTCTAGGTGCATGGGCTTCAGTAGTTGTGGCACGCAGGCTCAGGGGTTGTGGCTCGTGGGCTCTAGAGCGCAGGCTCAGGAGTTGTGGAGCACGGGCTTAGTTGCTCGGTGGCATGTGGGATCTTCCCGGACAAGGACTCGAACCCGTGTCCCCTGCATTGGCCGACAGATTCTCAACCACTGTGCCACCAGGGAAGCCCTATTTATTTTCTTATACAGCAGGTTCTTATTAGTCATCCATTTTATACACATCAGTGTATACACGTCAATCCCAATCTCCCAATTCATCACAGCACCCCAACCCCCACCCCCTGCCACTTTCCCCCGCCTTGGTGTCCATACGTTTGTTCTTTATATCTGTGTCTCAATTTCTGCCCTGCAAACCGGTTCATCTGTACCATTTTTCTAGGTTCCACATATATGCGTTAATATGCGATATGTGTTTTTCTCTTTCTGACTTACTCCACTCTGTATGATAGTCTCTAGATCCATACACATCTCTACAAATGACCCAATTTCGTTCCTTTTTATGGCTGAGTAATATTCCATTGTATGTATGTACCACTTCTTCTTTATCCATTCATCTGTCGATGGGCATTTAGGTTGCTTCCATGACCTGCCTATTGTAAATAGTGCTGCAGTGAACATTGGGGTGCATGTTTCTTTTTGAATTACGGTTTTCTCTGGGTATATGCCCAGTAGTGGGATTGCTGGGTCATATGGTAATTCCACTTTTAGTTTTTTAAGGAACCTCCATACTGTTCTCTGTAGTGACTGTATCGATTTACATTCCCACCAACAGTGCAAGAGGGTTCCCTTTTCTCCACACCCTCTCCAGCATTTGTTGTTTGTAGATTTTCTGATGATGTCCATTCTAACAGGTGTGAGGTGGTACCTCATTGTAGTTTTGATTTGCATTTCTCTAATAATTACTGATTTTGAGCCGCTTTTCTTGTGCTTCTTGGCCATCTGTATGCCTGCTTTGGAGAAATGTCTGTTTAGGTCTTCTGCCCATTTTTTGGATTGGGTTGTTTGTTTTTTTAATATTGAGCTGCATGAGCTGTTTATATATTTTGGAAATTAATCCTTTGTCCGTTGATTCATTTGCAAATACTTTCTCCCATTCTGAGGGCTGTCTTTTTGTCTTGCTTGTAATTTCCTTTGCTTTGCAAAAGCTTTTAAGTTTCATTAGGTTCCATTTGTTGATTTTTGTTTTCATTTCCATTACTCTAGGAGGTGGATCAAAGAAGATCTTGCTGTGATTTTTGTCAAAGGGTGTTCTTCTTATGTTTTCCTCTAAGAGTTTTACAGTGTCCAGTCTTACATTTAGGTCTCTAATCCATTTTGAGTTTATTTTTGTGTATGGTGTTAGGGAGTGTTCTAATTTCATTCTTTTACATGTAGCTGTCCAGTTTTTCCAGCACCATTTATTGAAGAGACTGTCTGTTCTCCATTGTATATCCTTGCCTCCTTTGTCATAGATTAGTTGACCATAGGTGTGTGGGTTTATCTCTGGGCTTTATATCCTGTTCCACTGATCTATATTTCTGTTTCTGTGCCAGTACCATACTGTCTTGATTACTGTAGCTTTGTAGTATAGCCTGAAGTCAGGGAGTCTGATTCCTCCAGCTCCGTTTTTTTCCCACAAGAGTGCTTTGGCTATTCAGGGTCTTTTGTTTCTCCATACACGTTTTAAGATTTTTGTTCTAGTTCTGTAAAAAATGCCATTGGTAACTTGATGGGGATTGCATTGAATCTGTCGATTGCTTTGGGTAGTATAGTCATTTTCACAATATTGATTCTTCCAATCCATGAACATGGTATATCTCTACATCTGTTTGTATCATCTTTAATTTCTTTAATCAGTGTGTTATAGTTTTCTGCATACAGGTCTTTTGTCTCTCTAGGTAGGTTTATTCCTAGGTATTTTATTCTTTTTGTTGCGATGGTAAATGGGAGTGTTTCCTTAATTTCTCTTTCAGATTTTTCATTATTAGTATATAGGAATGCAAGAGATTTCTGTACATTAATTTTTTATCCTGCAACTTTACCAAATTCATTGATTAGCTCTTGTAGTTTTCTGGTGGCATCTTTAGGATTCTCTAGGTATAGTATCACACCATCTGGAAACAGGGACAGTTTTACTTCTTCTTTTCCAGTTTGTATTCCTTTTATTTCTTTGTCTTCTCTGATTGCCATGGCTAAGACTTCCAAAACTATGTTGAATAATAGCGGTGAGAGTGGACAGCCTTGTCGTGTTCCTGGTCTTAGTGGAAATGCTTTCAGTTTTTCACCATTGAGAATGATGTTTGCTGTGGGTTGTTTGTATATGGCCTTTATTGTGTTGAGGTCAGTTCCCTCTATGCCCACTTTCTGGAGAGTTTTTATCATAAATGGGTGTTGAATTTTGTCAAAAGCTTTTTCTGCATCTATTGAGATGATCATGGTTTTTATTCTTCAATTTGCTAATACGGTGTATCACATTGATTGATTTGTGTATATTGAAGAATCCTTGCATCTCGGGGATAAATCCTGCTTGATCATGGTGTATGATCCTTTTAATGTGTTGTTGGATTCTGTTTGCTAGTATTTTGTTGAGAATTTTTGCATGTATATTCATCAGTGATATTGGTGTGTAATTTTCTTTATTTGTGATATCTTTTTCTGGTTTTGGGATCAGGGTGATGGTGGCCTCATAGAATGAGTTTTGGAGTGTTCCTTCCTCTGCAATTTTTTGAAAGAGTTTGAGAAGGATGGGTGTTAGCTCTTCTCTAAATATTTGATAGAATTCACCTGTGAAACCATCTGGTCCTGGACTTTTGTTTGTTGGAAGATTTTTAATCAGAGTTTCAATTTCATTACTTCTGATTGGTCTGTTCATATTTTCCATTTCTTCCTGGTTCAGTCTTGGAAGTTTATACCTTTCTAAGAATTTGTCCATTTCTTCCAGGTTGTCCATTTTTTTGGCATAGAGCTGCTTATAGTAGTCTCTTAGGATGCTTTGTATTTCTGCAGTGTCTGTTGTAATTTCTCCTTTTTCATTTCTAATTTTATTGATAAATAAAATTAATTTAAAATTTTATTAAAAATAAAATCTTAATTAAAATTTTATTAAAATTAAAATTTTAATAAATAAAAATTATTTATTATAAAATAAAATTTTATTGGTTAATAAATGAATTTTATTGATTTGAATAAATCCCTCTTTTTCTTGATGAGTCTGGCTAATGGTTTATCAATTTTATCTTCTCAAAGAACCAGCTTTTAGTTTTATTGATCTTTGCTATTGTTTTCTTTGTTTCTGTTTCATTTATTTCTGCTCTGATCTTTATGATTTCTTTCCTTCTGCAAACTTTGGGATTTGTTTGTTATTCTTTCTGTAGTTCCTTTAGGTGTAAGGTTAGATTGTTTATTTGAGATTTTTCTTGTTTCTTGAGGTAGGCTTTTATTGCTATAAACTTCCCTCTTAGAACTGCTTTTGCTGCATCCCATAGGTTTTGGATCATTGTGTTTGCATTATCATTTGTCTCTACATAATTTTTTATTTCCTCTTTGATTTCTTCAGTGATCTCTTGGTTATTTAGTAACGTATTGTTTAGCGTCCATGTGTTTTGTGCTTTTTACGGTTTTCTCCCTGTAATTGATTTCTAATCTCATAGCGTTGTTGTTAGAAAAGATGCTTGATATGATTTCAATTTTCTTAAATTTACTAAGGCTTGATTTGTGACCCACGATGTGATCTATCCTAGATAATGTTCTGTGCGCATTTGAGAAGAAAGTGTAATCTGCTGTTTTTGGATGGAATGTCCTCTAAATATCAATTAAATCTATCTGGTCTATTGTGTCATTTAAAGCTTGTGTTTTCTTATTAACTTTCTGTCTGAATGATCTGTCCATTGGTGTACGTGAGGTGTTAATGTCCCCCACTATTATTGTGTTACTGTCGATTTCCTCTTTTATAGCTGTTAGCAGTTGCCTTATGTATTGAGGTGCTCCTATGTTGGATGCATATATATTTATAATTGTTATATCTTCTTCTTGGATTGATCCCTTGATCATTATGTAGTGTCCTTCTTTGTCTCTTGTGACAGTCTTTATTTTAATGTCTATTTTATCTGCTATGAGCATTGCTATTCCAGCTTTCTTTTGATTTCTGTTTGCATGGAATATCTTTTTCCATCCCCTCACTTTCAGTATGTATGTGTCCCTAGGTCTGAAGTGGGTCTCTTATAGACAGCATATGTATGGGTCTTCTTTTTGTATTCATTTAGCAAGCCTGTATCTTTTGGTTGGAGGATTTAATCCATTCATGTTTAAGGTAATTATCGATATGTATGTTCCTATTACCATTTTCTTAATTGTTGTGGGTTTGTTTTTGTAGGTCCTTTTCTTCTATGTGTTTCCCACTCAGAGAAGTTCCTTTAGCATTTGTTGTAGAGCTGGTTTGGTGGTGCTGAATTCTCTTAGCTTTTCCTTGTCTGTAAAGCTTTTGATTTCTCTGTCAAATCTGAATGAGATCCTTGCTGGGTTGAGTAATCTTGGTTGTAGATTCTTCCCTTTCATCCCTTTAAATATGTCATGCCACTCCCTTCTGGCTTGTAGAGTTTCTGCTGAGAAATCAGCTGTTAACCTTATGGGAGTTCCCTTGTATGTTATCTGTCGTTTTTCCCTTGTTGCTTTCAATAATTTTTCTTTGTCTTTAATTTTTGCCAATTTGATTACTGTTTGTCTCGGTGTGTTTCTCCTTGGGTTTATCCTGCCTTGGACTCTCTGTGCTTCCTGGACTTTGGTGGCTATTTCCTTTCCCATGTTAGGGAAGTTTTCGACTGTAATCTCTTCAGGTATTTTCTCTGGTCCTTTCTCTCTCTCTTCTCCTTCTGGAACCCCTATGATGCGAATGTTGTTGAGTTTTGTGTTGTCCCAGAGGTCTCTTAGGCTGTCTTCATTTCTTTTCATTCTTTTTTCTTTATTCTGTTCCACGTCAGTGGTTTCACCAATCTGTCTTCCAGGTCACTTATCTGTTCCTCTGCCTCAGTTATTCTGCTATGGATTCCTTCTGGTGTGTTTTTCATTTCAGTTATTGTATTGTTCATCGCTGTTTGTTTGTTCTTTAATTCTTGTAGCTGTTTTTTCTTTAATTATTTTAGGTCTTCGTTAAACATTTCTTTCATCTTTGCCTCCATTCTTTTTCCGAGGTGCTGGGTCATCTTCACTATCATTATTCTGAATTCTTTTTCTGGAAGGTTGCCTATCTCCACTTCATTTAGTTGTTTTTCTGGGGTTTTATCTTGTTCCTTCATCTGGTACATAGCCCTCTGCCTTTTCATCTTGTCTATCTTTCTGTGAATGTGGTTTTTGTTCCACAGGCTGCAGGATCGTAGTTCTTCTTGCTTCTGCTGTCTGCTCTCTGGTGGATGAGGCTATCTAAGAGGCTTGTGCAAGTTTCCTGATGGGAGGGACTGGTGGTGGGTAGAACTGGGTGTTGCTCTGGTGGGCAGAGCTCAGTAAAACGTTAATCCACTTGTCTGCTAATGGCTGGGGCTGAGTGTCCTCCCTGTTGGTTGTTTGGCCTGAGGCGACCCAACACTGGAGCCTACCCAGGCTCTTTGGTGAGGCTAATGACAGACTCTGGGAGGGCTCACGCCAAGAAGTACTTCCCAGAACTTCTGCTGCGAGTGTCCTTGTCCTCACGATGAGAAACAGCCACCCCCCACGTCTGCAGGAGACCCCACCGATACCAGCAGGTAGGTCTTGTTCAGTCTCCTATGGGCTCACCACTCCTTCCCCTGGGTCCCAATGCACATACTACTTTGTGTGTGCCCTCCATTTCCCCCAGTCCTGTCGAAGTCCTGCAATCAAATCCTGCTAGCCTTCAAAGTCTGATTCTCTACGAATTCCTTCTCCCGTTTCCGGACCCCCAGGTTGGGAAGCCTGACATGGGGCTCAGAACCTTCACTCCAGTGGGTGGACTTCTGTGGTATAAGTGTTCTCCAGTTTGTGAGTCACCCATCCAGCAGTTATGGGATTTGATTTTATTGTGGTTGTGCCCCTCCTGCCATCTCATTGTGGCTTCTCTTTTGTCTTTTGATGTGGGGTATCTTTTTTGGTGAGTTCCAGTGTCTTCCTGTCGATGATTGTTCAGCAGTTAGTTGTGATTCCGGTGCTCTCACAAGAGGGAGTGAAAGCACGTCCTTCTACTCTGCCGTCTTGCTATCTAATCCTCATGGAACTTTTTATTGAACAGTAAATAATTACCTAGTCTAAGTTACCATGAATCTTATGTCAGCAGAATCTGAATTGTTTATAAATAATTATGACTATGTCTGAAGTAGAACTTACTATTTGATAGTTTATTAACTGTGTTAATGTCCAATCTATTTTTTACAAAGAAACTATGATGTGCTCCAGCCGGTTGAAAAGTGAAAACTCAAGACATCCAAATAGTTTTGTCAGTGAAATGGCAGAACTAATTTGATGACTGCTTATTTACCAATTGATTCAAACAATTAAATTGTGTAATTTTTTTTGCATTATGCATATATTCCCTTACAAGAAAACAAAGTAATTCTGCTACGCTTGTTGTCATCATATTAATAACTGCCTCATCTACACTAACTGATAGCCCTTGGGTCTATCCTTTGTAATAATTCTAGTACTGCTTTAAACATGTCTTGGAATTACCAGCTGTCAACAGTTAGGACTTAAAACAGATTCAGTTATAGGAGTGGAAGCTGAGCCAGACATTTAATGCCACTTTCACGTGTAGCTGAGAGAAAAAAAAGGAGAGAGAGATCATTATTTATGGGGTTATATGAACTTCAAGTCTGTTTTCATCATCAAGAGAAACTGTACTTTAAAGGAAAAGAGACAGGGAATACACTTTCATGAAATACTTTAGCACTCTAAATAAAATATGGGTTTATTTCTGAACTTTTGAACATTTAAAGTTAAAAAATTAGCCCTTAACTATGTTCAAATTATGTTATAAGAATTAATTCTTAGGATATATGCATATATATCACACACAAAAACATAGAGTAAAAAGAATAGACTTCAGTTCTAGTTCAGAAAAGGTTTAGAATTTGAATACTGGTTTTAGAGACCCCAAACCTTATGAGTTTAAGAAGCTTACAGACTTGTTGAGGGAAACCTATTCAAACTTTTAAAAGTAAATATGATGATAGGTACAGAGTGCAGCAGGACATGGTGATGGGTGCCCTAAATCACCTTGGAAGGAAGAGGTGATCATTGCTTGAACTAGGACTTGTATATGAGTTGGGATTCGGTTAGAGGACAAGAGTGGGAGTCATTGGGAGAGTCTTCTTGGGTCTCTCATGACTCTATTTTGTGAGCAGAGGCACTGACTGCTTTGTTCTGGACTACCTTTTCAATTTTTTTTTTTTTTTCAGTAGCAGTAGCCATGGAAGATAGAAATAGTCTGTCTCTCTGGAGGACACTCCAGAATTGAAGGACAGACATGCTTACTCCCCACTGTAAAATATTCAGTCCCCCGAAACTCAGGTGCCTTTCCTGTAACCCACTGTGGATACAGGTGTCACCTTGCCTGTGGGGACTGAGGGTCAGGGAACCAGCAGAAATGCTGCCTCTGTGGCTACTGCTATTGCTCTGAGTAATAAATGGTCCCTTGTCTCTGACCTGGCGGTCTCATGTCTTCTACCAGGAGGCTAACTTGTGGCAGCCTAACTTGGTGGCAGCCTGACTTGTTAGCTTGCAAGTAGGGTAAATTCTCAGGCCCTCTACAGTTGGTGACAGGCATTGTGTTCCTCGGAGAGAGAACAGTATGCACTGCAACACAGAGGTGTGAGAAATCATATCTCATATGGGGAACTGTGCCTATTTACCTATCTTCAGAGCCAAAAAGTGCATGAAGGAGGGCATTTTAGGGGAGAATATGCAGTTGCAGATATGGACAGGACCAGATTCTGAAGAGATCCTAAATGCCTTGTAGAGGAGTTTGGACTTTACGGGGGCTGTGATTAAGGAATTTTAGCAGAGGAGTGGCGTGATCCATTTTATGGGTTAGTTGAATTACTCTAGGAAATATGTGAAGGCTGGATTGAAGATGGGGGTACCTTTTCTCCAGCTGAGAAAAGATAAGATATATTTAGATGTGAAGTCAGTTTAGAAGTAGTGATACGGTGAAGAAGGGATCTGAATGACTATCTTAGTCTGTTCAGGCTGCTGTCACAGAACATCACAGACTGGGTAGTTTCCAACAACAGAAACTTATTTCTCACGTTCTGGAGGATGGGAAGGTTAAGGTCAAGGTGCTGGTGGATTCAGTATCTGGTGATGACTGGCTTCCTGGTTCATAGACTGCTGTCTTTTCCCTGTGTCCTCACATGGTAGAAGGGGAAAGAGAGTTCTCTGGGTCTCTTATAAGGGCACTAATCCTATTCATATGGGTTCACCTCCCAAAGGCTCCACCTCCAAACACTATCACAATGGGGGTTAGGATTTCAACATATGAATGGAGGGAGGATGGACACAAACATTCAGTCTACAGCTGTGACTCCTTGGCTTTTGACTGTGCCAATAAAATAAATTGTGATGCTGTTGCAGACATGTAGCTTATGGGAAGGAAGAGAAGTTCTGGAAAGGAGGGAGGTGAGACTGAATTAGTTTTAAAACAGCTAAATTGAGGCTGAGGTGCTATCTGGGTAGGATATCCAGATAGAAATACTTAATAGACTATCCTGATCTGGAACTCAGGAAGGAGACAAACATATGGGAATCATCAGGGTTTATGTGGTAGATGCATTCTTGTGCAGCATTCAGGAGGACAGGTTGAGAATCAGGTGCAAACTCAAATCACCTGTGATAAGCGACTCACGCTCTCTGGACCTCAGTTTCCTAAGTGGTAAAAATGGCAATAATAGTAGTCTCTAACTGAGACCAAGGTGAGAGATGAAGGTTGTTATGAAAGTGAAATGAGAACACTTGCAAAGTGCCTGGTACCTAATGAAAGTAAGCTGTTATCAGTGGCAGCAGGAGTGTTAGAATGTGGTCACTGACATCAAGAGATTAGGTGAAATTGTCCAAAGGATGCAGGTGGAATGAGGGGGGTAGGATGGAGTCAAGCAGGGGCAAAAAGCCATTAAGGAGCTGAAAAGAAGCAACCAGAGAGGTAAGAGGAGAACCAGGAGAGTTTCAAGCAGGATGGAGTGGTCAACATTGAGGAATTCGTCAGAAGGGACAAGGCAGCTAAGGACTAAAAGTCCCCCTTTGAAGTTCACAACCAGAGGATGTGGGCAACCCCAATGGGAGCAATTGCGGGGGCTCTTCATTACTTCTGGCTGCAATCTAGATTGTGGATGGGCAGGAGGGAGTGGAGACAGCAAGTGTAGACTTTACCTTGGAGACAGTTGTATAGGGAAAGAGGAGTTGAGGCCGGGGGAGGTTTGAGGTCAAGGGAAAATATCTTGTTTTTTGGATGGGAGAGAGACTTCATTCACTCTCTTAAAATATCTATTGAGCCTATTCTGAGTCAGGCTCTGTGGGTGAATAAGATGCAGTCTCCGTCTTCATAGAATTTCTTCTTAGTGTGTGTATATATGATCAGGGAATACATGAGAGAATGAAGGTCCAGGGAGCAAATGAGTAACGAATAGAGCTTGAGATCCTGTAGACAACTCAGCTTTGGACAAAAGGGTTTTGTCATCCAATGGAGCAGGAGGGTGTTAAGATACGTCAAATGTGGTTTTTGAAAATCACCCATAGAGAAGGAAAAATTTCCCACTGAGTGAGTTTGGGTCGTAGTACAGGAAACACCCTCTATTGATGAGGAGATGCAAGGTGTTGGGGTGCTTGTAGTACGTGAACGAAACAAAATATTTATGATGGTGTTCAGAACATGATAGTTGCCAAGTACACGTTACTGGAATTTGAATTGGTGATTCAGAACCTCTGGGCTACATCAGGGAGAGCCTTTTTTTTTTTTGGCCGCGGCCGTGTGGCGTGTGGGATCTTAGTTCCCCGACCAGGGGTGGAACCCGTGCCCTCTGCGTTGGGAGTTCAGAGTCTTAACCACTGGACCGCCAGGGAAGTCAGGAAGAGCGTTTTAAAGCTTCAGTGGTATCATAAGTGATAAGGTCAGTTGTTGAAAACTGGACTGGTTCAATAGACGGTGATGATAGAGAGCTGATATATTTTTCTTGTAAGATTACTTTCTTGGGGGAAGCCACCAGTACTGAATTTGATCATCTTAAAAAATTCCTTGAAAGTATGTTAAATAATGCAGCAGGGTTTAAAGCCGTCCAAGCAGCATTATATTGTTTTCTATGGTGCTGGCCTTTGTTGGCTCTGTGAGGCTTATGTTTAACCGGAGTCTTCCCGGTGGGATCTTTGTAACCCGTAGTGAGCGTGACAGTTACGGCATTTTCAGGTTTCATATGTAATACGATTTCAAGAAAGCTCTTTCTAGGCAGAGCAGCGTATGTGAACTAATATCTATTTCTTCCTCTATTTGGGCTTCAGCCTCTTAAGCTCTGAAATGCTGCGACTTCATTAAATTCTAATGCCTCTGTTTTTCTCCTGCAGGATTCTGCATCAGAAGCATGTAAAATAGATTGTTTGGTCTAAACTAGAAAACAGTGGCAAAGTTTTGCTGAGTTTCCAGACCTTTCCCAACATGGAACCAATAACCTTCACAGCAAGGAAACATCCGTTTCCTAGCGAGGTCTCGGTGGAATTTAGCCTCCAGCTGGTGGGCTTCTTACCCGTGCATTCTCTGACCACCATGCCCATGCTGCCTTGGGTCGTGGCAGAGGTGCGAAGGCTCAGCGGGCAGTCCTCCACAAAGGAGTCTGGTACCAAGCAAGTCCACCTTTGTGTTTCGCCCTCCGGACTGAGATGTGAGCCTGAGCCAGGAAGAAGCCAACAATGGGATCCACTGATCTGTTCCAGCATCTTCGAGTGTAAGCCTCAGCGAGTTCACAGACTGATTCATAACAGTCACGACCCAAGTTATTTTGCTTGTCTGATTAAAGACGATGCAGCCAGTCAGCAGAGTATCTGCTATGTGTTCAAAGCCGATGGTCAAACAAAAGTAAGTGGAGGTGGGGATCAAAAAGATGAAGGTGTGGCCGGATAGTTTTTGTGGTACAGGATCAGAACATTTATTTTAAGATACTGGAATTAATAAGGAGTTAATGCTTTAGTTATACATAGATTATTTCACTGGATTTTTGGTTCATGGGGATAGTTCTTTATAGTCTTGAAGAACATTTGATAATAGGTATTAAAATGAGAAGTTTATGAGTTCAAAAATTCAACAGAGAAATCTTTCTAAGCGTATACATAAGAGCTGAACTATTAGGATTCAGATCATTTAAGATGTGTGTTCTAAAGCAGTGCTTCGCAAACAGAGATGTGCCTATGAGGGACCTGGGGATCTTGTTAAAATGCAAAATCTGATTCAGTGGGTCTGGGATGGACCTTGAGAGTCTGCATTTCTAACAAGCCTCCAGGTGACGCGGGCACTGCTCCTTTGAAGGTTGCACTTCGAGTAGCAAAGTTCTAGATCAGCGAGCTCCACATTTTTGATCTTGTTAACAAAAATATATTTATTTATAAGCTGTAGAAGAGTATTATTAGGCAGTTTCCCAAGGTATCATATTCACTTAGGCAGAGACCATTGGTAAAAAATAGTGGATATGAATCTAAGTTTTGATACTTTTAGGTTTTTTGTTTTTTTGGTATTTTTTGGCTAACTTCATGTCTGATCTGACCAGCTTGTTGTTATATGTTATGATATGGGTGAGAAAGATATTATATGAGAAATGGTAAAAAACAATATCGCCAGCTGTACTATTTTCCCATTTATTTGTGCTTGTATTGTTGCTAGCATTTTTTTTGCAGTTCTGTGCAGGACTCATTCAAAGCCACCTGGCCATTTTGTGAGGGTTACTTTAGATACAATTGAAAATATAATCCCGACAGCCACTTTCTCAGTTCGGCCCATGTAAACTGGCTACAGAAAGCAAGCAAGCAGGTGAGGGCCTTGCTGCTAACCCCACAAGCTGAGGAATGCCCATGCTAGGCCTTGAGTGCCTCGCCGGCCTGTGTGGCTGTCTGCCCCACGCACTGGAGCAGACTCTGAGGATGCTAATGCCAATCCTTGTGGTAAATGTCAGTGAATAGAAAGAGAAATGCTAATGTTTTCTCCCTGCACCCCACTGGGGTTTTTTTTGCATACCCTCCATGATGCACGAACCTCATTTGGAAATTAATGTTCTTCGTGACTAAGTGGATTTGTGGAGACTCACTTTTGTTTGTTCTTTCCTTGGTTCTCTCACTCATTCAGATTGTTGCTCCAGGTACTGGGTGGGAGGATGTAGTACAGGCTAGAAGGGAGACAGAAGGGCAGTAGGTAAATACCACGTGGTCTGTGGACAGGGCGTGATGGGAAGATGGAGAATGGGGCTTAACACACTGGAGTGTAAGGAAGGCTTTTTGAAATAATGGCTCATCTGGAGCTAAAAACCACTATTTTATGCACAGAATAGGATATCTTCTTAATAAAAAGCATTCGATTTGTTGATCATGCATCTCAGGTGGGACAGCGTCCCGGTTCAGAGGGACTAACTTCCGGGATTCTAGTCCTATCTGCCACCTGTAAACTAGGTGGCCTCAGGCAACACTGAGCCTGTTTCCTTATCTGTAAAATGGGGATGATTATGGTCTCTATCTCGTAGAGTTGCTGGGAGGACTAAATGAACTAGAATGGAACCTAAAACTAGTAAGCATTTATGGCTATAAAAATTTTTCACTAAAGAAAGTTTTACCAGAAGCAGATTACATGCTAATTTCACTTCTAGTCTTAAGTAAAAAGAAAAAGAGACCAAGATGAGCGTCTTCAGTTCTCAGGATGAGATCCTGGTCATCCTTGAGCAACATTTTATAAACTAGACACTTAAAAAACTGCATAAGTAAATTTAATGGTTGCTCTTATTTGGGTAAATTCCAGAATGAAAATTAGAGGACTGAACAGCCCGTACTCCGTGCCAGCTCTATAGAAGTTAGAGTACTCTATAGAAGTTAGAGTACTATAGAAGTTTCCTTGGGGGGAGTTTTTGCATGGAATAGTTGTTCAACACTTCACACTTTTGACTCTTGCCCAAAATCTTTTATAGCCATCTGAGAACAGGCTTCTAGCCAGTTATTCAGCTACCTGACAGGAGGAGAGATTTATAACTAAATTCTGGAACTGGGGCTTCGAGTCGTGCTGAAAGTAAAGAATTGGCCTTACTCTGTGTTCCAAAAAGCCACGGTAGAAATATGAATCTGTTCTTAAGTTATTTTTGGCTTGCTTACAGTTTTTACAAACAAATTGTCAGTACTCAGAGTAATAAATTACTGTCATCCTGCTGGTTTTATAAAAGAGTAGTTTGTAACATAAGCATCTCAGTCAGTGATCCTCCTGTTGTCGGAAACTGAATGGTAAACCAAATTGGCCCCGATTCTAGCTGACATGATATCCTTTATGCTCTTGGGACATCCTGGCACGGTATCTCATAGCAGATTATCTGCTATAGGAGCATGTTAACCTATGTCCTCATTTCTCCTATTTGTAGCATTTGCTCAGTGAAATAATTCTGTAGATTATGGCCTCTTCTAAATAAATGAAGTCAGTATCCACCTGTATTTGCCAGAAAAGATATATGCATTTACTGCCGGGGTCATAAGCACAAAACTACTGTGTGAGAGGAAACCCTTTGAGCAGCATATAAATTAACTTATTGAAGAAGGTCTAGGGAGAAGAGACACGAAAAGGAATAGTTTTGTTTTGTTTTGTTTTGGGTTTTTTTTTGCGGCATGCGGACCTCTCACTGCCGTGGCCTCTCCCGCTGCGGAGCACAGGCTCCGGACGTGCAGGCTCAGCGGCCACGGCTCACGGGCCCAGCTGCTCCACGGCATGTGGGATCTTCCCGGACCGGGGCACGAACCCGTGTCCCCTGCATCGGCAGGCGGACTCCCAACCACTGTGCCACCAGGGAAGCCCCCAGGAATAGTTTGATAAGCACAACATGAGACTCTGTTTCCCATTGTATGTTCCATAGAATGTGCTCAAGGTGTTCCACACAGAAGGGCTTCCATGATCAAAATATATTAGGGAAACATCTCAAACTTTTTGATCTGAAGACCCTTTTCACTCTAAAAAAGTATCGAGTATCCCAAAGAGTTTCATGTGGGTTATATCTATTAATACTTTTATATTAGAAATTAAAACTGAAAAATTATAAAGGTTTTAATTTATTGAAAAACAAAATGAGCCCCATATATGTAAACCTAAACAATATTTTTTTGTGAAAAATAATTGTATTTTCCCAAAAATTTAGTGATAAGAGTGGCATAGTTTTACTTTTTGTTTGTTTGGTTTTTTGCAAATCTCTTTCACGTCTGGATCAATAGTCAGCTATTCATTCTCAGCTGCTTCTCCACTCATTCTTTTGTGATATGTTGTTTTGGTTGAGCATATGAAGAAAACTTGGCCTCACACAGATTTGTAGTAGGAAAAAGGAGAAATATTTTATAACCTTTTTAGAAAATTGTGGATATTTTTCTTTAATACTATACCAAAACTTGACAAATGGTAGTTTCTTAAAGTTTTGTGGCAATATGACATCTGAGAGCGTATCAAAGCCCTTTTTGCACTTTGTGCTGTCTTGTGCTTTAATGAATCTTTTAAGCATGAATGATTCTGTAACATCATGCATTGATTATTTGGAAAATATTGGTTCACTGAGTTGTACAGACCACAGTCTGAGAACTGCTGTATTAGGGAAACACTGTACTTTCTATTGCACTCTTGTATTGTACATTAGTTCATTAAATCCCCAAGTTTATTGGACCATAGATTACATTTTCTCATAACTTCCAAGAACATCCCTCAGCACGCATGTGAACAACAGTGGCATAAGGTTGTGGGTTGAAGTTTAGTTTTGAGTTAGGGTCTGTGGCAGGAAATGAAAACATCCACTCTGGAAAACATATGGATGCATGGGTGACCCTGACTAGGTCTATACCCCATCACATGGCAAAGAAATCAAGAGTTCCTCCTGGACTCAGCCCTAGAAAAAGTGTGAAGTCTTAGAAAATTATCTCAAGCTTCTTTCCTTCTCCAGTTCTTCAGCTTTGTCTCTTCTAAGAAGAACATCAGATTTGCCACTCCCTTGAGTATTACTGTAGATCACTCAGAAGAGTATTTACATTGTACTCCTTTTTTTAATCTACAAAGTAAAAAGCTCTGCTTCCTTTAAGAGACTTTCCAGCAATGAGTTGCAGGCAGCAGAAGTGTTGGGCTGAGGCTTCTGACATTGTATGTTGCTGTCTTATGCCAATAAAAGGAAAGAATGGATTCTGAATGGAGAATGGCAAGGATTATTGAGCTGGTAATAAGTGGAGGAGAAGTGTAGGCTGGTGTTCAGTGGGCAGTACGAGGGACCCGGCGTAAGGCAGAAATTGGGTGTGTGGAACTAGTTTTGCTATAAGTGCCCATTCTTCTTCAGCTGACTTATCGTACCTATAACCTGTCCTGGCTCTTCAAACACTGTTCCTGACTTTAGTCAGATCTGATCTTCTGGATCTGGTGTCCAGTCTGGGCATAGCGCAGGGGTTTCACAGCTGTGATGGGATTGGTGTCATTAATGCAACAGTGCTCATGGGCTTCCCCTTCTGCACCCTCCCTAAGAGCATCTTGGATTTGTTAGAATTTTTTTTTTTTTGCGGTACGCGGGCCTCTCACTGCCGTGGCCTCTGCCGTTGCGGAGCGCAAGCTCCGGACGCGCAGGCTCAGCGGCCATGGCTCACGGGCCCAGCTGCTCCACGGCATGTGGGATCCTCCCGGACCGGGGCACGAACCCGCGTCCCCTGCACTGGAAGGCAGACTCTCAACCACTGCGCCACCAGGGAAGCCCTAGAATCTTGTTAGATTCTTTCCTCCTTCTCCCAAGGAGGAAGTGTTATCTCTTGCTGGGACATAATAAAGTACTAAATCCTTAGAAATTAGGAGGAGGGAAAAGTGTGGCCAAGGGGCTTGGGTTGGGGGTTAGAGGAGCTGGAGTAACTGCATGGGAGGTAGACTTCTAGAAGAGGACTTTACTAAATGTTACTTAGGACGATGTGTCTGAGAGAATGTCAATGTCCTTTGAAAGAATGGGTTTCCTTTTCCGTGAGTTTTGACAACGAAACTTCATTTCTTTTTTTTTTTTTCATCTTTTTTAGAGTATAATTGCTTTACAATGGTGTGTTAGTTTCTGCTTTATAACAAAGTGAATCAGTTATACATATACATATGTTCCCATGTCTCTTCCCTCTTGCGTCTCCCTCCCTCCCACCCTCCCTATCCCACCCCTCTAGGTGGTCACAAAGCAACGAGCTGATCTCCCTGTGCTATGCGGCTGCTTCCCACTAGCTATCTACCTTACGTTTGGTAGTGTATATATGTCCATGCCTCTCTCTCACTTTGTCACAGTTTACCCTTCCCCCTCCCCATAGCCTCAAGTCCATTCTCTAGTAAGTCTGTGTCTTTATTCCTGTTTCACCCCTAGGTTTTTCATGACATTTTTTTTCTTAAATTCCATATATATGTGTTAGCATACGCTATTTGTCTTTCTCTTTCTGACTTACTTCACTCTGTATGACAGACTCTAGGTCTATCCACCTCATTACAAATAGCTCAATTTCGTTTCTTTTTATGGCTGAGTAATATTCCATTGTATATATGTGCCACATCTTCTTTATCCATTCATCTGTCAATGGACACTTAGGTTGCTTCCATGTCCTGGCTATTGTAAATAGAGCTGCAATGAACATTTTGGTACATGACTCTTTTTGAATTATGGTTTTCTCAGGGTATAAGCCCAGTAGAGGGATTGCTGGGTCATATGGTAGTTCTATTTGTAGTTTTTTAAGGAACCTCCATACTGCTCTCAATAGTGGCTGTACCAATTCACATTCCCACCAGCAGTGCAAGAGTGTTCCCTCTTCTCCACACCCTCTCCAGCATTTATTGTTTCTAGATTTTTTGATGATGGCCATTCTGACCAGTGTGAGATGGTATCTCATTGTAGTTTTGATTTGCATTTCTCTAATGATTAGCGATGTTGAGCATTCTTTTATGTGTTTGTTGGCACTCTGTATATCTTCTTTGGAGAAATGTCTATTTAGGTCTTCTGCCCATTTTTGGATTGGGTTGTTTGTTTTTTTGTTATTAAGCTGCATGAGCTGCTTATAAATTTTGGAGATTAATCCTTTGTCCGTTGCTTCATTTGCAAATATTTTCTCCCATTCTGAGGGTTGTCTTTTGGTCTTGTTTATGGTTTCCTTTGCTGTGCAAAAGCTTTGAAGTTTCATTAAGTCCCATTTGTTTATTTTTGTTTTTATTTCCATTTCTCTAGGAGGTGGGTCAAAAAGGATCTTGCTGTGATTTATGCAATAGAGTGTTCTGCCTATGTTTTCCTCTAAGAGTTTGATAGTTTCTGGCCTTACATTTAAGTCTTTAATCCATTTTGTGCTTATTTTTGTGTATGGTGTTAGGGAGTGATCTAATCTCATACTTTTACATGTACCTGTCCAATTTTTCCAGCACCACTTATTGAAGAGGCTGTTCCTTCTCCACTGTACATTCCTGCCTCCTTTATCAAAGATAAGGTGACCATGTGTGCGTGGGTTTATCTCTGGGCTTTCTATCCTGTTCCATTGATCTATCTCTCTGTTTTTGTGCCAGTACCATACTGTCTTGATTACTGTAGCATTGTAATATCGTCTGAAGTCAGGGAGTCTGATTCCTCCAGCTCCATTTTTCATTCTCAAGATTGCTTTGGCTATTCGGGGTCTTTTGTGTTTCCATACAAATTGTGAAATTTTTTGTTCTAGTTCTGTGAAAAATGCCAGTGGTAGTTTGATAGGGATTGCATTGAATCTGTAGATTGCTTTGGGTAGTAGAGTCATTTTCACAATTTTGATTCTTCCAATCCAAGAACACGGTAAATCTCTCCATCTGTTTTTATCATCTTTAATTTCTTTCATCAGTGTCTTATAATTTTCTGCATACAGGTCTTTTGTCTCCCTAGGTAGTTTTATTCCTAGATATTTTATTCTTTTTGTTGCAATGGTAAATGGGAGTGTTTTCTTGATTTCACTTTCATTTTTTTCATCATAAGTGTATAGGAATGCCAGAGATTTCTGTGCATGAATTTTGTATCCTGCTACTTTACCAAATTCATTGATTAGCTCTAGTAGTTTTCTGGTAGCATCTTTAGGATTCTCTATGTATAGTATCATGTCATCTGCAAAGAGTGACAGCTTTACTTCTTCTTTTCCGATTTGGATTCCGTTTATTTCCTTTTCTTCTCTGATTGCTGTAGCTAAAACTTCCAAAACTATGTTGAATAAGAGTGGTGGGAGTGGGCAACCCTGTCTTGTTCCTGATTTTAGTGGAAATGCTTTCAGTTTTTCACCATTGAGGACAATGTTTTCTGGGGGTTTGTCATATATGGCCTTTATTATGTTGAGGAAAGCTCCCTCTATGCCTACTTTCTGCAGGGTTTTTATCATAAATGGATGTTGAATTTTGTTGAAAGCTTTCTCTGCATCTATTGAGATGATCATATGGGTTTTCTCCTTCAATTTGTTAATATGGTGTATCACGTTGATTGATTTGCATATATTGAAGAATCCTTGCATTCCTGGAATAAACCCCACTTGATCATGGTGTATGATCCTTTTCATGTGCTGTTGGATTCTGTTTGCTAGTATTTTGTTGAGGATTTTTACATCTATGTTCATCAGTGATATGAGCCTGTAATTTTCTTTCTTTGTGACGTCCTTGTGTGGTTTTTGTATCAGGGTGATGGTGGCCTCATAGAATGAGTTTGGGAGTGTTCCTCCCTCTGCTATATTTTGATAGATTTTGAGAAGGATAGGTGTTAGCTCTTCTCTAAATGTTTGATAGAATTCGCCTGTGAAGCCATCTGGTCCTGGGCTTTTGCTTGTTGGAAGATTTTTAATCACAGTTTCTTCAGTGCTTGTGATTGGTCTGTTCATATTTTCTATTTCTTCCTGATTCAGTCTTGGCAGGTTGTGCCTTTTTAAGAATTTGTCCATTTCTTCCAGGTTGTCCATTTTATTGGCATAGAGTTGCTTGTAGTAATCTCTCATGATCTTTTGTATTTCTGCAGTGTCAGTTGGTACTTCTCCTTTTTCATTTCTAATTCTATTGATTTGAGTCTTCTCCCTTTTTTTCTTGATGAGTCTGGCTAATGGTTTATCAATTTTGTTTGTCTTCTCAAAAAAACAGCTTTTAGTTTTATTGATCTTTGCTATCGTTTCTTCATTTCTTTTTCATTTATTTCTGATCTTATTTTTATGATTTCTTTCCTTCTGTTAATGTTGGGGTTTTTTTGTTCTTCTTTCTCTACTTGCTTTAGGTGCAAGGTTAGGTTGTTTATTTGAGATGTTTCCTGTTTCTTAAGGTAGGATTGTATTGCTATAAACTTCCCTCTTAGAACTGCTTTTGCTGCATCCCATACGTTTTGGGTCGTCGTGTCTCCATTGTCTTTTGTTTCTAGGTATATTTTGATTTCCTCTTTCTTCAGTGATCACTTCGTTATTAAGTAGTGTATTGTTTAGCCTCCATGTGTTTGTATTTTTTTACAGATCTTTTCCTGTAATTGATACCTAGTCTCATAGCGTTGTGGTCGGAAAAGATACCTGATATAATTTCAATTTTCTTAAATTTACCAAGGCTTGATTTGTGACCCAAGATATGATCTATCCTGGAGAATGTTCCATGAGCACTTGAGAAAAATGTGTATTCTGTTGTTTTTGGATGGAATGTCCTATAAATATCAATTAAGTCCATCTTGTTTAATGTATCATTTAAAGCTTGTGTTTCCTTATTTATTTTCATTTTGGGTGATCTGTCCATTGGTGAAAGTGGGGTGTTAAAGTCCCCTACTATGAATGTGTTACTGTCGATTTCCCCTTTTATGGCTGTTAGTATTTGCCTTAAGTATTGAGGTGCTCCTATGTTGGGTGCATAAATATTTACAATTGTTATATCTTCTTCTTGGATCGATTCCTTGATCATTATGTAGTGTCCTTCTTTGTCTCTTCTAATAGTCTTTATTTTAAAGTCTATTTTGTCTGATATGAATGTTGCTACTCCAGCTTCCTTTTGATTTCCATTTGCATGGAACATCTTTTTCCATCCCGTCATTTTCAGTCTGTATGTGTCTCTAGGTCTGAAGTGGGTCTCTTGTAGACAGCATATATATGGGTCATATTTTTGTATCCATTCAGCCAATCTGTGTCTTTTGGTGGGAGCACCATTTACATTTAAGGTAATTATCGATATGTATATTCCTATTCCCATTTTCTTAATTGTTTTGGGTTCGTTATTGTAGGTCTTTTCCTTCTCTTGTGTTTCTTGCCTAGAGAAGTTCCTTTAGCAGTTGTTGTAAAGCTGGTTTGGTGGTGCTGAATTCTCTCAGCTTTTGCTTGTCTGTAAAGGTTTTAATTTCTCCATCAAATCTGAATGAGATCCTTGCTGGGTAGAGTAATCTTGGTTGCAGGTTTTTCTCCTTCATCACTTTAAATATGTCCTGCCAGTCCCTTCTGGCTTGCAGAGTTTCTGCTGAAAAATCAGCTGTTAACCTTATGGGGATTCCCTTGTGTGTTATTTGTTGTTTTTCCCTTGCTGCTTTTAATATGTTTTCTTTGTATTTAATTTTTGACAGTTTGATTAATATGTGTTTTGGCATATTTCTCCTTGTATTTATCCTGTATGGGACTCTCTGTGCTTCCTGGACTTGATTAACTATTTCCTTTCCCATATTAGGGAAGTTTTCAACTATAATCTCTTCAAATATTTTCTCAGTCCCTTTCTGTTTCTCTTCTTCTTCTGGAACCCCTATAATTCAAATGTTGGTGTGTTTAATGTTGTCCCAGAGGTCTCTGAGACTGTCCTCAGTTCTTTTCATTCTTTTTTCTTTATTCTGTTCTGCGGTAGTTATTTCCACTATTTTATCTTCCAGGTCACTTATCCGTTCTTCTGCCTCAGTTATTCTGCTAGTGATCCTATCTAGAGTATTTTTAATTTCGTTTATTGTGTTATTCATCGTTGCTTGTTTCATCTTTAGTTCTTCTAGGTCCTTGTTAACTGTTTCTTGCATTTTGTCTATTCTATTTCCAAGATTTTGGATCATCTTTACTATCATTATTCTGAATTCTTTTTCAGGTAGACTGCCTATTTCCTCTTCATTTGTTAGGTGTGGTGGGTTTTTATCTTGCTCCTTCATCTACTGTGTGTTTTTCTGTCTTCTCATTTTGCTTATCTTACTGTGTTTGGGGTCTCCTTTTTGCAGGCTGCAGGTTCGTAGTTCCCGTTGTTTTTGATGTCTGTCCCCAGTGGCTAAAGTTGGTTCAGTGGGTTGTGTAGGCTTCCAGGTGGAGGGGACTAGTGCCTGTGCTCTGGTGGATGAGGCTGGATCTTGTCTTTCTGGTGGGCAGGTCCACGTCTGGTGGTGTGTTTTGGGGTGTCTGTGGACTTATTATGATTTTAGGCAGCCTCTCTGCTAATGGGTGGGGTTGTGTTCCTGTCTTGCTAGTTGTTTGGCATAGGGTGTCCAGCACTGTAGCTTGCTGGTCGTTGAGTGAAGCTGGGTGCTGGTGTTGAGGTGAGATCTCTGGGAGATTTTTTCCGTTTGATATTATGTGGAGCTGGGAGGTCTCTTGTGGACCAGTGTCTTGAAGTTGGCTCTCCCACCTCAGAGGCACAGTACTGACTCCTGGCTGCAGCACCAAGAGCCTTTCATCCACATGGTCATGTGCCTGTAGGTAAGAGGCCTCAGTTCCTTGCCACATGGATCTCTCCTTAGGGCTGCTTGAGTGTCCTCATGATGTGGCAGCTGGCTTACCCCAGGATGAGTGATCTGGCCTGCGGTCCCCAGGAGTGTTGCGGCGGCCGCCGGGGCCCCTCCAGAGCCAGTAGCCTCAGTGAGGCTGCCCTCCCCTCAGGCTCCGGGGCAGTTCCGTGACGGCAGAGGGAAGAGACTCCGAGCTGGGAGTTCTAGCTCTGCCGAAACTTCATTTCTTGAGGATGATCTATATCTGAGACTGAACTCTGTGGGCTCCCATACTGCTAATTTTAAGAGTACTTAACTATTTATAGACTTAATTTAAGATCAATAAAGGTTTCCTTTTGAAATTTTCAGTAAAGAACCAGTGTATTCTCTCATGAGGCCCTGTAAGCACACTGTCTTTCTCAGTGACTTATGGACAGCGACCTCACCTAGACTCTCTGGATTCATTGTGTTGCATATCAGTTGAAAAGGTGGTCTGAAGTTGTTTTCCTTTGATTAGCAGGATTAATACTTAAGTCCCCTATATTAAAAGCCCAAGTTGCTTTGGCTGAGTTTTATGATTTAATTAACAATTAAAAAAAATTTTGTTTTTGATCGTAGCTTTGTTTCAGTTGCATTTTACCCATTACTCATTGATCTTAATAATTCCCCATGTGCTTGGAATTTTAAGTGAATGCCTTAAAATATGCACCACTTATTTATGGATTTTCAGTAGAGGCTGGCTTCGGTGGCATCTCTTGCTTGGCTGTTATATTTGCCAGCTCGTTACTTTCTTTGCTGGAGCGAAGATTGAAATTATAACATTGAGCTGGAGCGTTTTGTTCCTAAGGGTGATTATCCTGAAGGTCATAGAATTATTTTGCAGCTCTTCTTATCTAGTGCCCTTTCTGTATTGAGTCTTCATTTCTAAATATCAGACGATAGTCTTTCTTTGCCACTCAGGGAATGGTTCTGAGAAGGCTTTGTGGCATATGTTTTGGAGGATATTTTAATCGATGTTAAAATTGCCACTGGGCATCTTTAATCCATTCTGGTTGTTATGTAAGGTTTCCTTTGGGGGCCCACTCGGCGACTGTGACTCAGTGCATGGTTGCACAGAGCAGTGTATCCATGTCAGTCCATCAGCACTTGACCGTCTGTCACACTAGACAGAAGTCGGTTGCTGGGTGCAGAGATTGGTAGGGATTCTTTTTCGTCTATAAAAAGAATGTCCTGAACTGCATGAACTCCGAAGTATTTGTTGGAAGGTTTGGGTCCATGACACAGGACTGATTATGTAATTTATTTTTGACTTTGAAAAAGGAGTCTGAGGGTTTCAGAAGCATCCACCTTGTGATAAGTGCTTAGATAATTTTTTAGAAGTCTTTATTTTCAATGCATATCACTTTCTACTTTTCACCAAATGCTTTGCATTTGATAATTATTTTTATAATATAAATCTGTTCCTAAGAATAGACTTTACAAGTATCTTGAACCTAAAGTTGACTTGTGTCTTAAAAGGATTTATTTATAGCCTAGACCTCCACTGTCCAGTACAATAATTAGTCTGAATTGAGATGTACTGTGTCAAAACAGTGGATTTCAAAGACTTGGTTTGAAAAAAGGAATGTAAAAATATCTTAATAATTTTCTATATTGGTTACATGTTGAAATTATAATATTTTCTATATATTGGGTTAAATCAAATATAATACTAAAATTAATTTCACCTTTCTGAATGTGCCTACAAGAAAATTTAAAATTACATATGTAGCTTGCATCCTCCTTTTACTAGTCAGGTCTGGACTAGTTACCTAGCAAGGATTTCTGGAAATAATTTGAACATTTATCACAGAGTGATGTCAAGTTTCCCCCTTTTCTTTGCTGCCTTCTGCTTGTTAATGATAGAATTTTGCTCAAAGTTACTCTAAAAAACCACATTAAAAACTGGGACCTGGGGACTTCCTTGGTGGTCCAGTGGTTAAGACTCCGCACTGCCACGTCAGTGGGCCCGGGTTCGATAGGACCTGTGTTTTTCTTTTTTTTTTTTGGCCACGCCATGTGGCTTACGGGATCTTCGCTCCCCGACCAGGGCTCGAACCTGCGACCTCGGCAGTGAAAGCATAGAGACCTAACAACTGGGCCGCCAGCGAATTCAAGAACCTATTTTTTATTTTTATTTATTATTATTTTTTTTGCGGTACGCGGGCCTCTCACTGTTGTGGCCTCTCCCGTTGCAGAGCACAGGCTCCGGACGCGGAGGCTCAGCGGCCATGGCTCACGGGCCTAGCCACTCCGCGGCATGGGGGATCTTCCCGGACTGGGGCACGAACCCGTATCCCCTGCATCGGCAGGCGGACTCTCAACCACTGGCCACCAGGGAAGCCCCAAGAACCTATTTTTAATTCAAATGCATATTGCAGTGGATGAGCGCTCTGTGGGCCACTAATTTGGGATATGGTTAAAGAGGTAAATCTCTTGTTTCCGCTTTTTCTCTTGTTTGAATATTTTTCTTTCTTCTGGATGCTTAGGGGTCCACCCCACTTACTGCTGCCTGTGATCCTGATCCAACAACCACAGCCAGCAACTGGAGAGCTGGCCTGGCTCAGAGAAAGCCTCAGAAGAGGCTGGATTGGGGGTGGGGCTCGGGGGAGGAGCCTGATGCAGGACATACCAGAAAACTTACATGTGACTTCAGGGCAGCCCGTCCTGCGGGAGCCCTTTCCTGGCTGCTTCAGTTCCAGCAGGACATCAGAAGTCTTCCTTTCCTGTGGTCAAGTGATGTAGGTATTTGAAATGTTGCAGATTTTTTTTTTTAACATCTTTATTGGAGTATAATTGCTTTACAATGGTGTGTTTCTGCTTTATAACAAAGTGAATCAGCCATACATATATATGTATCCCCATATCTCCTCCCTCTTGCGTCTCCCTCCCACCCTCCCTATCCCACCCCTCTAGGTGGACACAAAGCACTGAGCTAATCTCCCTGTGCTATGTGGCTGCTTCCCACTGGCTATCTATTTTACGTTTGGTAGTGTATATATGTCCATGCCACTCTCTCACTTCATCCCAGCTTACCCTTCCCCCTCCCTGTGTCCTCAAGTCCATTCTCTACGTCTGCATCTTTATTCCTGTCCTGCCCCTAGGTTCTTCAGAATCATTCTTTTTTGAGATTCCATATATATGTGTTAGCATACGGTATTTGTTTTTCTCTTTCTGACTTCCTTCACTCTGTACGACAGACTCTAGGTCCATCCACCTCACTACAAATAACTCAGTTTTGTTCCTTTTTATAGCTGAGTAATATTCCATTGTATATATGTGCCACATCTTCTTTATCCGTTCATCTGTCAGTGGACACTTAGGTTGCTTCCATGTCCTGGCTGTTGTAAACAGAGCTACAATGAACATGAAATGTGGCAGATTTTACATTAATTCTTTCTTTGGAATGTGACCAGTGTACCATGTACTTGGTTGGGGGCTAGGGTACAAAATCAATCTGCGATTGCCCCCTTAAGAAGTAGCATGATACTTTAGATGCCAAAGAGAGATTCTGAATGCGGCACTGCCGGGAGTCAGCAAACATCTGTAAGTTATGAAAGAGCAAATTTGAGTGACTGGGAGGAGGCCTAGTGTAGTAAGTGTCTGCAGTTGTGAAAAGCTGCTGTGTATAAAAAGACATAGACAAATTCTGAATTGCTCCAGAGGGTAGAACCAGGAACAAGAGAAGTTTCTAGAGACAGATTTTTGCCTCCTCCTCACAATGATAGCCATCAAATGATTAAATGGGTTCTATTGAACAGTAGACGTGCGTGGAGGTTTCACCTGGCAAGACATCATCTTCCTGTGTCCACATGCCCCACTGTGAGGAAGGGACTACCTGACAACGTTCCCTTTCATTTCAGACAACTGAGTTGTTCCTAAACCTCGTATGCTGAGATGAAGTTGTTTCCTGTAATGTCTAGTTGTTTGTCATAGATCTGTCTTCTGGAAGGACTCTCTGGAATGTAATGCATTTTCCATGAGACATTTGAGTGGGTATTAAAGACCCCCTAGGAATTTCCCAGGGCGATGAGTTGGGTGCAGATTTTTTTTTAACTTTTTATTTTATATTGGAATATAGTCGGTTAACAATGTTGTGATAGTTTCAGGTACACTGCAAAGGGACTCAGCCATACATACACATGTATCCATTTTCCCCCAAACTCCCCTCAGTTGGGTTCAGATTGAATGGATGTCCTAGGTAGAGGATATAGCATGTGCCAAGCCAGAGCGGGACAAGTGTGGAGATGTCCACTGTGGCTGGAGCTGCTGCGATTAATGTTTTGCAAATTGCATGGTCAGAGATGAGACGGGAAGGAAAGGCTGGGGTCAGATTTTACAGGCCTTGGTCTGCCTTGCTAAGGGTGTTGGGTGTTCTTCTTAAGAAAGTTGTTCTGTAAGTGTCAGTCATGAGAGGCATTAATCAGGGAAGTGAAATAATTGGATTTGTTTTTAGATTTTGCAGTGGAGGATGGAGTAGAGGGATGAGAGACAGAGGAGGGAAGCCAGTTAGGAGGCTATCGCAGTAGTCTTGTGAAAAATCAGTGTCTTTTTTTTGAAATATTTATTTATTTATTTGGCTGCACTTGTTCTTAGTTGCAGCATGTAGGCTCTTAGTTGCGGCATGCGGGATCCAGTTCCCTGACCAGGGATCGAACCCGGGCCCCCTGCATTGGGAGTGTGGAGTCTCATCCACTGCACCACCAGGGAAGTCCCCAAGCAGTCTTGATCCATAATTATAGTATGAAGTAGCTTGTTCCTGATGAACCCATGTTGATGTCTTCTGATCACTTTCCCCTCTGCTCCCAGAAAGGTTTTAATAGTTTGTTTATTTGCCTCTAATGGAAGAAAAAGTCAGTCAGATTCTGATTTCCTGTCCTACTGATGCTGACCTGCTTGGTTCCTAAGGAATGATATAAAAAAATAACATAGGGCTTCCCTGGTGGTGCAGTGGTTGAGAGTCCGCCTGCCGATGCAGGGGACACGGGTTCGTGCCCCGGTCCGGGAAGATCCCACATGCCGCGGAGCGGCTGGGACCGTGAGCCATGGCCGCTGAGCCTGCGCGTCCGGAGCCTATGCTCCGCAATGGGAGAGGCTGCAACAGTGAGAGGCCCGCGTACCGCCAAAAACAAAACAAAACAAAACAAAAAAACACAGAAGTGAAATTACTGATCTGCTTCTGCTTGGTCTTCTAAAATGTACATCCTGGTACCTCTCATCTTACAAACAAACCCTCCCCTAACCTCATTTCCCATTCCAGCTTCCTCCAGTTACTGGCCCAACTTTCTGTTCCATTCTTCAAGAGTTGCCATGGTGGCTACCTTTGCTTCCACTCACCCATTTTCTCCTTAGGTTTACCAATTGGACTTCTGTCCTGATCATATTCCACTGATGGCTCTTATCATGTCACCCGCCACCTCCAGCCTGTGAAATCTGGTGATCCGTTCTCTGCATTTCTCTTATCCAGTTTCTCAGTAGCTTTTGGCATAGTTGACAGGGGAGTGTTTCTTCTGTTTTAAAACACTCTCTTCTCTTGGCTTTTGGAAAACCACATCCTCCTGTTTTCCCTTTGACTACAATAGTGGTTTCTACCCAGTCTCCTTTGTTTGTTCTTCTTCTTCTTAATTCTGAGTTTTATGTTCCTTGAGACTCAGCCTTCTATATTTCTCTTCTAGACACTCTTTCCAGATGAACTCGTCATAGCATTAAATACCACCTATCTGATGTTGACTCCCAAAGTTAATTTATTGCTTAGACTCACCGATGAGTTCCAGACTCGTCTACCCAGCTCCGAACTTGACATTTCTACTTAGCTGTTAAATAGACATCTCAAACTCAGCATGGTTAAAATAGAACCCTTGAATTTACTCCCCACCAACCCATGGCTTTCCCAGTCTTCTACAGGTCTTACGTGACAATGACAGTTGCTACAGCCAAAATCTAGGAGTCATCTTTCTCCTAGATTTTCTCCTAGATTTCTCTCTTTCCTTCACACTCTTATCCAAATTATTCAAGACCCATTCCAAATCTGTCACTTCTCTGATTCCATGGCTAATCCCGAGCCCACAGCTCCATCATCTGTCATCTGGAATGCTGCAGTACTTCCTAACTTTTCTCCCTGTTTTCTTTCTTGCTTCTTCTGTCCACCAAGCAAGCATCCAGGGCATCTCTGGAAAACCTATCAATTCATGCCACTCCCCTGCTCAAAACCTCTCTAGAGACTTCCCCATGTACTTAGACTAAAATCCTGGATCTTGCTGGGGTTTCCACATGGATCTCATTTTTCACACTCTTTCCAGTGCTCTCTGGACCCCAGCCACCCTGGTGTTCACTTTACTAAAATATGACAACCTCCTTTGTCACATGGGGTCTTTGTATTTGTTGTTGCCTCTGCCTGGAAGGCTCTGCTCCCAGCTCTTCATGTGGTTGGTTCCTTAGATCATTAGGAACTCAGTTCAACCTCATCCTCTGGCGTCCCAGTGGAAAGTACCCCCGCACCAGTCACTGACACTCCATCCAGTTTTAATGTCTTTGTAGCACTTACCACTATCTGGAATTATCTTGTTGGTTCATATGCTTCCTTGTTTACCATCTCCCCACCTGCCTGAGAAACAAGAGAGCAGGGCCCTTGCCTGTCTTGTTCCTGGCCAGATCCTGGCGACCAGAACCGTGCCTGCTACAGAGTGGGTGCTTCATGAACGAATGAGTGGATGTTACCTTTTTGTATTCATTCTTGGGGATGTGCCCCCTTTTTTTATTTTTTTAGTCAAATCTCATCTGGAAACCCTCTAGGCAGTCATATTAGTTTATTTCTTTGTTCTTCTTCTCCTTCCTCATTAGGACAGATTTCTCTTGTTCAGTCAGGATTTCAGTCTTAGATACCATCCCTCTCTTCCCATCCCTCCTGAGCCTCTTTCCCCTCAGAGTCTTTGTTCATAAGATAATATTCATTGGCTCTCAGCTCACAGTTCTCTTCTTTGGTTTTTATGAACACAAATTTTGGGGACATTTATTGGTGATAGTTGTTTTTTTTTTTTTTTAGAATGTCTTAAATTTTGTTTATCAGTTCTGAAGGAAAATGTCAAAACTATTTCAGCAGCCTTGATTCTTTTTAAGTCAAATCTTATGTCCCTACTGCCTCCACCTAACGAAATTAACTCAAGAGCCGCCTCTATTGGATGCTGTCTTTGAATATTAACGCCTCAGGAGAAGAGAATCTATTTTTCAGCTGGAATAGTTGTCACTATTAACATTTACTTGGTAGCAAGTGAGAAAACTGAATTGTCCTTTAATTGGACATGCATTTGTTGACAGGATAATGCATTTGCTGGCCGTCTGCAGTGGACAGCTGGTGCTTTCCTCTGCTCCTATCCCTCCCGGTCTTTTGCTGGAAAGAGGACCTCCTTCCTTTGGGGAGTGTAGCCCCTCCTCTCCATGGGAGTCCAGGATGGGTCACTCCTTACTCTCTGTTCTGTCACAAGTGGGCAACAAAGGGGTGACACAGGTCCCAGGGAGACAATCCTGTGAATTTCCTATGTGGACTCCAGGAGGAAGATTCTGTCCCTGTTCTAGATGCCTGAGGCTGAGATATTGGATATCTGAATCTTTCTGGTGTCATACCTCACTGTCCCCTGCCACAGGGAAACAGAGGATGACAATGTCCATTACCAGGGAATTATTATTGGTGATAGTTTGGGGAAATATTTCATGATTGCTGAACAGTCTTCACTACTGGTTAACTTTGTGGTGTGTAAGTTAAGTCCTTTTAGCTGTGATTTGAGCCCATATTTTTTGGCATCAACTTTGTTTTCCCCCCAGATAAATACATTTTCTGATTATAGAGACATTTATGCTGAATATAAAAAAAATAGTACAAAGAGTTAAAAGTTCCTGTTTAATCCCACCTCCTAGAGAGAAACTAACATTAATAGATTGGTATATATCCTTATAGATTTTATTCTTTATTATACAAACAAATGTTTCTATATGTAATCAATTTATATATTCATTTCTACGCATATATTTTAAACTCAGCCTCCCTTTCGATCTCTATCTATCTATATAATAGAAAATATATGCACACACGTAGGTATAGATATAGATATATTTTAGACATTTTTTACTGTAGTAGAGATGCGTCCTTTTGAGTGACTGCACAGTTTTGTGCAGCAGGACGAAAGGAAAGGCTAGTTTCATGACTGGCAGAAGTGCTGTCAGGTGACTGCATTATCTTTGTTAAGCTTTGATGAGCCATTTTGGTAATGAAAAGAGAGCATGGCCAGGATGGGCTGGAAGTGACTCAGAGGTGTGTGATCTGCCTACCATAAGAAAGAAACAAGATTTGAAGCAACAAAAGCAAAAATAAGCAAGTGTAACTTCATCAAACTAAAGGGCTTCCGCACAGCAAGGGAAACCATTCACAAAATGAAAAGACAACCTGTGAAATGGGAGAAAATATTTGCAAGGTATATATCTGATAAGGGGTTAATATCTAAAGCAGCGATCCCCAACCTTTTTGGCACCAGGGACCGGTTTTGTGGAAGACAATTTTTCCACACACCGGGGGGTGTGGGGGTGTGGTGGGGGATGGTTCAGGTGGTAATACGAGCGATGGGGAGCGATGGGGAGCAGTGGGGAGCGGTGGGGAGCGGTGGGGAGCGATGGGGAGCGGTGGGGAGCGATGGGAAGCAGTGGGGTGCGGTGGGGAGCAGCAGATGAAGCTTCGATCGCTCGCCCACCGCTAACCTCCTGCTGTGCGGCCGGGTTCCTAACAGGTGGCAGACCAGTCCCACAGCCTGGGAGTTGGGGACCCCTGATCTAAAGTATATAAAGAACTTATACAACTCAATTTTCAAAAAAGCAATTTGATTAAAAAATGGGCAGAGAAACTGAATAGATATTTTTCCAAAGAAGACATACAGATGGTCAACAGGTACGTGAAAAGGCGCTCAGTATCACTAATCATCAGGGAAATGCAAATCAAAACCACAATGAGATATCAACTCACACCTGTTAGTACGGCTGTCATCAAAAAGACAAAAGATAAGTGTTGGCTTGGATCTGGAGAAAAGGAAACCCTTGTGCACTGTTGGTGGAATGTAAATTGGTGCAGCCACTGTGGAAAACAGTATGGAGGGTCCTGAAAAAATGTAAAACAGTACTACTGTGTAATCCAGCAATCCCACATCTGGGTATATATACAAAAGAAATGAAAACAGGATCTCAGGATATCTGTGCCTCCATGTTCATTGCAGCAGTATTCACAATAGCTAAGATATGGAAACAACCTATGTGTCCATTAGCAGATGAACGGGTAAAGAGGATGTGATACACACACACACACACACACACACACACACACACACACACACACACACAGGAATATTATTCAGTCATGAGAAAGAAAGAGATTCTGTAATTTGTGACAACATGGATGGACCTTGAGGACATGATGCTAAGTGAAACAAGTTAGACAGAAAAAGACAAATACTGTGATATTACTTATATATGGAATCTAAAAAAGCTGAAGTCATTGAAAGAGAGAGTACAATGGTGGTTATCAGGGGCTGAGGGTGGGGGAAATGGAGAGATGGTGGTCAAAGAGTATAAACTTCCAGTTAAAAGATGAGTAAATTCTGGGGATCTAATGTACAGCATGGTGATTATAGTTACTGATGCTGTATTAAATACCTGAAAGTTGCTGAGAGAATAGATCTTAAATATTCTCACCACAAAAAAGAAATGGTAATTATCTAATGAGATGGAGGTGTTAACTAGCCTTATGGTGGTAATCATTTTGCAACATATGTGTATCAAATCAACAGGATATACTTAAACTTACACAGTGTTATATGTCAATTATACTTCAATAAAACTGGAAAAAAAGATACAAGAAGAACAATACTAAAAGAAAATCCCCAAATAAAAATAATAACAAAAAAATTTTGGAGAAAGCCAAGCCTCAACAGGATGGGATGGTGAAGCCGAAGGGAAATTCCTGTGTTTGATGGTAGAGTTGGGGGAATGGTGAAGGTCTTCTAAGGACTGGAAGCTTAGTATTAGTTGTTGGTTAGTTGCTATGTTGATTATGTTGCAGTAATCTTTCTCTGTCTTTCTCCCACCATGGCCTTCCCTCTCTGATATCCCCAAATAGCTATTACAGTCTACGACACATAAGAGCATAAGAGATCATGTGTTTGCATACATCAAAGAAAAAGGGCTATGTGGTATGTGGCACACAGTGAACAGAGAAGGGACGAGTTATAAGAGTGATAAAAAGGAAGACAGGGAAGAGAACCAGTGTTCCCTGGGGGCTGAAACCTGGAGGCAGAGGGAACAGGAGGGGCCGTGGACTCCCAGGAACGCTTGGAGAATTTGGGGGTGGATGCTGGGCTTCTCTTTCCCAGAAGAGATTTTGATGCAATTTTCTAATCTCCTAAATGGCAGAATGACCCCTGCTGCCATCTGGCCTATATATGGATGTACCATCATTTAGCCAAACCCCTATTAATGGTCATTTAGATTTTCCCCATTTTCCTATCTTTGTTATAGTTTTCTCTGCAACCAAAATCTTGCAGAGCTTTGTATCCGCTTCTAAGCAGTTATAGTTATTTAATATAGATTAATAGAAACAATGCTGCCTCCCTCGAAAAACAGACTAAGAATATTTTGAATACGATCCCCTTAGCAGCAGGCATGGCTTGGAGCCCATAGTTGCCCTGTGTTAGTTCCCTGATGTTAAATTTTAAACCAGATCACATTTTAATTATGATGGCATGCTTTAATGGGATTCACAGCTTAAAAAAAACAGCTGGAGATAATTTGCACACGCACGTGCATAAATGTCACAGCCTTGTGATTTCCATTCTCAAAGCTTCATTTGAAACACTTGGATTTCTGAAATCTGTTCTTGCCTTTCTCCTTGCATGGTATTCTGGGTTTTCTCAGGACTGCTCATAGTAAATGAGGTGACTACCACTGACTTTTTTCAATGCAGAAGAAAAATGAAAAATCGTCTTATATTGGAAGGTTGCATTTGGCATTTGTGTTTTAAGAAGGAAATTAAATTACACTAAAGATTTGAGGGTTTTCTTTTTTGGCTTTTATGTTTTAAATAGTGAACAAACCAATGCCATCATGGAGTGTTTCTGGCATTTTCTGTGTCAAGCCAGACTTACAATTTTTGATCAGTATCCAAAACCAGATGTGCCAATGTATACTTCGTCTATCAACTAACTTTATATGATACTATTTTTAAAAATAGATATACAAATATACTATTTTAAACTTCTTATTACATTTCTGGTATATATAATACTTTAAAATGTTAATTAGCATAATTCAACATAATCGTTCAATAACTTTTCCTTTAAGGTTTTAGGTGACATTTTACTTCTTATTGCAAATGTCAACAACAGGGTGAAAGATGTGAAAGAAGATGATTCCTATATAGAGGCTTGAAGACTTACTCTCTCTTTTTTTAAACTGGAAATGTGCATCTTGGAAATGAAAGTTTCCAAGAAGCAATAACCCAGAGAATTTTAAGATTATAGATTTTAATTTGTCAGTTTCTATGCAGTTAACTACTAGGAAAAGAACAACTGCTTCTATTTAAGTCTCATAGTGTGATCACTGGTTAAAAAACGCATGTGCATGTTTCTCAAAATAAACAACCTAGTGTAAATTTAGAATACGCCGAATCCTCTGTTTCATAGTTTAGAGGTATGAGCCTCCGATGCCTCGACTCTATCAGTGCTGAGTGGTTACATTAAATTATACTGACACTTGAAAGTTAACAAATCCTTTTTTTTTTTTCTCTTTGGCCGCACTGCACAGCTTGTGGGATCTTACCTCCCTGACCAGGGATCAAACAGGGGCCACGGCAGTGAGTCCTAACCACCGGACCACCGGGGAATTCCCCAACAAATTCTTTTCAGTGCAAGAAGAATGTTCTTATTTAGCTTCACTACAACTGGTGAGGATTGGTTTAGTTCAGTCAATATGAACCGAATACTGTACCAGGCATAAGGGATACAAAACTATCAAACAGCTCATGCCTTTGAAGAACTTAGGGGTCCGTGAGGGTGGGCGGGAGTTTGGAGGACAGTCCCAAACAGCTGTGTCAATATTAGCTGGTAAGATATAAAGAGATACAGTTATGCCCAGGGCACTAGGTGGACTCTCCTCCACCTGGGGTTCTGGGAAAGCCATCTTGGAGAAGACGAGGTGTGAGCTGAATCTTTGAGGAGGCATGAGAACCAAGAGACAAGGCACAGAGCCATGAAGAGGGTGAGGTGGGGCGTGGCCAAAAAATGAGGGAGAACGGGTGAGTTGGCTTCTGATCTTAGTGTCTGCCTGAGACGGGGAATAGGATGAATAAGGAAAAGATTTGAGGGAGGGGAGCGGATGACTTCCATTTGGGGCTTGTGGGGTGTTGGAGTGGCTGAGTGACGTCCCGTGGGCTGAAGCTCAGAGGAGTGGTCAGGGCTGGAGATACATAGATGGGGCGTGTACATAGTAGTCAGAACTATGAGAGTGGTTGACAACATCCAAGGAGAAAGAAGCACCTGGGGACATGATTGTTTTAGGGGGTGAGTAGGGAAAGGGAAGTCCAAAAAGGAATATTAAGGTGAGACCCAATATTAAGATAAGAGGAGACCCATGAGGCAGGGCTGTCCCTAGAGCCAAGGCACAGGGAGTTTCAAGAATGAAGATAAGGACAGCAGTGTCGAGAGCAGTCATGGAGTAAAGATAATAGCTGACAGATGCTCCCTAGATTTGGTCCTGCAGGTGGTTACTGATGGCCTTCGGCAGTTTCACTGGAGTAGCAGGGGGTGGATGCCAGAGGCTGGTGAAGAGTGAATGAAAGGCAAAGACATAGAGATGCCATTGTGACTTCTAACCCAGCCTGGGAGGGGAGGGGGCAGGAAATACATATGTGTGTATATATATGTATATGTGTATATATATATACACACACACACACACGTCTATATAGATATAGATTATAAAATTTTCATTCTGCCTGACCTACATTTATTTCCTTTTCTTATTTATCACCACTCAAGCCCAGCCGCCTTTTGTATTTTACCTCACCTACCTTTTGACCTTAAAAACAATAACCGTAACTAATTTACATGCCTCTTCATAATTTACAAAATGCTTTCACATATGTCACTGGATATAATATGCTCACCCCCGCATTGAGTTGGTATTTTAACTGAATTATAGTTGTTTAGGCTTGAGGCTCGGACACATAAGGTCCTAGATGCCTTAGAATTCAAGCCCTCTTTTTTTTTTCAGCTGCGTTGGGTCTTCGTTGCTGCGCGTGGGCTTTCTCTAGTTGCGGCGAGAGGGGGCTACTCTTCGTTGTGGTGTGCGGGCTTCTCATTGCGGTGGCTTCTCTTGTTGCAGAGCACGGGCTCTGGGCGCGCGGGCTTCAGTAGTTGCAGCATGCGGGCTCAGTAGTTGTAGCTTGCGGGCTCCAGAGCGCAGGCTCCGTAGTTGTGGTGCACGGGCTTAGTTGCTCCATGGCATGTGGGATCTTCCTGGACCAGGGCTGGCAGATTCCTAACCACTGTGCCACCAGGGAAGTCCCTCAATCCCTCTTTTGATATTGAGGAAACTGAGGCTCAGTGTCAATTTCACTGCTATTTGGTGTGTCCTGGCACTAGAAACCAACCTTCTGATTTTCTCTGCACGACTCTAATTACAGGGTGGGAATATTGGTGAGGTTCAGGCAACCCTGTTGGAACTCAGTACAGGAGGAGCTTTGACCCATAGCCAAATATAAGATCCTGTTCCTTTAAGGCCTCATGACTCATTCATGTGCTAAATGCTGGTAAGCAACAAAACCAAACCGTGGACCCTACAGCCTCATCTGTGGTGACTGCCTAAGACTCCCTCACTTTGTTCCCACTCCTGTCCTCTGTTGGTAGACATTAATTCTTTTGCCAAAGCAGCATCCGTTCTTACTTAATTTATCAACATCCCTTCCTTATGGTTCACTGGGGGGGACTCAAGGCTAAGCAGCATATTCTGTCACCTTGGCCTCAATGACTGGTTCAGGGGTGGGTTTATGGTCCAAGCCAGGCAAATCAGAGTCAATTCTGGAAAAAGAGTCTCTCTGCTGGGGCTGCTGAAGATCATGTGGCCCCTGCCTGCAAAGAGCCTGGGAGAATGAAGCCAGCATGGAGGCAGCACAGAGATGATGTGTTGCTGGATCCTGATGATATCATCTGCTCACGAGATCCAGCCTGCCTGGAGCTGGAGCTCTCCCCGCACTTTCAATGCACGAGCCATAAAGTCCCCAGTTATGTTTAATCCTTTGGAGTGGCAGTTGCAACCACAAGAGCCTTAACTAACGTTTTCCTTTTTGCAGCCCCATTTTCCCCCTGTGTCTTGATTTGACTCACCAAGTTTGAGCCTCAGATTCTCTCGGATTTGCTTCAGACCAGTCCTCTTACTCAAGTTTGCCGTACCTTGCCGGTTCCTGTCCCATCAGCCATTCCTTCCCTGTTGCCCCTTACCAAACACTCTCATGGGATATTTTCTCATCACTCTGCTAGGAGTCAGAGCTTATGAGTTTATGAGCTGCCTGTACTTTGTATGAACTGACTCTTGATATTATGAATGATGACAGAGGAAATTTCTACCATTAACCCAGCACTTTTTTATTGTGATAAAATATACATAAGATTCACCATTTTAACCATTATTAGGTATATAATCCAGTGGCATTAAGTACATCTACTGTGTTGTGCAACTATCACCGCTATTCATTTCCAGGACTTTTTCATCATCCCAAATAGAAACTCTGTAGCCATTAAAATAATTCCCAATTTCTCCCTCTCCCTAGTAACTTGCATTATACTTATTCTCTATGAATTTGCCTATTCTAGGTATCTCATATAAGTGGACTCATACAATATTTTTTTCTCTTATATCTAACTTATTTCACTTAGCATAAGATTTTCAAGGTTTATCTGTGTCGTAGCACGTATCAGAATTTCTTTCCTTCTTAGGGCTGAATAATATTCCATGGTGCGTATATCCCACGTTTTGTTTATCGATGCGTCTGTTGATACATATTTAGGCTATTTCTACTTTTTGACTACTTTGAGTAATGCTGCTATGAACACTGATACACAAGTATCCCTTTGAATCCCTGATTTCAATTCTTTTGGGTATATACCCAGAAGTGGAATCAGAATCACTGGATCAACCCAGCACTTTGTATGTGCCAGGCACTGTGCTATATGTACGTTATGCTCATTATTTTATTTATTTAACATTAACATTATTATTTAACATTATTTAATATTCACAACAACTTTATGAAGTAGTAGTATTATTCCTACTTTACAGTTAGGAAAACTAAAGCTCAGAGAAATTAACATGACCAAGGACACATCCTTTTCCATGAGCAACCAATACCTGTTGGACTCCACAGGCTGTGCTCTTAGAATGCTGAGGCTACTATAAAATCAGCCCTCAGCTCCCTCACGTGGAGCACATACAGTATGTACAGCGCACATACAGGCGCTGGATCAAATGCTGGAGTACGTAGTCACGTGTTCATCACGCCTGGAGTGCTGGTTAGGGAATCGAGAGGAGGTGCAGTCACTCTGTTCCGTGTAGCCTGGCCCAGGAGGTGCCTGGTCCGTCTTTTCCTCACAGCGTCTTATCTTCTCCATTTACACCACTGGGCTTTATTCTCGCCCAGCAGGTGACCCATTTTGTCAGACTCTTTCAGAGCTGCTTTCTTGCAAGAATCCAGTCCTGTCTGGACGTGGAGGGAACAAAGAAACAAGCTAAGAAAAAAAAAAAATTATATATTTTTTCTGATTATAAAAACGACACATAACCATTACAGACAACTTGGAAAAATGATAGAAACGCGGAGCAAAGAAAACAGAAATCACCCTATAATCAAGCTATTCAGAGAGAATTGTTTTTAATGAAAGTTTAAAATAAATTAATAAAATGCTATATTATCCTCAATTAGAAAAGATCAAAGTAGTTTGGTATCAATTTACTCTGTAAAACAAAGGGGAGAAATCGGCCCCTGAAAGTCCCCCCCAGCTACCTCTAATATGTTTAAATTACTCAATTCTGTTACTGCAGATTTATGCCTTCCTATTTGAAGGGCATTCATCCTGCAGAATTTGCCAGATGGTGCCCTGCAAACTCTATGATTATCCATCATCATTAGAAGGAAATGCTCCATAATCTGTCAGCATTAACTTTGGAAGGAATGTGTGTACTTTGGAAGAAAGATCCCATGTGAGGAAAACATAGAAGGAGGCTTCCCTAGAGAAGATGGTGGATTCTAGCAGTATCAGGACACAGATTCTCTCCCTTTGTGCGTCCATAGAGTCCTCTCAGCCTCCTATCCTTGTACGTCGGGTTGCAGTGACTCCTTACTTCAGTGCTCTCCAGAGCTGCTAAAGCCATATGGCACCTTTGTCCAAATTAGAAAAAGGCACCCCTTCCTTCCTGTGGCAGGAGGTGGCCGTGCTCTACGGTGTGGCCGGTGGAACGGTGCTGAGTTCACTTTCCACCTGCTTCCTTGGCCGGGCACCCTTGTTCAGTGAACAGCACCAAAAACTCTGTTTAATGGTTCTGGTTCTGCCCTTTTGAGTTTCATCCCTCTCTGGGGATGTGGAAGCTGTAGATATTCTAGGCCTAGGTGATGCAGCACCCACTGTAGATGAGCCCTGGTGATGTGGTCCTCACCTTGACAGGTATTTATTGAGCTCTTACTATCCAAGCCTAGTCCCCAGGGAAAGTTACCTGCTTCTCACCTTCTCTTTGGCCACTGCCACCAACTCTGTCTTTTAGAGACTAGAACTTTCAACAGAGTCCTCTGAATCTCAGTTGAATTTATTAGAAGTTGTTTTGTCTACAGGTGCTTGAAATATCACTGCGTAATTACTGAATTCACCACTATTCAAATGAACAGACTCCTAATGTAGTCACAGACACATCAGCTAGATCTTCCAAAACCATGGCCCCGTCTAAAACTCTCCTCATTTCTAATTTTTTTTTCACTTGAAGTTAAGTCCACTCTCCTTCTGCTAAAACAAATTCTATTTCTTTGGATTTTGGTTCTTAAACTTGCCAAGGCTGCTTGGTGTCAAGCCTCTGCCTCTTTTCAGCTACACCTGAAGAGTCTCTCTCTTATAACTAGTGCTGTTTAACTCATATTTTCTTTGGTCTGGGGAGCCCAGATCCATGGCTCCAGCTGTACTAAGCACCCTTAGTTTTTGCTTTACCACAGTGATGTTTGTTATTATGTCTTAGGCGTGAATGAATTTTTCATGTTAGAAACGATCTGTGTGCCATTATGCAGATGAGATGTAATTCTGTGGAGCATCTCAAATTTTGTGATACAGCGTCAAGCTGAGCTGCTTAAATACAAATCCTTGTGTTTTGTCCAGTTAATGTACCCTCAAAAATATGGGTAGGATGAAATTCAGGTTATTATTGCCCCTTCACAAAAATGATAGGGATTGCTGTATGTATGGCAAATGTGATAAAAACTGCACTCTAGAACTGAAGGATCTTGGGAAACTGTGCCTCAGTTTCCTAATCTGCAAAATGGGAATAATAACAATACCACTATCTTGAATTGTTGCAAGGATGAAACGAGTTAAACGTGAAGTGCTTAGAATAGGGCCTGGCACATATTAAGAGCAACTAGCATATAAATGTTAGCTATGACACAAAAACTACTGTATGACTATCTTTTGGAAGCCAGACAAAATTTAGGTATGCATTTTTATAATGTAGTACTCCTTTTTTAATGCTTTGGCCAAGCTAATTTTGATTAAATCCAACAGTGACGAATACCAAATGTTTAAATGTTTTAAAGCAGAGTGGTGGTTTGTTTTGTTTAGCAAACGTTTGATAATTGAATTACCCTAGGAATTTTCCTTTTCAGGTGGGATGTATTTGTCAGAGTCAACGTAAGCATAATAAGTAGAACCTTAATATTTCTTCCTTTTACATCTGATTCTTGAGTCTCTGTTTCTGTTACTCTTCCTTAATCCCTGTGGCAAGATCCTCTGCTCTGTTTTGCTTCTTACACAGTTTGTTTGGGTTCTGCTCTCTTTCTTCCTCACTGCATAAGGCAGCCAGCTCTTGCAGTCGGTAAACTTTAGAAAATCTAGATCTTGATATTGCAGCTTGTCTGTGCACAGTAAACAGCCAACCTGTGCCCGTTTTCTTCCAGGCTCTTTTTGGCCCAGGAGTGACAACTGGTCTCTCTGGTCAGGAATGCTGCATGCTCCTTGGTGAGTGGCCAGAGTCTGAGCTGAAATAGAAGAAATTCAACTTTCCACTATTCCAGTCATTTCTGTTGCAGAAAATAATATCATCATAACTTTGAGAAATTGATGAAGGCCAGTTAATTTCCTATTTCACACTACAGTAGTTATTTTTAACAAGTAAGTTCTTGAAATTCAAGGTCATACAAACCCTAGGCAGGATTACCTGAAGCGCTGTGAGCTCTTCCTGAACAGTCTCTAGGCTTGGTTTAGGAACTGTGGGCGGGAAACAAAGAATTTATTTCTGGACTGCTAGTCAAAACCCATCATCACCTCCCTTTATCTACTGGTGCTTTAAATTTGTCATGATGAAACTATAAGTTGACTTAATGTAAAATGTAAAACCGTACCCAGTAATTTGTATCTTTCTAATCTTTTTTTGATAATTTTATAAGTGACTAGTGGTATCTGTAGTTAAGGGATACCAGAGAAACTTTTTCTTTCTGTATATATAGTCTAGCATTTATCTATTTATCTACCAATTCAGCTCTTGAACCAGAAACGATCATGGGTGGTTTATACGTACACGTAAAATACAACACTATTCCATGATTAAAAGTTGGGTGACAGAGGAAAGAAACACAATGTTAAGGACATAATATTGAGTCAGGCAAGAAAGCTAAAATGCAATATCAGGACTTCCCTGGTGGCGCAGTGGTTAAGAATCCGCCTGCCAATGCGGGGGACACGGGTTCAAGCCCTGGTCCAAGAAAATCCCACATGCTGTGGAGCAACTAAGCCTGTGCGCCATGGCTGCTGAGCCTGCGCTCTAGAGTTTGTGAGCCACAACTACTGAAGCCTGCATGCCACAACTACTGAAGCCTGCATGCCACAACTACTGAATCCCGTGCACCTAGAGCCCATGCTCCACAACGAGAGAGGCCACCGCGATGAGAAGCCCGCGCATTGCAGGGAAGAGTGGACCCCACTCGCTGCAACTGGAGAGGCCCACGCGCAGCAACGAAGACCCAATGCAGCCAAAAAAAAAAGTAAATTAAAAAAAAATGCAATATCATGTAGCATTACACCAGCGGTTTCAGAGTTTAGAGGGCATTGGCCTCGCATTGGGAGTATTTGTTTAAAATGCAGGTTCCTTGGCCTCACCGCAGAAACTCTGACACCCACGTTGTTAACACATGCCCCCAGGGGATTCTGCTGCAGTGGTGTAGCAATACTCTAGAAGCACTGACCTATTTACTTACTGCCAATGGGTAAGTTTGGCTCCCACCTTTCTGACAGTCAACATGAAAAGGGAAGTCTGTCTTTTCATAGTGTGCAGAAGATAACATCTTTGGCATAAGGTATAAAGGAAGGTTTAACTATGCTTACATCAACTTTAATACCTGAATAGGACCTTGACTTGAATTGGAATTCAGGAAGGAAATGTCTTCTCTAGTCCTCCCTCACATGAAATAAGTCAACGAGTCTATTGTATTCAATTAAATGGTATTAACTGACCTTTTGGCAATGTGTACAAAAGTCTCTTAGGGAGAAAGGAATAGAAGGAAAAAAAAAAGTGGGGCTGTGTGAGGGGGAACTGGGAAAATAGTTTGGTATTATCTACCAAAAAAGCAAATATGTTGCATACTCTATAAGCCAGTGGTTTCATTCCTAAGAATATACCCTATGAATCTGTGAACACTAATGCCAGGAAACAGGAACAGAAAGTTTATAGCAGCATAGTTTATAATAACCAAAAATTGGAAACAACTCAAATGCCCAACTCTACTGCTTCAGCAGTAGAAGGGAACAATTGTGGACAATGGAATACGAAACAGCAACAAAAATGAATCAACTCCAGTTATGTGCAGAAACATGAATGGATTTTAAAAACATATTGCTGATCAAAGGAAGCCAGATAGAAGAAAATTCCATATAAATTTCAAAGTGGGTGGATAAAGAGAACTGATACATTATTTACGGTTGCATACTTAGAATTGGGAATCATTACCATTCCAGGGAAAGAAGGAATTGGGATCATGAAGGGACACACGGAGGTCTCGGGGCAGATGACAGTCATTTATTTCTTGTGATTTCTCCAGTTTTATTGAGCTATAACTGACATACATTACTGTATAAATTTAAGGTGTACAGCATAATGAGTTGACTTTCATACGACACGAAATGACAACCACAGTAAGTTTAGTGAACATCCATCATCTCATATAGACACAAACAAAAGAGAAAGAGAAAACATTTTTCCCCTTGTGATGAGAACCCTTAGGACTTACTCCCTTAACCTTCCTGTATATCATATGGCAGCGTTAGCTACAGTCATCATGTTGTACACTACATCCCTAGTATTTATCTTATATCTGGAAGTTTGTATCTTTTGATCACCTTCTCCAATTTCCCCCTCCTGTCTCTACCTACCACCTCTGGTAACTACAATGGTAACTACCAATCTGATCCTTTTTCTGTGAGGTTTTTTTTGTTTTTCTTTTAAGATTCCACATATAAGTAAGATCATACAGTATTTGTCTTACTCTGTGTGGCTAATTTCACTTAGCATAATGCCCTCAAGGTCCATTCATGTTGTTGCAAATGACAGGATTTCTTTGTCTTTTTTTTTTTTTTTTTTGCGGTACGCGGGCCTCTCATTGTTGTGGCCTCTCCCGTTGCGGAGCACAGGCTCCGGACGCGCAGGCTCAGCGGCCGTGGCTCACGGGCCCAAACGCTCCGCGGCATGTGGGATCTTCCCAGACGGGGACACGAAGCCGTGTCCCCTGCATCGGCAGGTGGACTCTCAACCACTGTGCCACCAGGGAAGCCCCTATATGCACACTTTTTAAAATACAAAATTTTCAAGGAAGTGTATTGTATTTCTGTGTTAAATCTTTGGAAACTCACTAACATAATGTATTTGGAAGGCAGATCTATATGTTGATAGAGCATGAATATTTGTATCCACAAAGAGCACAGATTTTCATGAGCTCAAAAAATTCAACTGCATTGTGTATTATTCCCTTTTTATACTTTAGCTTTAATTGTTTCTCAGATAAGTTTAAATAAAATCATTTCTTGGAATTATACCTAACTCAAAATAAAATACTAAATGCCAAGTATTTTTTTTAGACTATCTTTTTTGGGGGGCAGTTTATTTATTTATTTATTTATTGGCCACGCCGAGGGGCCTGTGGGATCCTCATTCCCCGATCAGGGATTGAACTCGTGCCCTCAGCAGGGAAAGCATGGGGTGCTAACTACTGGACTGCCAGGGAATTCCCAATGCCAGGTATTTAAACTGACTAGATAAAAGATTTGGAATAAACTTTGTAAAGGTAGGATAAACTAAGTTATTAGACCTTTCCTTAAAATTCTAAGCTCTGTGGTACAGGTTTCTAGAAGGATTGGTAACGCTTTTAAGTGAATCTGCTTTAATCATCTGAAGATTTGATATTGAATGAAATAAATACAAAACATGTACTTGTTTTTCTAAAGGAATATGTGCCAGATATTAAAATGGATAAATGATAATAAGTTATTAAACTATAGGCATACCTCATTTTATTGCACTTCACTGTACTGCACTTTGCAGATATTGCATTTTTTACAAATTGAAGGATTGTGGCAACCCCCTGTCGAACAAGTCTGTTGGTGCCTTTCTTCCAACAGCATTTGCTCATTTCATGTCTCTGTCATATTTTGGTAATTCTCACGATATTTCAAACATTTTCATTATTATTGTATTTGTTATGGTGATCTATGGTCAGTGATCTTTGATTTTACTGCTGTGATTTGCTGAAGGCTCAGGTGATGGTAAGCCATTTTTAGCAATAGTGTTTTTAAATTAAGGTATGTACATTTTTTAGACATAATGCTATTGCACACTTAATAGACTATCAGTATAGTGTAAGCATAACTTTTATATGCACTGGGAGATCAAAAAATGCGTGTGACTTGCCTTATTGTGATACTTGCTTTATTGCCGTTCAATTGGAGACCATTCAGTTTATTCAATTAGAGACCATCTAATTATTTTTTTAAGATTTAATTTTATTTATTTTTGGCTGCGTTGGGTCTTCGTTGCTGCGTGCGGGCTTTCTCTAGTTGTGGCGAGTGGGGGCTACTCTTCCTTGCAGTGCTCAGCCTTCTCCTTGCGGTGGCTTCTCCTGTTGCAGAGCACCGGCTCTAGGTGTGCACGGGCTTCAGTAGTTGTGGTGCGAGGGCTTAGTTGTTCCACGGCATGTGGGATCTTCCCGTACCAGGGATCGAACCAGTGTCCCCTGCATTAGCAGGTGGATTCTTGTCCCCTGCACCACCAGAGAAGCCCCGAGACCATCTAATTGAACCTGCAGTATCTCCGAAGTATGCCTGTATATGTGATGAAAAGGTGAGAAATTAGGCACATTCACAAGATAAAAGCTCCCTCTAACAAAGGTAGAGAGAACCATACTGAGTTACACTTTGAGTACTCTTCCTTTCCTACGGAAAAAGAATGTATTAGGAGACTTTGTGTACTGGGTTTATATAAGGATAATGATGGCCATTACCCTTACTTCCATGCCTACTTTATGCCATTCTCCACCACAGGTATGTAGGTGTTTTATTTCCAATTGTCACACAAATTCCCGAGAATGAAGTACTGTTGTCCCCACTCATGCCAGATGTTTTACAAACTTATCCTTTTATTTATTTATTTATTTGGCCGCACCACCCGGCATGTGGGATCTTAGTTCCCCAACCAGGGATTGAACTCATGCCCCCTGCAGTGGAAGCGTGGAGTCTTAACCACTGGACCCCAGGGAAGTCCCTACAATCTTATCCTTTAATGTAAAATAACTTTTACTCTTTCCTGTGCCTCAAATCTAATTTACTTTGCCCTGATGACAGTAACTAACCAGGATAGAGAAACAAATTTTGAAATAATGAATTAGATCTAAAAGTTCTGTATCTGTTCCATTTTTTCCCCCATCAGATTCAGTCGGTAGGATTTTGACTAACAAATTTGGAATCATCTGAGAAAGTCTTAAGCTCATTTGTCATTGTTTCTTCCCCAGTGGCAGCTAAAGATTGCATTCATGGGCTTTTGCCAGAATAAACACGCTGAATCTTCAGTGAGGTCTCTGGAACCTAACTCCCAGTCATTTCTAAATGATGTGTCAAGACTGGGCCTCTTTAGTTTGCCCTTTACAGAAATAGCTCCTGGTAGGTCTCTATAACTGATTCCTTTCATGGTGCATTGTGTAGCCCACTAAACGTAGAGAGAATATACAATCTTTTTCATTTCTGAGCTATTTTTAAATTAAATTAAATTAATTATTTTATACAGCAGGTTCTTATTAGTCCTCCATTTTATATACATCAGTGTATACATGTCAATCCCAATCTCCCAATTCATCACACCCCCACCCCCACCTGCCACTGCTTTCCCCCCTTGGTGCCTATACGTTTGTTCTCTACATCTGTGTCTCAATTTCAGCCCTGCAAACCGGTTCACCTGTACCATTTTTCTAGGTTCCACATATATGCATTAATATGCGATATGTGTTTTTCTCTTTCTGACTTACTTCACTCTGTATGACAGTCTCTAGATGCATCCACTTCTCTACAAATGACCCAACTTCGTTCCTTTTTATGGCTGAGTAATATGCCATTGTATATATGTACCACTTCTTCTTTATCCATTCGTCTGTCGATGGGCATTTAGGTTGCTTCCATGACCTGGCTATTGTAAATAGTGCTGCAGCGAACACTGGGGTGCATGTGTCTTTTTGAATTACGGTTTTCTCTGGGAATATGCCCAGTAGTGGGATTGCTGGGTCATATGGTAATTCTACTTTTAGTTTTTTAAGGAACCTCCATACTGTTCTCCATAGTGGCTGTATGAATTTACATTCCCAACAACAGTGCAAGAGGGTTCCCGTCTCTCCACACCCTCTCCAAGATTTGTTGTTTGTAGATTTTCTGATGATGCCCATTCTAACTGGTGTGAGGTGGTACCTCATTGTAGTTTTGATTTACATTTCTCTAATAATTACTGATGTTGAGACGCTTTTCTTGTGCTTCTTGGCCATTTGTATGTCTTCTTTGGAGAAATGTCTATTTAGGTCTTCTGCCCATTTTTGGATCGGGTTGCTTCTTTTTTTAATATTGAGCTGCATGAGCTGTTTATATATTTTGGAAATTAATCCTTTGTCCATTGATTCATTTGCAAATATTTTCTCGCATTCTGAGGGTTGTCTTTTTGTCTTGTTTGTAATTTCCTTTGCTTTGCAAAAGCTTTGAAGTTTCATTAGGTCCCATTTGTTTATTTTTGTTTTTATTTCCATTACTCTAGGAGGTGGGTCAAAAAAGATCTTGCTGTGATTTATGTCAAAGAGTGTTCTTCCTATGTTTTCCTCTAAGTTTTATAGTGTCCGGTCTTACCTTTAGGTCTCTGATCCATTTTGAGTTTATTTTTGTGTATGGTGTTAGAGAGTGTTCTAATTTCATTCTTTTACATGTAGCTGTCCAGTTTTCCCAGCACCACTTATTGAAGAGACTGTCTGTTCTCTATTGTATATCCTTGCCTCCTTTTGTCATAGATTAGTTGACCATAGGTGTGTGGGTTTATCTCTGGGCTTTCTATCCTGTTCCATTGATCTATGTTTCTGTTTTTGTACCAGTACCATATTGTCTTGGTTACTGTAGTTTTGTAGTATAGTCTAAAGTCAGGGCTTCTGATTCCTCCAGCTCCGTTTTTTTCCCTCAAGACTGCTTTGGCTATTCGGGGTCTTTTGTGTCTCCATACAAGTTTTAAGATTTTTTGTTCTAGTTCTGTAAAAAATGCCATTGGTAATTTGATAGGGATTGCATTGAATCTGTAGATTGCTTTGGGTAGTATAGTCATTTTCACAATATTGATTCTTCCAATCCAAGAACATGGTATATCTCTCCATCTGTTGGTATCATCTTTAATTTCTTTCATCAGTGTCTTATAATTTTCTGCATACAGGTCTTTTGTCTCCCTAGGTAGGTTTGTTCCTAGGTATTTTATTCTTTTTGTTGTAATGGTAAATGGGAGTGTTTCCTTAATTTCTCTTTCATATTTTTCATCATTAGTGTATAGGAATGCAAGAGATTTCTGTGCATTAATTTTTTATCCTGCAACTTTACCAAATTCATTGATTAGCTCTAGTAGTTTTCTGGTGGCATCTTTAGGACTCTCTATATATAGTATCACATTATCTGCAAACAGTGACAGTTTTACTTCTTTTCCAATATGTATTCCTTTTATTTCTTTGTCTTCTCTGATTGCCGTGGCTAAGACTTCCAAAACTATGTTGAATAATAGTGGCGAGAGTGGACAGCCTTGTCTTCTTCCTGATCTTAGAGGAAATGCTTTCAGTTTTTCACCATTGAGAATGATGTTTGCTGTGGATTTGTCGTATATGGTCTTTATTATGTTGAGGTAAGTTTCCTCTATGCCCACTTTCTGGAGAGTTTTAATCATAAATGGGTGTTGAATTTTGTCAAAAGCTTTTTCTACATCTATTGAGATGATCATATGGTTTTTATTCTTCAATTTGTTAATATGGTGTATCACATTGATTGACTTGCATATATTGAAGAATCCTTGCATCCCTGGGATAAATCCCACTTGATTATGGTGTATGATCCTTTTAATGTGTTGTTGGATTCTGTTTCCTAGTATTTTGTTGAGGATTTTTGCATGTATATTCATCAGTGATATTGGTGTGTAATTTTCTTTATTTGTGATATCTTTTTATGGTTTTGATATCAGGATGATGGTGGCGTCATAGCATGAGTTTGGGAGTGTTCCTTCCTCTGCAATTTTTTGAAAGAGTTTGAGAAGGATGGGTGTTACCTCTTCTCTAAATGTTTGATAGAATTCACGTGTGAAGCCACCTGGTCCTGGATTTTTGTTTGTTGGAAGATTTTTAATCACAGTTTCAATTTCATTACTTGTGATTGGTCTGTTCGTATTGTCTATTTCTTCCTGGTTCAGTCTTGGAAGTTTATACCTTTCTAGGAATTTGTCCATTTCCTCCCGGTTGTCCATTTTATTGGTATAGATTTGCTTGTAGTAGTCTCTTAGGATACTTTGCATTTCTGCAGTGTGTGTTGTAACTTCTCCTTTTTCGTTTCTAATTTTATTGATTTGAGTCCTCTCCCTCTTTTTCTTGATGAGTCTGGCTAATGGTTTATCAATTTTGTTTATCTTCTCAAAGAACCAGCTTTTAGTTTTATTGATCTTTGCTATTGTTTTCTTTGTTTCTGTTTCAGTTATATCTGCTCTGATCTTTATGATTTCTTTCCTTCTGGAAACTTTGGGTTTTGTTTGTTCTTCTTTCTCTAGTTCCTTTAGGTGTAAGGTTAGGTTGTTTATTTGAGATTTTTCTTGTTTCCTGAGGTAGGCTTGTATTGCTCTAAACTTCCCTCTTAGAACTGCTTTTGCTGCATCCCATAGGTTTTGGATTGTCGTGTTTTCATTGTCATTTGTCTCTACATAATTTTTGATTTCCTCTTTGGTTTCCTCAGTGATCTCTTGGTTATTTAGTAACGTATTGTTTAGCCTCCATGTGTTTGTGTTTTTTCCTTTTTTCCCTGTAATTGATTTCTAATCTCATAGCGTTGTGGTCAGAAAAGATGCTTGATATGATTTCAATTTTCTTAAATTTACTGAGGCTTGATACGTAACCCAAGATGTGATCTATCCTAGAGAACGTTCCATATGCACTTGAGAAGAAAGTGTAGTCTGCTGTTTTTGGATGGAATGTCCTATACATACCAATTTAATATATCTGGTCTATTGTGTCACTTAAAACTTGTGTTTCCTTATTAATTTTCTGTCTGAATGATCTGTCCATTGGTGTACATGAGGTGTTAAAGTCCCCCACTATTATTATGTTACTGTCGATTTCCTCTTTTATAGCTCTTAGCAGTTGCCTTATGTATTGAGGTGCTCCTATGTTGGGTGCATATATATTTATAATTGTTATATCTTCTTCTTGGATTGATCCCTTGATCATTATGTAGTGTCCTTCTTTGTCTCTTGTAATATTCTTTATTTTAATGTCTATTTTATCTGCTATAAGTATTGCTACTCCAGCTTTCTTTTGATTTCCATTTGCATGGAATATCTTTTTCCATCCCCTCACTTTCAGTCTGAATGTGTCCCTAGGTCTGAAATGGGTCTCTTGTAGACAGCATATATATGGGTCTTGTTTTTGTACCCATTCAACAAGCCTGTGTCTTTTGGTTGGAGGATTTAATCCATTCATGTTTAAGGTAATTATCGATATGTATATTTCTATTACCATTTTCTTAATTGTTTTGGGTTTGTTTTTGTAAACCCTTTTCTTCTCTTGTGTTTCCCACTTAGAGAAGTTCCTTTAGAATTTGTTGTAATGCTGGTTTGGTGGTGCTGAATTCTCTTAGCTTTTGCTTGTCTGTAAAGCTTTTGATTTCTCCATCGAAACTGAATGAGATCCTTGCCGGGTTGAGTATTCTTGGTTGTAGGTTCTTCCCTTTCATCACTTTAAGTATATCATGCCACTCCCTTCTGACTTGTAGAGTTTGTGCTGAGAAATCAGCTGTTATCCTTATGGGAATTCCCTTGTATGTTATTTGTCATTTTTCCCTTGTTGCTTTCAATAATTTTTCTTTGTCTTCAGTTTTTGCCCATTTTATTACTATGTGTCTCTGCATGTTTCTCCTTGGGTTTATCCTGTATGGGACTCTCTGCACTTCCTGGACTTAGCTGGCTATTTCCTTTCCCATGTTAGGGAAGTTTTTGACTATAATATCTTCAAATATTTTCTTGGGTCCTTTCTCTCCCTCTTCTCCTTCTGGGACCCCTATAATGTGAATGTTTTTGCATTTAATGTTGTCCCAGAGGTCTCTTAGGCTGTCTTCATTTCTTTTCATTCTTTTCTCTTTATTCTCTTTCACAGCAGTGAATTCCCCCATTCTGTCTTCCAGGTCACTTATCTGTTCCTCTGCCTCAGTCATTCTGCTATGGATGCCTTCTAGTGTATTTGTCATTTCAATTATTGTATTGTTCATCTCTGTTTGTTTGTTCTTTAATTCTTCTAGGCCTTTGTTAAACATTTCTTGCATCCTCTCGATCTTTGCCTCCATTCTTTTTCCGAGATCCTGGATCATCTTCACTATCATTATTCTGAATTTTTTTTCTGGAAGGTTGCCTATCTCCACTTCATTTAATTGTTTTTCTGGGGTTTTATCTTGTTCCTTCATCTGGTACATAGGCCTCTGCCTTTTCATCTTGTCTATCTTTCTGTGAATGTGGTTTTTGTTCCACAGGCTGCAGGATTGTAGTTCTTCTTGCTTCTGCTGTCTGCCCTCTGGTGGATGAGGCTATCTAAGAGGCTTGTGCAAGTTTTCTGATGGGAGAGACTGGTGGTGGGTAGAGCTTGGTGTTGCTCTGGAGGGCAGAGCTCAGTAAAACTTTTATCTGCTTGTCTGCTGATGGGTGGGGCTGAGTTCTCTCCCTGTTGGTTGTTTGGCCTGAGGCAACCCAACTCTTGAGCCTACCGGGGTTCTTTGGTGGGGCTAATGGCGGATTCTGGGAGGACTCCCACCAAGGAGTACTTCCCAGAACTTCTGCTGCCAGTGTCCATGTCCTCCCAGTAAGAAACAGCCAGCCCCCGCCTCTGCTGGAGACCCTTCAACAGTAGCAGGTAGGTCTGGTTTAGTCTCCTATGGGGTCACCGCTCCTTCCCCTGTGTCCTAATGTGCACACTACTTTGTGTGTGTGCCCTCCAAGAATGGAGTCTCTGTTTCCCCTAGTCCTGTCAAAGTCCTGCAATCAAATCCCACCAGCCTTCAAAGTCTGATTCTCTAGGAATTCCTCCTTCCATTGCCAGACCCCAGGGTCAGAAGCCTGATGTGAGGCTCAGAACCTCCCTCCAGTGAGTGAACTTCTGTGGTATAACTGTTCTCCAGTTTGTGAGTCACACACACAGCAGTTAATGGGATTTGATTTTATTGTGATTGCGCCCCTCCTACCGTCTCATTGTGGCTTCTCCTTTGTCTTTGGCTGTGGGGTATCTTTTTTGGTGAGTTCCAGTGTCTTCCTGTCAATGATTGTTCAGCAGTTAGTTGTGATTCTGGTGTTCTTGCAAGAGGGAGTGAGAGCACGTCCTTCTACTCCGCCATCTTGAACCAATCTCTGTGAGCTTTTAATTGATGTGTAACATAATAAATTATCAGTGATGTTTCACGATCGTACTGCTTTAATGCATGCATCAGGCTGGAAGTCATATGAAATCAACTTTTATTGTTCTCATTGATACTTGGGAAAAATAATTTTACAAGGTTTTCAGGATGGAAAAAGCCACTAGAAAACCAAAAGTGGAAATCTACTTTAAATATAAAGCTATTCTTTTAAGAGCGATTTGATTTGACATTTTAAGTTCTTCTGAGCAGGAATGGCCCTGACAAGGTTTGAATTCAAACTCCTTCATTTTATAGATAAGGAAACTTTACTCAAAGAAGCTATGAGCTGCCAGGCAGTGGCAGAGCTGGGACTGGAACCCAGGACTCCAGGCTTCCAGCCCTCACAAAGCAATTTCTAAATGACTTTCACATAAAATATAATTTTAAAAGAGTTTACTTAATAATGTTAAAACTTAATACATTTAAATAAGTTGTAAAACTTCTGTTGGACTACTGTATTGTACTACATGTGATTATCAGGTGGTTAAAACACAATATATTACCTACTTTCTAACCTGAGCTTGGAAAATTTTTATACCTACAGCTACATACACACACACACACACACACACACACACATATACTCACAAACACACACAAACATATACACACACCTACATAGATATACATCTGCACACATATTTACCTATACATATACACTATACATAGCACATATATGCCAATGCACCCACATACGTATATGTGTGTATATAGACATAGACATAGACACGTTTGTGTGTGTGTATATATACACACTCCTATATGTATACACACAAACATATATGTATCTATACACACACACACACATAGCAGAATAGTAGAAAATAAGAGCTCTGGAATCAGGCAGACTTACAACTCTACTCACGTTGGCTGTGTTTCCTCAGACAAATATGTGAACTTTTAAAATCTAAGTTTTACCATTTGTAAAATAGGGAAAATAATACTATTCTTGACAGACTGTGAGAAACAATATAAATAATACATTAAGTATTTAGCACATTGTCTGCCATCTAATACACTTTCAATAAATATTAATAGCTCATGTGGTGAACAAAATGTCCGAAACGTTGCACAGTGAGTAAACTTAAGAAAAGATAGGTATGTTTCACTATCTTGACCTCCAAGTTGATGATAATCATCATGACAGGCTGGGTACCTCTGGTTTGGGGACTGGGCCTAAACCAAGAGAAGTGGCATAGTCTTATTCATCTGGGAAAAAAAGGGCTTTTAAACAGAGGGTGGCATTCTCAGTCCTGATCTATGGTGAATGGAGAAAAACATCTCAGGAGCCTAGGAGGTGGGAGAGCAAGATGGGCTGTTGAATAGCCCTGTCCCAGGTCAAAGGTGAGCAGAAGCCACCTGTGTTGCATGTGTTCGGTATAAATGAAGACACTACACATGTCAATTTGTACTGGGTGAACAGTGACCCTCTGGATCAACTGGAGAAAGCTGGCGCGTGAGAAGCTTTGGCAAGAGGCCTCCAGTGTGCTATGGTCTGAATTCTGAGGCTGCAGGGATGTGAGTGTGAAAGCAAGAGGAGCCAGACTGATTGGAACCTGGAAAGGTCCACCGGCAGGACAGCTGTTGGTTTGGAAACATATCCAGGAGCCAAGACCAGAAGCTCAGAATGAGTCAGAAAAGACACGGACACCACAGTGCAAGGTGTCCCCGGGCCTGTGCCAGGGGCAAATGTACATCAGGCTGCCCAGACAACCCCCAGGCTGAGGGTGGGGCCAAGACCAAGAGCAAGGTTAGCCAGGAGTGAATCCAAGAATTTGGTCACAAGCCAGAGGGAGTGAAGAGAGTAAGTAAGTCACAGGCCTGACCAGGGCAAGGACAGATTTGGAGCGAGGAGATGAAGGTGTGTTGCTTCTACTGTCATCTGTTCCCAGACATTCCCTGTGCAGAGTTTGTGCCCACAGACCTGAAAATTGATGCAAATGACTTCTGACAAAAGGAAGGCAGCAGAGTAAGCAGAAGGAAAAAAGGGTTTGTTTTTCTTAGGTTGGAAACCTGAGTTAGCCAGTGGAGAGGAGTCGGACAAAGGCTAATTTGCAGAGGTTTCTTTGAGTCAGAGGCTGGGGCAGGAGTGGGCTTTCTCTGTAGGCTTCACTTTCTCTACTGATAAATGTTGCTTTTCTGCAGGTTTCTGTCATAGACTTGCTTCTCTTCCCACCTGTATGGGTCAGAGTAGGCTTGGTTTTGCTGCGGTAACAAATGATCCCCAAATCTCAGTGACTTGCAACAACACGCATTTATCTCTTGCTCTAGCTACATATTCATCGTGAGCTGGCTATCACTTGGTTACTCATAATCTTTATCCTGAGGTCAGGCTGACTGTGCAGCCTCTTTCTGGAACGTTGCTGCTCATCATAGCAAATGGAAAAGAGACCAGGGAGCACCCTGAACTGACCTTAAAGCCTCTGCACAGAAGGGAGGTGACACATATCATTTCCATTCATTGGTCAAAGCAAGTCATGTGCGCAAGCCCAACATCAAGGTGGCAAAATTGAATCCTTCCCCAGGAAGGGGCAATGGATCTTTATAAGAATAACACAGTCCACCTCATGATTATATTGACCCCAGGGGCATCTCAATACTCCCAGACCTCAGTCACTGCTCATATGATCCTAGCTCCGGTCCTCTAGCTCAGATCACTGTGCTGAAATCCAGGCCCACATCTCCAGCTGCCAATCAGGCAGTTCTCCTTGGTCACTTCAAACTGAACGCGACCAAACTAAAGTCATTTCCTCTTCAGCATTTCGTTTGATTAAAGTCCTACCGTCCACCTGGTTACCCAGATCAGACCCTTGGGGGTCATCTGTGACTTCTCTCTCTCCTTGTTCACCTCATATCCACCCATCACTCAGAAAGTCCTTTTGATTGTACCCAGTACATGTCCCTTGAATATTTCTGCTGCTTTTCATCTCTCCTACCCCAACTAGTTCAGGATGTAGTTTTTTTTAGTTCTGGACTACTTTGGTGAGCTCTGAAATAATCCCGATGCCTCCATATTTCTCCTCCCCAGTTCATTCCTCCTGGCATCTGGTGATCTTTCTAATTTGCAGAACCAACAATGCACCCTTCTGTTGCCACCTCTGCTTGAGCTCTTAAGCAGGTGGCTTCTGACTGTTCTGAGAATAAAGCTGTGAAGCGCTAATAAGGTTCTTCATCTGCCTCTCTAATCGCACCTGAACCACTATCCACCCCTCACAACTGCTTATGTTTCTTGCCTCCACCGTACTGAACCCCTTCCATTTGCTCTAACGTGCTGTGCCCTCTCTCACTTCTAGAATATTGTGTGTGTGTTTCCTTCTGACTTACGCTCTATATCCTCTTCAGTTGGCTAACTTTAACTCACCCCTCAGATCTCAGCTTAAACATCATTTCCCCCAGGAAGCCTTCTCTGGCCACCAGGTATGGTGTTCCTGTTATGTATTTCTATGGCACATACTTCCTTTTCTCTGGCACAGATCACCCTTTAGAGCTTACTTAAATGTCTGTTGTCTGTCTTTGCTGCCTCACTGTAATCTCTGAGGGCAGTGACTGCTTCAACATTATGTCTCCAACTCCTGGCAGAGTGTCTCCGATAGTCTAGGAGCTGGCCAGTGATTATGGAATGACCATGAATGACCGTTTGTGGTGTCAAACAGTAGGTCTGGCCTGAACTCAAGAGCAAGGCCAGGAAGACATGAAAAGGTCCTTAACTTCCTTAATGTCAAGGGAAACTGGGAAAGGCCAGCTTGGTTTAGGGCTAGAGGGATAGTATCAAAGTAAAACAGACTTCCGGAGAAGGGTAGAGGAGGGACAGGGCTGGGAAGAAGTGAGATCCACTAGGCTACGTCCTCGAGGGGGTGAATTTTTGTTATGTTCACGGCAGAATCCCTGGGCCTAGAACAGCGTTGGATACATATTAGGCAGTTAATAAATACTTTATTGGATGAATGAATGAACAAATTCTGGGTCAGAATTCTTGGCTTCAGGAGCCAACCCTTGCTGACCTAAGCAGAAAAATAATTTATTGGAAGGATATAGGGTAGTTCTCGGAATCAACGTAAAGACCAGAGAATCAAGCCTCGCAAATGAACAGCCACCGAGGGGAGCCTGCCAGGTAGAACCACGGCCAAGGTTGCAGCACAGGAATACCTGCTAAGGACACTACCTCTGGCACCCCTGCTACCAGACGCCACCATCCTCGGCAGTGCCACCACTGGCCGCTAGCTGTTGCCAGAAAATGAGAGAGAGTGAATATTTGTCCCCTGTCAGCAGAGGGGCCATGCTGCCACCTGTTTTAGAATTTCTCCCTAAATAAGACAGTTATTCAATGCTGGGCAGCCTAAAAAGCGGTAAGTGTCCACTGTGGGAGGACTGGACAGAAAAATTCAGAACCAACAAAAGTATTTTTCCATGTAAAACATTTTACCATAAATGCTCACTGTAAAAAACTCAATCAATTCAGAAATGTGTAAAGTATAAGTCCCTCTCTACTTCCCAATCCTCATTCCACCCAAGATGTAACCACACTTATCAGTTGGGAATAGGTTCTCATTTCTTCAAGAGACTTCTTGGATAAGAATTGTTTCTTGAACTGTACAGGACTGGACTTCAGAGTTATTACCGGGTGCTTAGAGTTTATATGTAAGGCTTGTAGTCTGATATTTTTTACTTGGAAATAAAGTGGCTGCTTGGAGTCTCTAGGCCTGGCCACGTCTGGCATTCCTGGGGGTTCATATTCCCGGAGGGAGGCTACCTGCCCTATGAAGGGTAAACCATCTGCTTTGCACGTGGAGTGTTCAATATTGCTAGGTATTTCTTGCTTGGGAGAGATCAGGGATGTGATGGCATCTGTCATTTTGATAGGTAAGCAAAATTTGAAGGGAAGGTATTCCCTCTGCCTTTGCCCAAGTTGATCTGAAGGGCCAAAGGGATAACCTCCTATTCGGGATGTCACATGTAGAGAGTTGTGTTCTTAAAATATATATATATATATATATCTGAAATAATATTTTGCTGAGATTAAAAAAAAATAAAGTTCTGGGACCAACCCATTTTCAACTCACCTCCTGGGCAATTATTCTGGGCGTGTAGCTGTTAATTATCCCTGTTGTGTTGGTGGTTGGCTGGTCTACAGCACCCAAGAAGCAGTGCTCATGTACCCTGCAGAGGTTGGCAGTGCAAACCTAAGACTCTTTTATATCAGACAACTACACACAAAGACAGAGAACTGGGGCTCAAATAAGCAATCTGAATTTTAACAAAGTAAGCCTGGTTGTTAAAAATCTTATTTGTAAGAAATATATGAAAAAGTATGTTAAAGTTGTAAACAGAATGAAATACTTAAGTGCATCTTAATAAATACATCTCAGGTTGTTGCATGGCTGACCCAAATCGGTCATCGAGTTTGGCCCCAAAATAAAACCTTGGACTGGTATTCAGAGACCCCTCTCTGAAGAACCTAGGAGCAAAAGCTAGCACCCTGGTCCAGCCTGCTTTGCTCTGTGTTATCACATACATCTATGAAAGATGTTACATATGTAATTTTAGAAGTACCATGCCATGTACTTCTTCTTTACCAAACAAACGGTCCACAGTATTTCTACACAGAAGGGAGCAGATACCATAAGATTATGATGTGACATCCAGGGTTCCCATACAAAGCCTTTATATCTGAAATCAATGCCACATTAGTACCTAAACTTAGCAGTTCTGTTTTACACTTGTGAAATGAAATACATTTTAGGTCTTTTTCATAGAATCTCGTGAATGGATATGGGTTGAAATTTTGAAATGTGGATTCACTGAGACAATTTCAGGTTGGAATCACAGCCAAAATAAAAGTCAGCTGTGATTCATTCGGAAACATGGATATTTTGAGTGTTGACAGCAGAGACAGGCCTTCATTAAAAATATTATTTTACCACGTGTTTATAGCAAAGCTGGAACGAATACGACAGAAAGCCATACTATTTTGTTTCTGCAAAGAAACATTGGCTCTCTAAAAGAAGGTGCCAGGTAAAGGGGTAACATTTAAAAAATAGGTGAATGCAATATACTTTGATATCTTAATTTGAAGTTAATTTGTTCTTGCTTTGGTGTCTTGACTGTTATACAGACAATCTGAATTGACTAGAAGTGTTGGAAAAGCCCATATCATATGAATCTGTTAAAACAATACCCTCGTTTTGTCTGAGCAGGAAGTGAACGATTCTGTCATATCAGCAAGGAGAGGCTAGACCGTGACTGGGGCATTGAAGGGTCAGCAGTGGCCCCAGGAAAATAATTAGAGGCATCAGCTATGGAAGGAGGAAGCTGAGTTGTGGTGGCTGTAGAGGGAGCAGCAGGGGACCAGTGGTGTCTGGAGAGGGTGTGTGGGAGTGGAAGTCGTGGTGATGCCAAAGCTATCTGTCTTTTCAGCCCGGGGAATACAAGCCAGGTGTTCTACTAGGCTTTATAAAATTTTTGTACAGCCACAGGTATCTAAGTGGAAACAAAAATACATGTCCCCACAAGGTCTTGTGTACCGATGCTCCTAGCAGCTTTATATGTCATAGCCCAAAATGGAAAATAGCCTTGAAACTGAAAACCATCCAGATGTCCATCAACAGGTGGCAAGTAAAATGCTACTTACCAATAAAAAGGATGCACATAGCAATGTGGAAAATCTCAAAATCATTTGCTGAGTGAGACAAGCTCTCCCCTCACCAATACAAAGAGTACACACTATATCATTCCATTCATATTCAATATAAAACTCTAGAAAATGGGATGGGGCAGAGGGAGGGATGGCTTGCAATGGGGCACAAGAATTTTGGGGGGTGATGGAAATGTTTGGTAAATTGCATTGGTTTCACAGAGATGTTCATATGTCCAAACGTATCACATTATGTGGTCAGCGGTGGGGAGAAGGGGCCTCATGACCCTCAGCTAGAGAAGACAAGACATGATGACACTTAGCGAGATGGGAAAGTGCACCTTATGATTATAAATTAACAAACTTCAAAAGGGGTATTTGAAAGGGATGTTCAAAACAAATATTTGAAAGAGATCAGGGTATCTGCTCAGTAAAGCACTTAGGATCTGTAAAGTGATTATAGTATTTGTCCAAGGGGATTAAGTACTGAAGATCTAGAAAGAGGTGACAGTCTTTGCCTGGACGAGTAAGGCAGTAAGTTACAAGTTTTAGCTTTCAGAATATTACCATGAAGTTCAGGCTCAGATGACAATGGACATGTACTTTACCATGCCGCCCCACTCTGCCAGTGTACAAATCTATACATTAGTACCTAAGAGTCCTCAGACTATGAATAAGCCTTTCCCTGGATTCTAATTGCTCACCATTACTGTGGTGAGATTTGAAGGAGACGGGGAAGGAGGGGGAAGATCTACCTGGAAAGCAAAAGTGAGCTACCAGTGTTGGCAAGGCTGACACTGTCACAGAGCCTGTGGTCACTCATAGCCCGGAGGCTTCCAGTTCATACCAGTGGCCCTGAGGTTATTTATTTATTCATACTGGTATCCTCACACTGTTCTTTGAGATTTTTGTTTCTGTCTTTACTGAAGCAGTTGTGGATGTCTGTAGGGTGGTTTTAGATCTTCACTTTTACAGTGTGTGACTTCAAGTTCTGCTGATTTGGTGGGGGTGGGGTGCGGGTCGGGGGGGGGGGTGGACGGGGCGAGAGGAGGCTGATATTCTTGTGCAAAGTCGTTGGTAGAATTTGAATGAAAACCTCCATCTCTGAAGTCCTGGTTTTTCAGTTTTCCCTTATATCCTCGTTGTTTGCACAGATTTTGCGATGGTGTTGGGTTGATTGGGGCCACAGCTAAATTGTGCTCATTTACGGTGGAAGTCAACGCATTTGATGATGTGCTGATTGATGTGCAGTCTGTGACAGCTGCAGGGACTTATCGCCCACACTCATCTCCTCCATCCCCCTCCTACCCTGGCACTCGACGTAGCTTGCATTCAAATCCGATAATTGAGTGCCTTTTCTGGCAAGTTTGGGCTGAAAAGTATGAATGCTAAATTTCAGAGTAATATTTTTAAAAATACATGGAAATACAATGTGATATGAGAAGCACATTGTTAATTGATGAAATAGAATCAGGTAGGAATTTCTTGAAGAGATAAGAGAGGGATGGTGTAATCTTATAACCTGAGAGTGAGCGTGAATGATTCTTATGAGCTAAGTTTTAAGCTGATACATGTTAATATCAAGCTTTATAAAAAATGTGTCAAAGTGCCATGTGCAATTAAGGCTTAATCAAGGAGAGGCACATGCATGTCATTACTGGCAAAGAACACTGTTTAGGTAGTTTTTAATTTCACATTACTGAAATGGAACACAACTATAATATAATATATAAAATCTACTAGGGAATTCAATAATTTTGCAATTAAATTTCAAGTCTTTCAAAATCATTTTGGCTGTTAAACATGTTGCTGTAATTGTTTAAGAATGACTTGAAATATCAAAAAAACAAACAACCCAATCCAAAAATAGGCAGAAGACCTAAATAGACATTTCTCCAAAGAAGATATACAGATTGCCAACAAACGCATGAAAGAATGCTCAACATCATTAATCATTAGAGAAATGCAAATCAAAACTACAATGAGATATCATCTCACACTAGTCAGAATGGCCATCATCAAAAAATCTAGAAGCATAAATACTGGAGAGGGTGTGGAGAAAAGGGAACACTCTTGAACTGTTGGTGGGAATGTAAATTGATACAGCCACTATGGAGAACAGTATGGAGGTTCCTGAAAAAACTAAAAATAGAACTACTATATGACCCAGCAATCCCACTACTGGGCATATACCCTGAGAAAACCATAATTCAAAAAGAGTCATGTACCAAAATGTTCATTGCAGCTCTATTTACAATAGGCAGGACATGGAAGCAACCTAAGTGTCCATCATCAGATGAATAGATAAAGAAGATGTGGCACATATATACAATGGAATATTACTCAGCCATAAAAAGAAACAAAATTGAGTTATTTGTAGTGAGGTGGATGGACCTGGAGTCTGTCATACAGAGTGAAGTAAGTCAGAAAGAGAAAAACTAATACCGTATGCTAACACATATATATGGAATCTAAGAAGAAAAAAAGGTCATCAAGAACCTAGGGGCAAGATGGGAATAAAGACACAGACTTACTAGAGAGTGGACTTGAGGATATGCGGAGGGGGGAGGGTAAGCTCTGACAAAGGGAGAGAGTGGCATGGACATATATACACTACCAAACGTAAAACAGATAGCTGGTGGGAAGCAGCCACATGGCACAGGGAGATCAGCTTGGTGCTTTGTGACCACCTAGAGGGGTGGGAAAAGGAGGGTGGGAGGGAGGGAGACGCAAGAGGGAAGAGATATGGGAACATGTGTGTATGTATAACTGATTCACTTTGTTATAAGGCAGAAACTAATACACCATTGTAAGGCAATTATACTCCAATAAAGATGTTAAAAAAAAAAAGAACGACTTGAATAAAACATCCTAGAGAAACATATATGGGAGTAAGTGCAAATAAGTTAATGAGTGAGAAAAGTGACCCAGGTTGATGTGTGGAATAGTGGTAAAATCTACAGAAACTCCTTCAAGAAAAGGTTGAGGGACTTCCCTTGTGGTCCAGTGGTTAAGACTCTACGCTTCCATTGCAGGGGGCACAGGTTCGATCCCTAATCGGGGAACTAAGATCCTGCATGACATGCAGCGTGGCCAAATAAATAAATAAAAACCACTTAAAAAAAAAAAAGGTTGAGCATGAGGCAGCCCCAAGAGGTTGGTCCTATGCATTGAGAAGTTCGGATGGTTAGTGTGATTAGCCTGGTATGTGGGGAGGGACAGTAGGCAGTAAGGATGAGTTCAGCTGAAAGTAATGGAATGTCCAGTTTGTAGTGGCTTACATCCTCATTTCTCTAAAAATGTGGTCCTTGGACAGCAGCATCACCTGGGAGTCTGTTGGTTTGTTTTTTTTTTTATAAATTTATTTATTTATTTTTGGCTGCATTGGGTCTTCCTTGCTGCGCGTGGGCTTTCTCTAGTTGTGGTAAGCAGGGGCTGCTCTTCGTTGTGGTGCGCAGGCTTCTCACTGTGGTGGCTTTTCTTGTTGTGGAGCACAGACTCTAGGCGTGCGGGCTTCAGTAGTTGTGGCTCGCGGGCTCTAGAGCTCAGGCTCAGTAGTTGTGGTACACGGGCTTAGTTGCTCCGTGGCACGTGGGATCTTCCTGGACCAGGGCTTGAACCCGTGTCCCGTGCATTGGCAGGCGGATTCTTAACCACTGAGCCACCAGGGAAGTTCCTTTAACTCTGTTTTAATTTTTATTTATTTGAAAAATACTGTAAAGCACAAGCAATTTAAGAGCCATATGTAATCTGATAAGTTTAAGAAGTTGTAAAAAGTAAAATAGGAAAAAAGTGAATAGGCATTTATTGTCTTGTTCATTGTTTCTTTCTTCACTAGGATGTAAGTTTTGTTGAGGGCAGGGACTTTTTTGTTTGTTAACGGATATATCCTCATAGCCTACCCAGTATCTGGCCCAAATAGGTGCTCACTAAATATTTGCGATAAATGAATGAATTTCCAGCACATTATCCTCGTTGTGCTTTACTTTAACACATTTGAAATCTCCAAATGTTTTTTCCCTGTACCTCCCTTCTGTGCCTTTCCCCCTTGGCCTCATACGGTGTGCTCAAGGGGGTCAACTAGTTTTAATATTAATCTAGAGAAAAGGGAAGTACAGTAATGAATTCCCCCGGAGAGGTCACTTGATACCTGTCACAGTGAAACGTAAAGGATATTGTTACCTGGTCCTTGGGGTTAGCTGCATCGCTCCCTCCCTCCCCTTGCCTGCAGGCCCAAGCTGACCAAAGGGACGTTTAGACTCCCTTTGTAGGTTGGGAGAACTTAGCTGTTGAGTTTGTGTAATATCACAGCAGCAGCACAATATGGCAGGCATATCCCTTCCTTTCCAAAGGAAGGAAAGAGATGAAAACATATGATCCATGATATTGTGTGACACTTTTATACCTCACAACCAGTGAGGGATAAAGTAAAAAATAAAATCATCATTTTAGAAAGGAGGAAATTTATCTCACCACAAGAATGTAATAAAAAAGGGAAACAGTTGAGATTCCAACACAGCTTTTCTGACTCCAAACTCCATTTTTTTTTAATCCTACACTACTTTTTCATAAAAGTTCAGAACAGATTGTTTGATGTTTCTTTTTCTTCGTCATTACTTTGAAAAGGTCAATTCTGACATTTGATTTCCATTTCCCGACAAGCCACGTATCATTTTCCTCCTCCCCTCCCTTCCTCTTTTCCTGCCATTTTCATTTCTTGCATTTATAAGGCAATAGATGATAGTTTTTCATGATGTGCTGGAGATGGTATATTGTATTGAAAATGCCATACAAATAAAATTATAAGTAGTCACCGGTGGAAACCTACACTGGAAAATATGATTTCAGCTGTAGTTCTATGTTTTTTAAAATGCAATTTTTGCTGATCACTACTTAGAGCCACAGAAACAGATGGCCACATTTGCTTTATTTGTTGCTAGTTTTTATGCTTCCTTTTCTCATATACATTTATGGTGACCAAGTTTACTTTTAAAAACATATGCTAAGAAGAATGACATATTTTTCAGATTGAAGTTGTCTAGGAAAAAGGTATGCTTAAGAAACAGTCTGTAAAATTAAAAGAGGCAGATTTATCTCCTAGAAACCCCATTCTCTGATAAGGCTATTTTATCTCCAAAGCTTTCTGGCCTGTCTAGCTCCCATTCCCAGCCAATAAATGCCAAACTCCTTAGCTTGGTGGTCAAGGGCCTTGCCCATCTGGTCTCAGATGATTTTTCACACTTTTCCCTCTAATTCCAAGGTTTTGTGTTCTCTTCTCCAACAAAATAGGACTGTTTATTTTTATGACATAGTCAAGCTTTCCTCCTTTTGCTCACCTCTGTTTCTTTTACCTGACAGTTTTTTCTTTCTTTACTTAAGTAAAGCATTTATTCCATCTCTCCTAGCTCAAATACCACCTCTTCCAGAAAGCTTTCCTGGATTGGATTTGCTCTCACACCTCTAGACCTCACCAGTTTATCACTTCTTTAGGACACTTATACTACATCTTTTACTTTATTCTGCCCAAATTCAGAGAACCATTTTAAGGCTATTCGTTTTTTTAAAATGAATGCATCAAAACACTTTGAATGAAAGCAGTAGCAATAGTTTCTGTTAAGGGTATAATGGTAAAAGGTTGCAGACAGGTGGGCTGCAGACTTTTAAAATTTGTCAACCATAGTGTTTGAAGCAAAGCAATTCCAGCTGAATGCCTGCATGTACACTGTGTTCCCCAGCGTCCCCACTCCCTGTTGCCTTCCACCTGGCATTTCACATATATATATTCACTGCCTGACCTCAAGTTCAATGCTGCATGTGGCTAATTACTCGATACATACCAGGTCCAAGTCATGGCTCTGTCATTTCCTAGCTAGTTGTCTCGGGTTAGAAGTAAGAGTTCTGTTAATATCTTTGAATGGCCTTTGTATTTGAGATGGGCCTTATGCAAAGAAACAGGTATGTTTTTGCACATGGACATGGGTCAGAGATTCCTGGAATGCACTGGAAAACAAGCATATTTATTATTGAACTGGAAGAACTCCCTGCAAAACTGCCTTCAACTTATCTCTAGGACTAAGTAACAGAAGTGACCCCTTGCTGCTGTGAATCAAGAGGCTGGACTGGGTTGGAGGAGGGTTGGCAAATGGATGCAGTCAGTACCACCCTCCTGTGTCCTGTGCCCATGCCAGACCTCATTACCTATGACATCACCGCTGAGCCCAGATAGGGCCTTGTAACTCTATTCACCACTAAGTGCTAGATTTCTGCTCCCAATAGATCAGAGTTGGCAAAAGAGAGAAGTCAGGGTGAAAAATAATTTGGCACCTCACAGTTGGAAGAACGTTGGGGTGCTGCTTTAGTCAAAAATGGAAGACTTGAAAAAAAAAAAAGGAAGACTTGAATCTACTCAAGGTTAGTAAGAAGTGAAACCGTGTATCCAAAATTAGGAAATGCTATAAATGTTGCTGTTTGTTTATTGCTTGCCCTCCTAAGTGCTTTTGATCATTCAAATGCCTGAACGATGGGCATTAGCTCCATTTTATGGTTGTGGAAATAGGGCTTGGATGTTAAGTAAACTGGCCCAAGTCTCCAGGCTCACAGTACGCTGTGTGCTGAGACCCCGCCCAGCTCTATCTGACTTGGGGCTTCCCTCTTTGCACGAGGTCACGTGGCTCCCAGATCATGCTCTAGGCATGTAAGTTAGTTATTACGACAACAATTTCTGCGATAATTAACATTCTACTTAAATATAAAGTGGGTCACGTTCCTTCTTATTCTCCGGAACCGTCGCCTTGTTCTACCCTCCTTCCATACTGAGGCTCCTACTCTGGGGGATGTGTGAACAAGATTTGCTCCCGCAGAGAAATCAGCATACAGGAAGTAGCAAAGGATAAAGGAGAAAAGGCCGGGGTCAGGTCAAGAGCTTCCCACATCGTCTCTTTCCAGTCCTACAGGAACAAGATAGAAGCCTTAAGGAGGTCCTAGAAGCCAAAGGAGATAATCAAGAGAAGACTGAGAGTGAAGTGGAATGCTGAAAAAATAGCCATTTGCAGTTGGACTAACATTGATTATCTTAAAATGTCCGCATGGTTAAATGACATTCATGAACTCTCATCTTGCTTCTAACGTCTTATAACTTAAAGCAGTTTTATGCCCGTGTCTTGGATTCTGTACAAAGTTTTCGTAGATGTCTGATGTCAATCTAGATCACCTGCGAGGCTTGAGGAGTTGCTCCGTGATGGCTGAATTCCAGGATTTAGTGAGCTTTCTAAATCAGGAATTGGTATTTATTGTATGTGTTAGTAGTTTTGCTGCTGCTACTGAAGTGGGTGATAGTTATGTCTCTGAGCATCTTATTTCACGAAACGCCGGCTAGATATGGCTGCTTAAGAACCATATGAGGCAGCCAGAGGCCAAGGGTCCAGATTCCTTCCCAAGCAAAGGATGCTCAAGAGTTGACCTCCAGAAGAGATACAAAGTCTCAGTCCTAGACTGCCACACTGTTCCTTATAGAAGAGTCATAATTTTGTGACCTTGTCTCCCCCTCACGTTTCTCCCTGGAGGTTTGTTAAGTTTAAAAATTCTAGACAGATCATAAAATGTTTGAAAAATAATTATAAGTGGTTCTTTATTCACATTTCTTTGAATCTAAAGGTCATCCTTGATCATTCTCTCTCACTCATACTCTACCTTCCATCTGTTTGTGAGTCCTGTTGGTTCTGTTTCCAAAATATGTCTTGAGTCCATCTGCTTCTACCTAATTCTCACTGTCACTATCCTGATCCAAGCCACCATCACAATGGCCTCCTAACTGGAGAACTGGTCTCTTGTTCCCACCTCTGACTCCAGTATTCCTTTCTCTATTTAATGGTCAGAGTGACTGAGTAAAGAATTCAATCATGTAACTCCACTACCTAACCCACCAATAGTTCCCCATGACATTTAGAAAAAAGTACAGGGGCTTCCCTGGTGGTGCAGTGGTTGAGAATCTGCCTGCCAATGCAGGGGACATGGGTTCGAGCCCTGGTCTGGGAAGATCCCACATGCCGCGGAGCAACTAGGCCCATGAGCCACAATTACTGAGCCTGCGAGTGTGGAGCCTGTGCTCCGCAACAAGAGAGGCCGCGATAGTGAGAGGCCCGCGCACCGCGATGAAGAGTGGCCCCCACTTGCCGCAACTAGAGAAAGCCCTTGCACAGAAACGAAGACCCAACACAGCCATAAATAAATAAAATTTTAAAAAAAAGTACAGCACCTTACCATAGCCTTCAAGGCCTTGAGAAATCTGTCACTTGCCTTTGTCTTGAGCCATTTTCTACCTGACCCTCTCTGCTCTACCCACAGAGATACTTTTTTCCTTCCTTTGCACAAGCTTTTCTCCTAACTTGTGCCATGGCTGACTCATTTGGGTCTCAGTGTTAGTGTTAATAGAGGCCTATTGACTACACATTCTCAAGTAAGTCCCTTGCCCACGAGCCTTTCTCTCCCACATTACCTTGTTCCCTTCCTTCATGGCACTTAGCCATACTGTGTAATTACACATTTCGCTGGTTTCCTTATTTGCTTATTGCCTGTCTTCTCTACTAGATTGTGAACCCTATGAGGGCAGAGACCGTGTCTGGTTGGTTCACCATGAAGACTAAGTACTTACTCTTTCCCAGGAGCTGACCCTCTGGGGGGTTCTCTATGTAAGTAAACTTTGTCTTGGGTCAGTGTGCCACGCAAAGATGAGTTTCTATTAGGTATGGGCATAAGCTCCTGCCTATCCATTGCCACCTTCACCAGAACTGGGTTTCATCTATGAAAGAAGACATGTTATTGTGTGAATGCCAGGTCCCTGTTCTCCTGCAGCTTTCATATCTCTGTGTTTCAAACTCAGGCCAAGCACCACAGGCATATCCTATGACAAGACTGGAAGTATTGCTGGCGTCAGAATCCCTGGGTCTTAACCCCACCTCCTCCACTGACGGGCCATGGACTTTGTGCAAGCTATGTAACTTCCAAAATTTTACCTCTTAAAACTGTCTTTAGAGACACTAAATGTGTCTAAATTCTGTTTAAATGTTTAGATGTTTAAATGTTTAATATCTAAATTCAAATGAAATTCTTAGCTTAATACACAGTAAGCACCTAAATGATATTTGTTACAGTAGAAGCTGAATAAATATTTGTTCAATGAATGAATGAATAAATTTCTTAGCCTCTCAGACCTCAGTTTCATCACCTGTAAATAAAGAGGTTTAACAGGATGATAACTTTCCAGTCTGTGGATTTCGTTATGAGGATGTTAATAGTTGTGATAATTTTTGGTTATTATTTTGATTTTTTTCAGGATTATTATGAGGAATGATAAAAAGTCAAATTCTAAACTGAAGTAAAGCAAGTTGAACAAAAAACTGAATAGAAATGAAAATGTTTTAAAAATCACCCTAAATCCAGTGATAACCTGGTCTTTGATTTAAAGTATGTCTGTCGTCAGCACAGGGCTTGCAGCTTCTCTGAGGGTCTTTAACATCTCCAGGACAGTAATTAACCATTTAGTGTAGGTATCTCTTCGGCAATGAACATGAACTCTTCTTTTCAGACGTCTGTTTGCATATGCTGCCCTTGGCCTTGGAATATGAAACCATTAAGAAAATACAAGCCAGGTCCTCTGCTAAAGTCAATAAAAAAGCATTTGGTTGAAGGTGTGCATATTTAAGAGACTACACTCATCTTTTAACTGATTGTCTTAATAGTATTGCTTTTAAATAATTGTTAAGTCAAAGAACAATTGGTAAGAATTAATATCCAGAATATATAGTGGATTTCTACAAATCAATTTTTTAAAAAAGACAACCCAGTAGAAAAATGGCCTGACAATGTGAATAGGCAATTTACAGAGGAGGGAACTTGAATAGCCATTTGACATATGAAAAGATGGGCAACTCACTAGCAACCAGGGAAAGGCAGACTTTTTAATTAATTAATTTATTTTATTTTATTTTTATTTTTGGGTGCATTGGGTCTTCATTGCTGCGCACGGGCTTTCTCTAGTTGCGGTGAATGGGAGCTACTCTTCGTTGCGGTGTGCGTGCTTCTCATTGCGGTGGCTTCTCTTTTTGTGGAGCACAGGGTCTAGGCACGGGGGCTCAGTAATTGTGGCGCTTAGTTGCTCCGCGGCATGTGGGATCTTCCCGGACCAGGGATCAAACCCATGTCCCCTGCATTGGCAGGCGGATTCTTAACCACTGCGCCACCAGGGAAGTCCCAGGAAAGGCAGATTAAAGTGAGAAAAATAACATATCACACTGTAGATCAGCGAAATTTAAGAGCTTGGTAACATCAGGATTGGTGAGGATGTGAGGAAACAGGATCATAAGCATGCAGGTGGGAGTATAAATTGGCCCAGTGGCAGCAGAATGTGGCCATGTGCGTACAGCCGGAGATGTGAATACCCTTAACCCAGCAATTCCATTTCTAGGGATACATCATGGACGTGTGCATGAAGAGACAAGTATAAGGATGTTGCTGCTATGGCAAAAAAAAAAGGGGGGGGTGTCTAAATTTTCATCAAAAAGGGAAGAGATAATTAAATTGTGCAATAATCATGCAACTTAATACAATTGAATACCATTCAGCAGTTAAAATAACACAGTACTGAATATAAAAAAGCAATTTCTAAAAGAATATATACACTATGACACCATGTAGGAAAAAATTTAAAAGTACAAAATGCTACTTTATATTGTTTGTGGATTGATACCTATGTGGTTAATATATAAAAACAGAGGCGGGGGAAGATACACCCAGTGCAGGATGGTGGTTACCTCAGGGGATGGAGGGGAAGAGCTCTATAAGTAACACTTTACTTCTTTTAAAAAAATGGACATATGTGCAAAATATTTAAAACTGTTAAAACTGAGTGGTAACTACCTGCGTATCTGTCATATTATTCTGTTTAAGTTTTTTAAATATTTTATAATCAAGGAGAAAACCTTAGAAAACAAGAATGCCATACGTAATAAAAAGTCCAGTATCAGGGCTTCCCTGGTGGCGCAGTGGTTGGGAGTCTGCCTGCCGATGCAGGGGACACGGGTTCGTGCCCCGGTCCGGGAAGATCCCACATGCTGCAGAGAGGCTGGGCCCGTGAGCCATGGCCGCTCAGCCTGCACGTCCGGAGCCTGTGCTCCGCAGCGGGAGGGGCCGCAGCGGTGAGAGGCCCGCGTACCGCAAAAAAAAAAAAAAAAAAAAAAAGTCCAGTATCAGATTCTACTCCTTTGTACATTAGTGATCATCTTTGACCCTTCAGTGGGTAATTTCTACTTGGCCTTTGGGTGTGTCCTTAAGCCCTTCAGCCTCATATGCTGCTTGCAAGTCTTAGACCACTCCCCATCTCCACCCCCCGCCCCCAATGCCTTCTCTGCATGCTTTCTTAGCAACTCCTCTTTTCCTTCTAGTGGCACTTCCCACTTGGTCATGCAGTTTCCTGTTTGCTTGCTGTATGGGCCCACTGGACCCTATGACATTCCTCGGGGGGGGGCGTGGCTTGTTTACTGTAGCATCCCTAGGGACGGGTGTGTGAATGTGTGCAATAGATATTTATCAAGTGACATCGCGAATTAATGGAGATACTTCAGTGGCTTAAGTTCCATTGCTGTGCACATGGTGGGCCAGGGTTGGATACCTGAAATCACTGCTGGTTGGATTAAACCAAACTGTAAAGCAGCATTTGTTGGCCCAGAGGAGCCCTGTGCCTCTTTCTTGGATTTGGCCAGCTGTGGGCCCTTGGAGAGAAAGGGCGCGGTGATGTTTTTCACATAAGGAAACCTTGTCCTGGATCCACTGATACATCCAATCCAAGAATCAGATTCTCATTAAGCTGTGCAGGGGCCATACCCCATCCAGCTGAATTTCCTGGGCACTGGGAGGTCAGGGTCCCCAGCCCATCAGCCAGGCCAGCTTTTCACAGGGAGGACCCCTGCTCCCACCTCCCCAACACCCAACAGCCCAGTCCATGCTTTGTTCTGGCTTCAGGTTGGGTCTGTCTTGCCAGCCCCCAGCGTGGCCTCATTGGGGAGCCTGCTGCAGCCTCACTTCCTTCTTACTAGCCCCTGGCCCAGCTGGACGCTTGGGAAGGGCCCTGCTGCCTTAGCCTCAAAGAGAACTAGCTTTTCTTCCTTCCCTTTCTCTCTTATTCATTTGTTGATTCATTAAAATCTGCTGCCATCTCAAGCTCACATCCATCTAGTCTAGCGGGCATTGGCTCAGCCCCTGGCTCTAAGAGAGAGGCAGAACTTCTGCCCCGACAGAGCCCGCTGCTGGCTGCAAGCTGGTGGCTGTCTCGAAAACCTCTCTTGGCCAGACTAGATACCTGAAATCTTAGAGCACAAAGCTGTGTGGATAGCGCTTAGGGCCATTTGCTTTCCTGACATTGCAGAGAGCCTCAGCTCTACCCACGTAAGACCTTGGGTGAATGATTGATTTTACATTGCTCAACCTCTGCTTCCTTGCTTGCAAAATAATAAATAACAGCTTGCAGCAGAGTTTTGAGATATTTAGGGTAATAAAGTGGTTAAGTTGACATAGTCCTTGAGCCTGAATCCTGGTTCTTGCCCCTTCAGTTTCCCCATCCTGAACAGGGTAATCCGGGTCCCAGCCTCATGCATTGTAAATGCTTAGAACAAATGCCTGATCCCTAAAGAGCGCGATGCAAAGGTTTGCTGGTGTTAGCAGTGTCGGGTAGACAGTAAGCACTCAATACACATCATGTTCTATTACTATTATTAGTACTTGTCTTAGTCTGTTTGAGATGCTATAACAAAAATGTACAAAACAAAATATGTATATATATACACACACACAGAGACTGGGTTGCTTATAAACGGTAGCAATTTATTTCTCACAGTTCTGGAGGCTGGCAAGTCCCAGATCAAGGTGCTGGCAGATTCGGCTTCCTAGTTCATAGACGGCTGTCTTTTTGCTGTATCCTCACGTGGTGGAAGGGAAGAAAGATCTCTCTGGAGTCTCTTTTATAAGGGCATTAATCCCATTCATGAGGGCTTCACCTTCATGACCTAATCATCCCCAAAGGCCCTGGGGGATTGTTTATTTTTTAATACATTTATTTATTTATTTAATTTTGGCTGCGTTGGGTCTTCGTTGCTGCGCGCGGGCTTTCTCTAGTTGCGGTGAGCGGAGGCTCCTCTTTGTTGTGGTGCACGGGCTTCTCATTGCGGTGGCTTCTCTTGTTGTGGAGCACGGGCTCTGCAGGCTTCAGTAGTTGTGGCGCGAGGGCTCATTAGTTGTGGCTTGCAGGCCCTAGAGTGCAGGCTCAGTAGTTGTGGCGCACGGGCTTACTTGCTCCACGGCATGTGGGGTCTTCCCAGACCAGGGCTGGAACCCATGCCCCCTGCATTGGCCGGCGGATTCTTAACCACTGTGCCACCAGGGAAGTCCGGGATTGGGTTTTAACATAGGAATTTTGGGAGGATGCAAACATTCATTCTATAGCATTCTGTCTCTGATCCCCCTAAATTCATGTCTTTCTTATATGCAAAATACATTCATTACATCCCACCATCAACTCAAAAGTCTAAAGTCCAAAGCCTCATCTAAATATCATCTAAATCAGGTATGGGTGAGAGTCAAGATATGATTCAACCTGAGGCAAATTCTCTCTAGCTGTGAACCTGTGAAATCAAACAAGTTACGTATTTCTGGAGTACAATGGTGGGCCAGGCGTAGGATAGACAATACTATTCCAAAAGAGAGAAATCAAGAGAGAAGAAGGTGATAGGGCCCAAGTAAGTCGAAACTACAAGGCAAACTCCATGAGACCTTAAGCCTTTAGCATAATCCTCTTTGGCTTGATTCTCTTCCCGTCAGCCCCACTGGGGCACAGGTCCCACCTTCTGGACACAGTGGGGCAGAAGTTCTGCCCTTACAGCTTTTCAGGGAGGGGTCTGACCCCCAGGGCTCTGGGAGGTCCAGCCCCCATGGCTTTGGAGTTGTGAGCGTTAATGAGAATATATGAAAGCACTTGGCGTGTAACACGTGTTCAGTGGATGTTGTTCCTTCCTGACCCTCGATCTTGGAGAAGGAGTACCTCAAACAGGAGGCAGGTGACCCCTCCTCCACTGTACTGTAGGCATTTGTTCTTGCCATCTTTTCCCCTGAGGCAAGAAACCAACTGTAGGTTGGAAAAGTTCCAAGTTGGCACCCTTGAGACCTTGAGACTGGGGAGCAGGTATGTTTCATTTCTACCTTGACCCTGAGCTAAGGCTGCCAGGAACAAACTCATCATGGGCATTTAATTTAGTACATATTCCATAGCGTTCCTGAGGGAAGGTTGGAAGGGACCTTGGAGATCATGAGTCTAACCTCCAAAATTTAGAAGGTGAAAACAGGTCCAGAGATTCAACATGAGCCGCCAGTCGTGAGCAAGTAGAAGTTAGCTGTGCCCACCTGGACGCCCAGCCCCCTGTTCCTCGTGGGCTGTCTCTGAAGCCACATTGCCTCCGCAGACAGAAAGGTTCCAAAGGGCTGGGTGCAAATCAATCTGGCCACTTTAGGTAAATTCTGACCATCACCTGAAGGTTGAATTTATCTTCACCTCACTCAGAGCATAACCTCTACCATGTTTGAAAAACTCCAGGTGAGGAGAGCCGTGTTCAGGCTTCTCCACTTACAAGCAAGAAACGGAAGGTGGTTCCAACACAAATGGAAAAGAGAAGCCATTTCCTCCTTCTTGTATCTTCTCAGCCTTTGCATTTCCTGTCAAAGCCAACATAAGTTACGTACCTTCTCCAGCTGTGTATAGAGACCAGGAAGCAGGTGCTGGTTTATTTTATAACGTATGCATTCCTTTGCTAAAGAGTGAGCCCAGAGAGACTGTTTAATCTTCAAGTTTTTCGAGGGGCATGGACCTAAGAACATAGCACGTGGATCTTAGCTTCTGGAAAGTATACTCGTTCGGTGCACCTGAGCGTTGTGCCGAACAGAGTCAGGCACACGCGTCTTGGGGAGGTGTGAGTGTACATGGCTCGGTGGACTTTTTGTCGGAATCTCAAGCTCTGGTGAGGAAACAGATACGGACTGTTTTGCATGACTGTGCAGAGTGTGTGGCTCTGTACCAGGCACAGGTATCCGACATGGAAGAGTCACTCTGCCCCTTTCTGGGTGCTTGCTGTGCAGTTCTGATCCAAAATACGGAAGCACACACACAAAATACTGAGAGCATTGACAGAGAGTTTCACTGATGTTTGAAACTTGGTTTTTTTCAGGGGTTTTTAAAGAGCAGTTTTAGGTTCACAGCAAAATTGAGCAGAAGGTATTTCCCATATAACCTCCCCCCCCCCCACCAAATGCATAGCCTGCCGCGTTATCAACATCCCTATCCCTCACCAGAATGGTACATTTGTAACAGTTGGCAAACCTTCACTGACACATCATTATCACCCAAAGTCCATAGCTTACATTAGGATTCACTCTTGGTGTCGTACATTGTATGGGTTTGGACAAATGTATGTATATGCAGACATACATCCATAATGATGGATACGTATCCATCATTATAATACCATACAAAGTACTGTCACTGCCCTAAAAGTCCTCTGTGCTCTGCCTACTCACCCCTTCTCTCCCACCCCCAACCGCAGGCAACCACTGATCTTTTTACTGTCTCCATAGTTCTGCCTTTTCCAGAATGCCATATATAGTTGGAATCACGCTGTATGTCGTGTTTTCAGATTGACTTCCTTCACTTAGTAATGTACATTCAAGGTTCCTCCATGTCTTTTCATGGCTTGGTCACTCATTTCTTCTTAGCACTGAATCGTATTCCATTGTTTCTATGTACCACAGTTTATTTATCCATTTACCTCCTAAAGGACATCTTGGTTTATTCCAAGTTTTGGTAATCATGAATGAAGATGCTCTAAACAGCGGTGTGCAGGTTTTTGTGTGGACATAAATTTTCAACTCAGTTGGGTAAATAACAAGCAGTGCGATTGCTGGATTGAAACATAACACTTTAAAGAACTGGATGAAATGGAACAAATAAATTGTTTTAGAAGTGAGAAATCACTCTAATCAAGGGTAAACTAAACCACCTTTTTTGGGAGAAAAAAGGAAATTATGATTTAGTATGAAAGAAGGGGAAAAGGAAGCTTTCGTCTGATTTTTATTCACTAATAGATTTGACCAGGAAACAGGAATTGACATTTTTCAGTCTAATTTTTTAAGGAAAAACATAACTTTCAGTGTAGGAAAAAAAAAAGTTATTTTCTGGTGAAATTAGTGCTATGCTAAGTGGTGTTTTTCATGTTCCTATTATAAATTATAATTAAAATATCTGAGTTGAAAGCTAAGCATCTCTGTTTAGTTTTAACACAGGGTGAGGATATCAAAAATCTTTTGACTCCAAATTTTCACTGTGTTTTCTTTTATGAGCTCTCTGCCACTGGGTTTTTCCATGAATTTGAAACATGTGTGTGCAATACTTTGGAAAGATTATTTGCTTAAACTTTATAGACTGAGCTAAAAATAGAGAAACACTGTTTCTATTTTTGGAATGTCTTACCAGCTAGAAAGTGAACACAGTTACTGTATATATTAAGCAAAATATTGAGATGAGAACAGCTATTTCAATAGCAAAATCTATTAATTTAGCTGCTTTTGAAATGTCACAGTGAAACGAATTGATTTTTATTTCTACTGAAGAGAGAAGTTTGCGTCATAAAGTAAATTTCTGTTCTAATAAGACTGCTGAGTGCAGAAAGAAAAAATGGCAACCCCAAAATGTTCACTGGTGTGAACTTTATTTTGGGGGGGATTTGTACTCTCTGGTTCCCTCTAGAGCTCTAGAGTTACAAGTTCAATGGCTCCCTTTTTTTTTTTTTTAACATCTTTATTGGGGTATCAATGGCTCCCTTTTTACACTGCAGAGACTTCTCAGGATTTCTAGCTGGGCTTCATCCAGTTTTTATTTATTTATTTTTTTGGCTGTTCCTCACCGCTTGCAGGACCTTAGTTCCCCGACCAGGGAATTGAACCTGGGTCCCTGGAAGTGAAAGCGCCGAGTCCTAACCACTGGACAGCCAGGGAATTCCCAGCCAGCTTTTAATTTTGCAACGTAGTGAAGGTGGCTGGAGCTTGAGAACACTAAAAATGTTCTCGTGAAATTTGTTCACTGTTACTCTGGCTAACAAACTACAACTTGATGCACAAAATCAAAACATGACATCAGAGACCTTAATTTAAACGTTGACACAGCTCTATCAAAGTAGAGTGTTCTTCAGCTAATTCCCTGAATTTACTGTCTACCTCCAAATAAGTCTTCACAAAATGTATCTTTCCACTCTGTACTTTCACTTATTCACCAATTTATTGAGCATTCTTTGCTTTCAGGTTGGTCTTCAAATAGTCTTGCCACCCAAAGACTCCATTTTGAATCTGGCATCATTTAAAATGTGAGTACAAGTGTGTGCTTGAGAGAAAGCAAGAGATGTAGACAGGTAATGAGACACAGTATGTGTGGGGAAGAGAAAAGCGAGCTTAGCAGTGTGAAATGAGCAGGATCCATTTCTTAGTGAGGAATATCTGAACTCTCTGAAAGTGTGACAGGCTAGTAATGCTTGTGCACACCAAGTCTCTGCCCGGAATGACAGGAATTTACCAGCGAAACTTGGGTGATTCATGGCATGGCTTATAGAACGAAAGTAACAAATGGAGCACAGTCATACCGCTAGACATAGCAACCCATAAAAAGGGAGAGGAAAATACTGAGATATGTCAGGGGGCCCACCCGTGCCAGAATTAGTTTTGGCTAACGCACAATCTCTTCTTTGCTCTCAACTGTTTGTCTATAAACCCAGCCATGAACTTGAGATCTCCAGCCCATCACTTCTGTTCTGTTTCTGTATTTACAATAGTCATACTGTATTAGGGGTCTCCAGAAAACCAGAACCAATAGGATATATTAGAGAGAGATATGTAAGAGGAGATTTATTATAGTAATTAGCTCATGTGGTTATGGAGACCAAGAAGTCCCATGATCTGCCATCTGCAAGCTGGAGAACCAGGAAAGCCAGTGGTGTATTTCAGTATAAGTCTGAAGGCTTGAGAATCGGGAGGGCTGATGGTGTAAGTCCTGGTCTGAGTCTAAAGGCCTGAGAACCAGCAGCACTGATGTCTGATGGCAGGAGAAGATGGCGGTCTCAGCTCAAGCAGAACGAGAGAGAGAGAGACAGAGAGAGAGAGAGAGAGAGAGAGAGCTTTCTCTCTTCCTCCACCTTTTTGTTCTATTCAGAACCTCAATGGATGGGATAATGTCCACCAAACATTGATGAGCGTGATCTTCTTTACTCAGTTGACCAGTTCAAATGCTAATCTCTTCCAGAGACACCCTCACAGACACACCAGAAATAATGTTGACCAGCTATCTGGGCAGCCCTTAGTGACACATGAAGATTAACCGTCACACATACCCATCATTAACCTACGACAATCACTGCTACTGCTGCTACTGAAGTTTCTTCTTCTCCTCCTCCTCCTCCCCCTCCCCCTCCCCTCCCCTCCCCATCCTCCTCCCCTCCCCCTCCCCTCCCCCTCCTTCTTCTCCTCCTTCTTCTTCTTCCCCTCCCCCTCCTCGTCCTCCTCCTCCTCCTATAGCTAACATCTGCTAACATTTCCTAAGCACCTACTGTGTGCAAGGATTCAGTCTGAGTGCTTTATATGCATCCCATTTAATCCTGAAACTAGCCCTTTGAAGTGTGGGTTCCATTATTATACAAGCTTAGGGAGATAATTTATGTAAAGTCATTAAACCATCATCACATAGAGGGATTTTAAAAATTGAGATATAAGTCACATGCCATGAAATTTGGGGGTTTAGTATATCCACAAAGTTGTGTAACCATAACATAACCACTATCTAATTCCAAAATATTTTCATCACCTCTAAAAGAAACCTCATACTCTTTAGCAGTCACTCTCCATGTTTCCTGCTCCCCAGTCCCTGGAAACTATGAATCTTTCTGTCTCTTTTGATTTGTCTATTCTGGACATTTCTTATAAATGGAACTATACAATATATGGTATTTTGTGTCTGGCTTCTTTCTCTTAGCATAATGTTTTCAAGGTCCATTTACGTTGTAGCATGCATTGGTACTTTATCACTTTTTATGACCAAATAATATTCTGTTGTGTGGGTACACTATCCATTCATCAGTCGATGGACATTTGGGTTGTTTCCACTTTTTAGCCATTATGAATAATGCTATTGTGAACATTCATTACAATTGTTTTCATAGACATATGTTTTCAATTCATACAGAGGGACTTTTTTCATGACTTTTTTGGATTTGATAGTATCTCAGCAAATATTTTTTCTGGGGACTTCCCTTGTGGCGCAGTGGATAAGACTCCGTGCTCCCAATGCAGGGGTCCAGGGTTCGAACCTTGGTAAGGGAACTAGATCCCACGTGCGTGCCGCAACTAAGAGTTCTCATGACACAGCTGAGGAGCCTGCCTGCCGCAACTAAGACCTGGTGCAACCGAATAAATAAATAAATATTAAAATATATATTTTTTTTCTGGAAACATTTTTATGCCAGTGAGGATGACTGCACACCCCCAAACTACCATTTACTAAAATGCTCTCTCTGCAATGTGAGCTCGATTTCTATTCTATCTGTCCTGGTAAGGCTTGATTTTCAGAGATGAGCACCAATCCTTCACGCCAGCTGGTCCTTCTTCCTGGAAACCCCGCTCCCTCATCTCCATCTGTAAAAGTCCTGATGTCTTCCAGCCAGGATGCCGGCTCTTCCTTTGCCGCCGGAAGTTATCTTTCGTTCCTTTGGGACTCGGCGGAGCTTCACCTGGGCCCTTCTCTTGGCACTTTTCACTCTTCCCTGCTACGCTGTGTGCCTATGCTTCAGGGATGATCATCTTTGCTATTCCTTGCTAGGACATGTGTTTGCTTTACACAATAGGTGCTAATGAATATTCACGAACTGAGTAGATTCTTGACCAGTTGCTGTGATATCGTGATTTACAACAGGAAATATATTTTTGGGCTTTGTCCCCCTTCCCCCCCCCCCCCCAACAGAGCTCCTAAAACCCTTGGAATTTCCCGCGAAGAGAACAATGGAGGTGTCTTTTGTTATGTTAATCAGTTGATTTTGGAAAGCCCCTAGGTCTCTTTAGCATGCAGGTTGGTTGCTAGGGGAACCAACCTTGTGATTAGAGGGTTGAAACCTTCAGTCCCACCCCCTGAACTCGGAGGAAGGGAGAGGGGCGGGAGAGTGAGTTCAATTGCCAAAGGCCAATGATGTAATCAATCATGCCTATGTATGAAGCCTCCATAAAAACCCAAAAGGATGGGGTTTGGAGAGCTTTGGGGTTGGTAAACAGGTGGATTTGAGGAGAGGTATTTGAGAAAGAGCATGTTCCCCCCGCCGCACCTTGTTCCCCATAACTTGCCCTGTGCATCTTTCATTCTGCTGTTCCTGAGTTATATCCTTTTATAATAAACTGGTGATCTAGTAAGTAAAATGTTTCCCTGAGTTCTGTGAGCTACTCTAGCAAATTAATTGAACCCAAGGATGGGGTCATTGGAACCAGTTGGTCAGAGGCACAGGTGACACCCTGGACTTGGGATTGGTGTCTGAAGTTGGGAGGGAGGGCAGTCTCGTAGGACTGAGCCCATATTCTTTGGGATCTGATACAATCTCCAGGTAGATAGTGTCAGAATTGAGTTGAATTGTAGGACACTTAGCTGGTGTCCCAGAATAGCATGGTGATGTGGGAAGAAAAGCCAAAACAAAACACATTGTAACTGCCGTTAGAATCCTAGTTACCAAGTGGTTGTGATTCACTTGAAACCAAGTCCAGTTTCCTTGTGGAGTTGGTGTCACAATGGCTCTATTTTTAACCAGGTCTTGTGGTGGGGAGGAACAGGCTGCAGAGTGAGGTCATGCTTCCTACCTCTGCGCCCTCCACATTTCAGTTGGTGGAGAGCAGCCTGTCAGCATCTCCTGAACTCTCAGGAGGTATTACTGTTCTTGACCCTTGCTCCTCTTCAAAGGAGGAACACAGAAGGGCAGGAGTGTCAGATTTATTTGGGAGTTATGGTCAGGCTTAGTAGATGAGCACCTCTTCCAGTTCCTGGGTTGACCCCCCTTTTTAGTCCTCCTTTAATGTCTCAGGAAAACTGATGGTGAGACATTAAAGCTTCCTTTTAAAGTTACTTAGTCTCAGATTTTCTGTAGATCCTACTTATTTAGATCTCTGCAGTCCTATTCAGATAGGCCTATTGCTCTCCACAGAGCAGCTGTTTTTTTTTTTTTTAAACAAGGGATCTAGAACTATGCAAGTGGTTCTCAATCCTGGCTGATAATCAGAATCTCTCTCTCTCTCTCTCTCTCTCTCTCTCTCTCTCTCTCTCTCTCTCTCTCTCTCACACACACACACACACACACACACACACACACACACACACGATACACACTCCTCCAAGCTCACACATTTTGCTTGGCTGGGTGGAGTGTTTAAATAATTGAGCATGCATTCTCCAAGATGCCACAGTTCATTCATTCCTTATTGTCTCACACCTGGCCCTCTGCACACATTTATATGACCTACCTGCTCTTTGAGGTCTCTGAGCATTCCACCCTGCCACAGAGCAGCCATATCATCTGCCCTCCTTCCTCACCCACTCACCTTGTCATCACAGGTAACTCTGATAGAAAATCAGGGCTGGGAGCCGTCAGCATCTTTGAGCAATGATTATTCTGTCTGTAAGCGTTCTTGATGCTGGCTGAAAAAGAATCAATGGGGAGCTATTGAAAATTACCCATGCCCCCTGTACGTACAGTCCTTCCCTGGGGAAATATACAGTTTCTTAGAGAAGGATACATTTTTCAGATGGGAGAAATAGATGTTAAGGAAAATTGTTTTGAATGTGAGATCTGTTAGATTGTCTGATGTAAAAGTTTCCCTTTAATGAACTTCCAGATTACAATAGAATTTCTGTTGGCAAGCTACATGTTGGCAGGGAATGAAGAACTTTCATGTAATATTTAGTGTTAGAGCCCCATACGTTACTATCAAGTCCACCCACTCGAAAGGTTCTTACTTTCCCATTAAATGAGTGATTCTGCCCAGATCAGGCAGGGAGACCTGGAGCAGATGGAGATGGAGACCTTAGTCTAAAATCATGTAAGGTTTAGGCAAGTGCAAACCAGAAACTGCAGGAGACTCCACACTGATGTGTATATACATGGAGAATTGGGTCCAGGTTTAGTTATTTAATAATTAATTAATTAATTTTTGGCTGCATTGGGTCTTCATTGCTGTGCGCCGGGTTTTCTCTAATTGCGACGAGCGTGGGTTACTCTTCATTGCGGTCATTGCGGTGGCTTCTCTTGTTGTGGAGCACAGGCTCTAGGCGCACAGGCTTCAGTAGTTGTGGCACATGGGCTCTGTAGTTGTGGCTCGCGGGCTCTAGAGCGCAGGTTCAGTAGTTGTGGCACACAGGCTTAGTTGCTCCGCGGCATGTGGGATCTTCCCAGACCAGGGCTCAAACCCGTGTCCTCTGCATTGGCAGGAGGATTCTTAACCACTGTGCCACCAGGGAAGTCCAGGGGTCCAGGTTAAAACAATGAAGCCTGGATGTCCCTACTTCACCTGTCATATTTTAAGTGTCATATTCAGGATTTAGTCTTAACCTTTTTTTGTGTGTGCAAGAAGTGCAATTTTCCTTCTAAATTTAATGTAATTTTTCTTTTTTGCCTTCTTACCTCCTGCTGAAGAAGTAGAAAGTTTATCTCGGTCAGTTGGAGGTAATTCAGGTTTCTGTAGTCCATTTCGGGTTCCCCTCATCCTTTCCCCTGAGTTGCTTCTCAGTCCTGGGCATTTTCGTAGAGCTCAGGCTAGGGATTGGAGTGATGGTGTGTGATGACATTTGTCAACCATCCAGCTTATCATGCCTGGTCCTCAGCTGCCCAGCCACTCCCATCACAACGGTGTTGCTTCCCCTTAGTTCTCCAGGTCTCCCTCTGCTGAGCTAGTTCACGCCATCGCAAGGACGAAGGACAGTTTTAGCTGTTCTCTCAAGGGGCTGTTGGTCTGTTACATTGTTTTAAGGCCAGTGTCAGTGGATCTCATATACTAGTGCATTTCAAACTTTATGTATATCCTAGCCACCTGAAGTCATGGTAAAATGAAGGTTCTGACTCCGTAGGACGGGATATTAGGGCAGGGTCTGAGAGTCTGCACTTCTAACAATTGCCAGGTGATGCCAAGGCAGCTGGTCCATGAATCACACTTTGAGTAGCGAGGCTGTAGTGGCCATAAAGGCTCTTACTTTGATGGAGCTCTCAGCCTCTATCTCTTCCGCTTGCTTGGGGAAGTAATGTGATAACAGAGAAAGATTTGGTTAAATGGCTGCAAATGCACTCCCATTTTCCACCTCTTAATTTCTTTTGGGAACATCACTGCTGAAAAGAATGAAAGAATAGCACTTCCCTAAGATGCTCTGAAGGCCCTTTTCGAGTACCCAGGTAGGCTTTGTTAGAATGCTATCACTCTTGACTTTCACCATGCCTTTATCATTTATCTTGTTCCCATGTACCCTACCTGGGAGGAGAAAAAAAGATGACACCCCTCCCTCCACCATGGTCCTCTCTTGGTATTTATGTCCTTGTGTAATTCCCTCACCTTGAGTGTGGACTAGACTGAATGTGGCAAAAGTCTTGGGATGTCACTTCTGAGATTAGTTTATAAAACCATTGACTTCCTTCTTGGACACGTGCTTTTTCTTGGATCACTTGTGCTAGGAGATGCAGGCTGCCATATTGTGAGCAGCCCTACGGGGAGATCCACATGCTGCAGGAAGAAACTGAGGCCTTAAGTCCAAGAGCCTGCAAGGAACTGAATCCTGGGAACAACCATGAGCTTGAAAGTGGGTCCTTCAGTCCCAGTCTTGAGATGACTGCAGCCCCGGCTAACAGACCTTGAGTCAGAGGGACCAGCTAAGATACTCCCCGGATTTTTGACCCACAGAAACAGTTGTTTCCAGCTTCATAGTTTTGGGGTAATTTGTTATGCAGCAATAGATAACGAATATACCCACCTAACTCAGATGCCAGGCATTTGGGGAACTTCATTAAAATGTCCTACTGGCCTGTCATGAAGATAAGGCACAATTAATATGACAAGAGGAAAGAAGCAAAATTATGGGGTTAGGGTGGCTATTTGGCTTGAGGAACTCAGTGAGTGGCTCCCACATGACACATATATTTACACATTGGTTATTAATGTGTCCTTTGGCCTTTTTTTATTTTTCCAAAGTGCAACTCTTGGGTGTCTGAGTTCGAAACTCAGCTTAACCTCTGTAGCTATAAACTGACTACACTGCTTATCATCTTGCCTTGGGAGAGAAGAAAACTGGTGAAACCAACATTTCTCACGTTGCTGAAACCTCCCAGCTGGCAGGAACTGAAGGTTCTTTTTCCACCGCCCCTTTTCTAGTCTCAACAGCTGAGTTTTCTGGCTCCAAGAAAACCACCTTTGATTATATAAAGGTATTAGGAGTTAGGGGAACACTAGCCCTTTTGTTACCAGCAATCCGGAGCGTTTAGGAAGAAACGCTGCGGGGGCGACAGTAACCCCTGGAACGCTGGGCGGGCTTTGTGTTCGCTCCAACTCTGGGGCTTTTACCGAACCTCAAGGAGAGTAATTCTTAGTTTTCTGAAAGTTGGGCGAAACGGACCCCAGAGGCCTAGAAAGCCGCGTCCCTAGCCCTTAGGGCTTACGACTCCTCCCCCAGTAGCCGCGCAGCCGGGGGCGTCCCGGAGGAGGGCGACCCCCGCGGGTCCCAACTTCCCGCCGCGAGCCAAGCGTGGGGGTGGGCGGGGTGGGGGCGGGGTCGGCCGCGCTCCCTCCCCTCCGCTCCCCTCCCCCACTCTCCCCACCCACTTCCCTTTCTCGGCCGGGCAGCCCTGCGGGCGCGACCTCTCGGGGCAGTGACGAGCGGGGAGGAGCCCGCCGCCGCCGCCGCCGCTGCCGCTGCGGGGGGAGCCATGCCCGGGCCCCGCCGCGCCCCGAGCCCGCCCCCGGCTGCCCGCCGCCCCTCGGGCCGGCGGCGGCAGTGAGCCGGAGCTGCGGGCGACGAGCCTCCGCCCGGCCCGCGATGTCACCATTGTTCAGCTGGGTGGCCAAGGTAGGCGGCGTCGGGGCCGGGTCGGGACGGCGCCCTTTACGGTAGCTGACGGCCCGGGAGCCGGCGTCCGGGCAGGCGCGGCTTGGGGAACCTTGGTAACCGTCGGGCCGCGGGGAGTCCGGAGCACGGAGAGCGCCCGCGGCCTTGGGGGGGAATCCGACCGCGGCGGGGGCGCCCCGCTGCCCGAGGACGCCCCGCTGCCTGAGGACCGCTGCCGGAGAGCGGCCAAGGCGGCCCGGGCCGTTCACCAGGTGGTTCTCATTCATTAGCCTTTCTTCCCCGTGGGGCGAACGGGCCAGCGACGTCACGCCCATTTCACAGGTGGGGAGAGTGAGGCTCGACGCAGGGCGGGTGGGCTTCTCCGGCTCCCGAAGTCCCCCCACCCTCACGCCGCGGATTCACCGCGAGGTGTTTCTCGGCGGCGGGACCTCGCGCGTCAGCCTCCCGGGTACAGGTTTGTGCTCGGTTGTCTGGGATAGTGCCCTGAGGATTCCCGAAGGCTGAACTTGGTGCGCTTAGAGGATGTCTGTCTTTTGTTTTTAACTCGCTGGTTTCCAGGGGCAAGTTTTGGAGTCTGAATTTTAGTACATGTGCTGCCGAAGCGAGCACGGAGTCTGAATTTTAAACGTAAGTTCTTTCTGTTTCCTTAAAGTTTATTTTCAGAACGTTGGCGCCTTCAGAATCACTAAGCGTTACGTGTCCGGGCCAATTCTGCTATCGCAAAAATGAAGGGATTGGAGTGGATTTCTAGAGTTCTCATCAGTTTGAGAAGGCAGTAATAGAATAATACCCTCCCGGAGTACCAGGTGTTTGTGTGTTTTGAATGATGCAGCTCTCAAAGCTTCCACAGGTCGGCGGGTTAATGGGGCACCTTCCTCGTGCCCCACGGGCTCCTCTCTTTGCCAGCCCCTTCGCAGAGCTCGCTCTTGGTGTATGGCAGGTTGGTTGAGCAATAAACTCATAGCGGGAGAACCTGTTAGCCGTTCTGTGACCCTTTACAAATAATAGTTAGGTGGTATCTCTAGTTATGATGCAGCGCTTTTAGAGTGTTAAAGTACATTTTTATAAATACCTATTTATGAGACAGATAAAGCTTTGCCTATCATTTAAGTGGTAATAAACTGGAGACACAGAAACAGGATAACACTAGTTACTAGACGGGCACTACCCATCCTCACCAGAATCTTCACTCCCTGAGACATAGCTAGTAGTAAAGTGAAGTGACTTTCAAACAGGTTGTGAGTTGTTATAAGGTAGTTTTGAACTGAAGAAAAATTAATAATGCCCAGGTTTTCTGGCTTGAAGTGATAGCTAATTGGCTTTTATAAATAATGCTAAAATTTAAGAATGTTATATAGTTTAAAAAGTAATTCAGGGTGTGTATATTACTCGGTTGAGGATTTGAGTCTCCTTTTGTTGTACACTGCAAGGCCAAAAGGAGGAAAAAAATAGACTCATTGTGTTGTTTTATTCGAAAATCAAGAGGTAAATCTAAGAAAACTTTACTGCTAGTACTGTTTTATAGTTTTATTTACTTTCCTAAAACATATTTAATAAGATCCTTTTCACTTATAGGAGTGAGGTGGACTTCTGTTTACATTGGCCTACAGAGGTGACAGTGAAAACAGCAAGCCAAAGCCTTACTTAAAAAAGAAATCAAGGATTGTCAGCTTTCTGCAACTGGCAGTACTTTTGAAAAGCTCATGTAAAAAATGAACATGTTGATAACTTGATCTGAGTTCTGAATCATATTATTCCAAATTTGTTTAAACTACAGAACAACAACAAAAAACTATGAAATGTTTTTCCAGTAAAGTTATGTCAGTTGTCAGCATAATTTTTTTTTTTTTTTTTTTTTTTTTTTTTTGCGGTACACGGGCCTCTCACCGCTGCGGCCTCTCCCGTCGCGGGTGTGCTCCGGACGCGCAGGCTCAGCGGCCATGGCTCACAGGCCCAGCCGCTCCGCGGCACGTGGGATCTTCCCGGACCGGGGCACGAACCCGCGTCCCCTGCATTGGCAGGCGGACTCTCAACCACTGCGCCACCAGGGAAGCCCGTCAGCATAATTTTTAAAAGTGTAGTTCTTTTGTATTTCATTTTTTCTAGGTGTTGTGCTATTGTAAATTGCATCCTGTAATTGATTTTTGTAGACAGTGTGTTATTCTGTGAGAGCTTTTAGAATATGAAGGTACTCTTTGAAAGTTCATTTCTTGGGGTTATAGCTTATAAGAGTGGCTTTCTGTGGAAGCTGTTTGGTGTTCAGTTCAGAGACAAGTCATTAACACACTTTGCATTTTAGACCAGGAAATATTTTAAAAATATAAACAAGAGGCACAGATAATACACAGAACTGCATACTCCCAAAGTGCATTTATATTAGATTTTAGAATGACCCTTCAAGAACACATAAATGCATATGAGCACACACCTCACGCAAACACTTGCACATCAAATTCCTGCTTTGACCTTTGTAAACTGCAGCCCAACACCTGTTAGGGAAGAAAGGGAGTGGGTGTCACTTGATGCAGGTGGTTACCTGAACATTAACTTGTTTTTCTTGGGTGATGCATTAGTAGTGTGTGAATACTGAACATGTAATTTCATGGTGTAAGAATAAAGCCAAAATAAGGAAGAATTTTATTTCAAAGAGATTATCTGTTAAGGGAAAAATTAAGATACACTTTTTAAAATTAGACGTGTCCTGGAACATTAAGGCAGATGTGCATTATATTAAAATGAGGCCAGGCTTATAGAGGTGCGGTTTCTTGATTAGTCTTTCACTGGGGACACTGGAGTTTTTTTTTTTTTTTTTTGTGGTACGCGGGCCTCTCACTGTTGTGGCCTCTCCCGTTGAGGAGCACAGGCTCCGGACGCGCAGGCTCAGCGGCCATGACTCACGGGCCCAGCCGCTCCGCGGCATGTGGGATCTTTCTGGACCGGGGCACGAACCCGTGTCCCCTGCATCGGCAGGCGTACTCTCAACCACTGCGCCACCAGGGAAGCCCTGTTTTTTTTTTAAAATAAATTTATCTATTTATTTATGGCTGTGTTGGGTGTTCGTTGCTGCGCACGGGCTTTCTCTAGTTGTGGCAAGCGGGGGCTACTCTTCATTGCAGTGTGAGGGCTTCTCATTGCCGTGGCTTCTCTTGTTGGGGAGCATGGGCTCTAGGCGCGTGGGCTTCAGTAGTTGTGGCACGTGGGCTCAGTAGTTGTGGCTTGAGGGCTCTAGAGCGCGGGCTCAGTAGTCGTGGCACGCAGGCTTAGTTGCTTCGCGGCATGTGGGATCTTCCCGGACCAGGGCTGGGAACCCCTGTTCCCTGCATTGGCTGGCGGATTCTTAACCACTGCGCCACCGGGGAAGTCCCAACAGTGGAGTTTTTACGTAGATTACAGTGTATAAATAAAAACAAGTTTCTCAAGGTTTGTGATTTTAATACTAGGTCCACAGACATCCCTGGCAGTTCTGAGTATTTCTGTTCATTGTTTCTATTGCCGCCACTTACGTATTGGTGAAGACTAACAGCAACAGAACTGCCAGGTAACTTTCTGAATTTCCTTGGATCTGCACCCGCCTGTAAAGATGATGGCTAACATTACTGCTAGTATCTCAAATTAGTGGATTTTAAAAATATCTATGTCAGTTTATCAGATGAAATGGAAAATGGGACCTAAATATAGCTAAATTTACTGTGTTCTCAAATCCAAGTCCAGTTTCATATAGCTCATGCCTCGTATTAAGCTATTTTCCAGTGCTTACATATGTATTCAGCAGATATTTAGTGGGTGCCTTCTGTGTACCAGGCACTGTTCATGCCCTGAAGGAGTTAGTTCATTTTGTGCCAAAGGTTTATCTTTTAAAAATGTGCGGGCCTTCCCTGATGGTCCACTGGTTAAGACTTGTGCTCCCAATGCAGGGGGCCCGGGTTTGATCCCCGGGCAGGGAAATAGATCCCACATGCCGCAATGAAGATCCCGCGTGCCTCAACCAAGACCCGGTGCAGCCAAATAAATAAATATTTTAAAAATGTGCACACTGAAGCTTTTTAAGCCAAATATTTAAAAATGCATTAGGGAAGGAGTCCTTTTGTAAACTTGTACTCAATCACTGATTAATATTTTACCTAAAACCAGGTTTTTCATATTTTGGCTTTGCTTAAAACATGGGTTTTATAGCCATTATTCATTCAACAAGTTATTTAACAAATGTGTTCAACACGGATACAGTTATTGAGTACCTACTATTTGCCGGGTACTGTTTGAGGAGCTGGAGTTGAGCAGTGAACAGGCAGACCAGGTGCCTGTTTTCATGGTGTTCAAATTCGAGGTGGGAGAGACGGTGAAGAAAGAAACAGCCTAAGCAAGGTAATTGCAGATGGTGGTGAGTATTAGGAAGGGAAGTTAGCAGGGTGGTTCGGTTGAGAGTGCGTGGGGCCTGGGTGGCAGGAAGGTGGCATTTCACCGGAGCAGTGAGAGGGCCCTGAAGATGTTCCGGGGGGAGGGAGCAGCAGGGAACAGGCCTGGAGGTGGGCCTGGTAGAGCAGCAGGAAGAAGGCAGGTGAAGCGCGGAGAGCTGGGCCCTGAGTCGGGGAGGGCTGATCTGGGCCAGGCTCTGCAGGCACTGTGCGGGGTTTGCTTGTAAGTGCTGTGGGCTTGAAAGCGAGGAGTGATGTCTGCTTTGGGTGGAAGCCAAGGGCACCGCTTAGGAGGCTGGTGTGGTCAGGCAGGAGGTGGTAGTGCTACCTCAGATACATATGAAATGATTGTGACCCAGCGTCTGGGGCTGGTGCAAATGACCGAGTAACCAACTGCTTCTTCTGTGTTGAATACAAGCACAGTTTGTCCTTTGCTCAGCTGCCTCTAACCACAGCTTGCAGGCACACTTGTGTCCTGGCTTTGGGCTTATTTACTTACCTTTGAGGTTTCCTGCAGACTGGATCAGCCCACCTTGGGTGCCTCTGACCAGTTGGACTTATTTTGCCTGTTAGCGCACAGCAGCCTTCCTGAAGCTGTGAATCTGCCTGTAGCTAGTATGTAGGCGGTAGTTCTGTTGTCTTGCTTCAAGTCAGTCTGATGTCAGTTTGTTGCTGAGGTTGTGTCCTAGGTTGTGATGGAAAATTTTAAAATATGTATTAACATTTTTTTGGTCTGTAGACTTATATTACTTTTAATTAGTACATGTTTGAGTTGAATGAAGAGGGAAGAACTTGTCGTAGTCAAGCCACTCCTTGAATTTGAAAAATTTGCTGCGTCTGCTAAGTGGAGCTGGTGTAGCCCCAACCAAGATTTCGGCGGCGCTCCTGTGGGGTGCTTGTTGGGTAGTGGCAGCAGCCTCTCCGCGCTTCGGGAGCTCGAGTTGCTTAGAGTGACAGTAATTCGGGCACAGGTTGGTTTCACGAGTAGAGAATGGAGAAAAGCAGGGGTAGAAACCCCACCTAATCCACAACGGAACACTGCCTGGAGCAGATCTCATAATGAGAAAAAAGCAAATTATAGTTTGTTCTCCTGAGACAGATTCGCTAATCCGATCTTAGCCTAAATGTGCCTCTGCAGTGATCTTCCATTTCTGACTGACTAAGCCCTTCTCGTCTTCATCCCTTCCCTGAAGCATCTCTCGTTCCTTCATTCACCAATTGGATGAGCATACTAAACTGGGAAGAAAATAACCCCTAGGCATTTCCTCTGCCCTGGAGGAGCTCCTCTGGCAGGGGAGGGTAGACATCAGCTAGCTGGGCTGTGCCATGGGAGAGGCTGGAGGGGCTCCTGCCCCTTCCCGGAAGGTGGCCAAGGAGGAGGTAGCCGGGGAGGGGCAGGGTGTGCCGGGGTAGCACATGCAGAGGCCTGCAGGCGTGTTGAGGAACCTCAGTGACGGGCTGTTGGTCAGGCTGGCAGGAAATCTGCTGTAGGGGGTAGCAGAGGGTGAGCTGAACGGATGTGCTGGGACGAGGGTGTGCACGGCACACAGACCCCTTCACAGGAGCTGGCATTTTATCTTGGGGCAGTGGAGACCCCTTAGGGGCCAAAGCTGATCTCTCCCCAAACTCTTGTAGCTGCGTCGTCTATCCTGTGTATCCTTCGTTGCAGTTATTTGAATATTTTACCTCCTTAGCCTGTAAGCTCTATGAAAACAGAGGTGGCGTTGTCATGTATACCAGTGCATACAGATCGCTTCATCTTGTTAAAACGTAGTTCTACTTTAGTAGGTGTGGGATGGAACTCAAAATTCTGCATTTCCAACAAGCTCACAGGTGATGATGCTAATGCTGCCAGTCTGGGGACCACACTTTGAGGAGCAAGATTCTCAGTTTAAATATTTTCTGTTATACCTACTATTAGACATGGGAGCTGCTCATATTTTTTAGAACAAATGCCATGATTTCAGAATAGTCACTTGTGTCTGGGAGGACAATAGTAGAAATAGTGTCCCATGAAATAAAACTTAAAAAAAAAATCAACAACCTTGAAAATTGGGTGTTTGGAGAATAGGAGTGAAAGGAAAAATTTGCATTGCATACTCTTGCACTGTTTAAAAAATTTGAACATTTTAGGTATTAGCTATTCAGCTTATCAAATTTAAAAAATACTTTGATGGCCTTTCCTCTTTTTCAGGATATTTAACTTTGCCCCAAATACCATTAGGACATTATAATAGACTAGGCATCAGATTATTATTGAAAAATAGACTCAAATTGCCCCGTTTCTGTTTTTAAATGGACTTTATTGTTTGAGCAATTTTAGGTTTATCGAAAAATTGAGCAGAAGGTACAGAGATTTCCCATGCAGCCTCGGTTCCCACACTTGGAAGAGCCTCCCCTGTCATCAGTATCCCCAGTCAGTGTGGTACATTAGTCACAATTGATGAACTTGCATTGACACATCATTATCACCCAAAGTCCATGTTTTACACTGTGTTTTATTGGCGTTGTACATTCCATGCATTTGGACAAATGTGTAATGGCATGTATCTGTAATATCACACCGAATAGTTTCCCTGCCCTAAAAATTCTCTGTGCTCTGCCTATTCGTCCCTTCCTTCTTCCAACCCCTGGCAACCGCTGATCTTTATAGTTTTGCCTTTTCCAGAATGTCATATAGTTGGAATCATAAAGTATGTATCCTTTTCAGATTGGCTTCCTTCACTTAGTAATGTACATTTACGTTTCTCCAGTGCCTTTCATGGCTGGATCACTCATTTCTTTTTCGCACTGAATAATATCCCATTGTCTGGATGGACCACAGTTTATCTATTCATCTACAGAAGGACATTTCAGTTGCTTCCAAGTTTTGACTGTTATGAATAAAGCGGCTATAAACATCCTTGTGTGGGTTTTTGTGTGGACATACGTTTTCAACTCCTTTGGGTAAACATCAGGGAGAACGATTGTGGGATCATATGGTGAGAGTAAGTTTAGCTTTGTAAGAAGCTGCCAAAGTGTTTTCCGGAGTGGCCGCACCCTTTTGCGTTTCTCCCAGCAGTGAATGAGAGTTCCTATTGCTCCACATCCTCGTCAGCATTTGATGTTGTCAGTGTTCCAGATTGTGGCCATTTGAATAGGTGTGTAACGGTATCTCATTGTTGCTTTAATTTGCATTTCCCTAATGATATGTGATGTGGAGCCCTTCCTTTCTTTTGATAACTTTTAAAGAGTAGAAATAATAAATTAGTCTTTTTGAATCTTATTTCATAATATATGTATTGGTATTCAGGAACATTTATAAAAGTTATAGAAAAGGAAAAAATTATTTGGTTATATTTGTGAATCTAGACTTAAGTACCTTTCATTTTTCCATTATTTCTGTTACCTCTGTATTTGCTATTGGAAGAATGATGAACCAGCAGTCTATACTGTTTGTTAGATTTATAAGAAAGATGTGATGAAAAAGAATTTTCTTAGTTTTCATGACCTTTGGTACTTATGCAGATTATTTTTATATCTGTCACGTGTTACGTTGGGATTAGACTCACAGGGCTTGTTCACTTTGGTTGAGCTGGGCTAAGTTAACTGCTGAGCCTTTCTCACCTATAAAATTAATAATGTGTTCTGTATTTATCTCTTTTTTTATAGGCCCTATTTTAAAATAAAATAATGTCAAAATTTGCTTAAGAAATTATGAAGAGCATCTGCAAATGTAAACTATTTAAAATGTGGTTGAGTTTGCAGTTTAAGTCCGTGGTTCTTTTTGAATGCGTGGTGGTAAGTGCTTTGGATCCAGAGAAGAGTAGGACAGGCTCAGCCTTTGAGCAGCTTGCAATTTATCAGGGAGCGGGCCCCTGTGAAGATAATTTAATTTAGTGCAGTAATACAGTTGTATACACAGGGGGTCACTCAGCCGGGGTGTCTGAGGAGACTTTAGAGGAGAGGATATCCGAACTCAGTCTTTATTTATTTATTTATTTGTTTTGGCCACGCCGGGTCTTAGTTGCGGCATGCGTACGGGATCTAGTTCCCCTACCAGGGATCAAACCTGGGTCCCCTGCATTGGGAGTACGGAGTCTTTCCCACTGGACCACCAGGGAAGACCCTGAGCTAAGTCTTTAAAGAAAGATGATTGAGTTGTAGGTCATCAATGTGATAGATTATGAAAAAGAATAGTTAGGATATACTCTTGGTAGTTTTCTAGCATGTTTTGGAATTATTCAGGGTTGCTCTCTAACTCTGTTCGCCTTTCTTTTGAGACGAATGATTTTTTAACCCTTAAGGACGGCATGTCACATTAAGTAAACTACCCAGATACAGGGAGATTCAGAATTAAGAGCAACGCTTTGTTTCATCCCAGCACACCCTAGGGCATGGACACACCTCTTGGTAATTGTGGCGTGGTGGTCATTCTGGTGTAACCAGAATATAATTCTCTTTTCTACATGAGGAAACTGAGACTCAGGGCAATTAGGTGACAATATAGATCATATAGCTAGTTGGGGCAGAACTAAACCCAAGGTCCCGGACCCCTGGGTTTTGCACACCTTGTTAATGTTGCCTTGCTGATTTGCTTGTACTTTTCTCTCTAAATTATTTTACTAAAATCAAAAATATGCATGTCTATCAATAGGTTGTAGTTAAGAATATTTTATTTAGTCACCTGAATTTATGCATGTGCATTTCAGAGTAGGTCAAGGGGCCTGCAAGGAGAAAGGCAAAGGAAGGAAGCATGAAGTGAGTAGTCTGTTGGGGTGGATGGAGATTCTCTGACATGACACATGAAGGGTGTCATTGTCATAAATGCTCAAGAGTCTGGGAGGCCTGGCAGTTGTGTGAACTGTGTGTAGGAAGAAACCAGGGCCTGAGTATTTCAAGAGAGTGCAAGTTGCCAAAGTCCAGTGTGGTCATAGCTCCCCCAGTACTGGGCTCCTGTCCCCAGGAGGGCATCCTGTGGGAGATGAAGCAGGTGTGTGCACCACATCTATTCTCCTCCAGTAAGGGAGAGTGAGTTTTCTCAGAGAAATGTCACTTGCAGAGTGGATTTATAGTGTTGACGCAACCGTGGAAAGGAAGAGATGATTACATTTTTGAGCAGTTAATATGTGCCAGCCATTGTTTTGGGAGTAGTCAGCTTCCAAGTAATCCTGGAAGTAGTGGTATTATTCCTTCCCTCCTTTTTTGGGAAAGATGTATGAAGAAACTGAAGTTCACAGAAGTTAGGCAACTTGTCACTTGTCTTAGCTATTAAGATTAAAGCTTGAACTGTCTGGTTCTGAATTCATGTTTTATCTGTTGTACCTATGCTGCCTCTGTAATAAGTGGATTACAACACATGTTCAGGATTTGAAACAAGGGTGGTCAGAACTTAGAAAAATACCCTTTCCCACTGAAAGACTGAACTTTTTTTTCTCCCATTGGTGAGAGGTAAAAAACGTTCAAATTGGCTGCTTTTAAAAATAGGTGTATGAGATTGAAGCTATTCAAGAAGGAGCTCATATTTTTTGAATGCCCGAATTTCATGGTGTTCTTGGTTAGGGAGGGAAGAAAACAGGAAATGAGAGGAAAATCACCAATAGATAATTGAAGATGGGTCAAAATTGGGGAACGTTAGGGCAATTAAATGAAAGACTGAAAGAGGTCAGTTTTGAGGTGACCTTGAGGCTGAGTTTTCAATTTTCTTGTTGACTTTTGAGTTTTGAGCTTTAGAGAATTATCACTCATTATCTGATGTTCTTTTGCAAGCACCATGGAACCGTTTTGTAGTTATTCAGCTTCTCTGGAAAGTGCTCTTTATGTTAGGAATTATTCCAGAGCATCCTGCCACAGTGGCATCTCCTCCAGCCTGCGACGGGACACCAGACGGGAAGTTAAAGGCATGGGTTGGAGGCCCAGGTTTGCCTGTGTTGCTGTTTAGCCTTGGCTCGATGCCATGGGAGTGGTGATCTCTGCCCTGCTGCCCAGCACGTAGTCCTGTTTGGGTGTCACATGAGGTGAGGTGAGTGAATGTAAACTGTTAAGCAGTCTTTAGGGTGAGCTCGTCTAGGCAATGGGGTGGATGTAGCCGTACGTTTCCATTAAATTTCTTGACTTACAGTTCAGGTTACACTTCCCTGGGCCTTTGGTCTCATAGAACATTGTGTTGAGTGATCACGATGATTGTTCTCAGTTTGGAATGTCTCTGTTACTGCAAGTCAGGGTGGTCATCGTAGACTGTCCACCTCTGATAAGGAAGAGAGGGCCCCTGGAGCCAGTGGCCTGGGACAGATCCCCTTTCCATCTGGTCCCAGTGGAGATGCCACCTTGGACACGTCACTTCTGTTTGTGCATGAATCTGTTCATCCTTAAAATTGGGGATAAGAGCCATCTTCCAGGCTGTTGAGGATTTATCCACATAACATACTTAGAACAATGTCTGGCTGAGATTAAACACTTAATAAGAGTGAGCCATCACCGTCATCTTCATTGCATTTAGGGGGTGGAGATGACCTTTGCAGTTGCTTATTAGTTCTGTTCCCTCTTTTGAAAGATGATAACATTGGGTCCTCCAGAGGTGAAGTGGTTTCCCCAAAGTCACAGCTGAGATTGAAACAAGGTGTTCTGACTCTTAGTCCAGAGCGCATTGCAGCTCTTTGCATCACTTGGTACTCAGCATGATACTGAGACTTTTTCCTGTTGTTTTATCACATTCTTCATGAATTAAACATAAGCCGTGGTTCACGAGTACAGAACGAGAGCAAAATGCTTTCGTCAGACCACAAGTCATTTAGATCCGATAAGGGGATAGAGGGGCAGAGAGAATTACACAGGCCTCTGCCACCAGCTGCCTGTGTGACCTCACCCAGGGTCACAACTCTCCCTTGATTTCCCCTTCCCTAAAATAGAGGTAGGGAGCAGCTGCCACACTGTTTCTGAAGTACTTTTCATCTCTCAAAATACCGCGAAGAATTTCTTCACTGTCAGGGCTGTTAAAGTCCAGGAAATAGTGTGCCAACCAAAGATGTAGATTCTCCAATTTTGGAAAACTTTAAAAATAGGAAGGAAGTTTATTTGTTTAGCAGAGTTCATAACTGTAGGCCCGCCGAAGGCAGAGACTCAGCCAAATGAGTATTTTTGGGAAGTTCTTTTCACAGGGTGGACCCAGAGGAAATCAGTCATTAGGTGAAAATAAATCGTAAGATCTTTGAGACAGTATTTGCTTAGAGACAGTTACACATGCTATTGTGATGGTCTCTATTGTGTCAGGCTTTTTGTTTTCTTACACATGTAAGCTTCCAAATTTAAAATATTAGAGCTTTAATTTTGTAAAATGTGACTTCAGAAACACAAACCATAAACCTGCTTATGAGTAATGAGTTTGTGGCCCCTTGTGTTTGATTATTACCAGATTAATTGTATAATGAGCATGAAGTTTGCTAGTGCTTTTGGTATGGTCAGAACCCTCTTATAGTTCCCAAAATAGCCATATTACTGTTTCTAGGTGAATGGAAGGGATTCTCTTCCCACATTTGAAAATGTATGAATTTCGAGTACACTGGAGTTTCAGTCAAGGCAGTATCACCGAATTTTAGGGTAGCTGAAAGAACATGGTACCAGAGTTTGATTTCTATGAATTCTGTAGTGTTTAAACTAGTTGAGATTGTAATCTCTGGATCTTTTCCCCCAGAGGGAAGAGCTCAATGAGCTAGACCACCAAAGCATACGTACGATACTGTATTCATTATTTTGCAGTTACCACACTACTTAGGGGAGTCCTGTGGTATTTCCAGATATTTTTGGCCAAGAAATACAGCTGCTCTTTCAAGTTCAGTGTCAGTCACCACACATTGATTGTGCATCTTCTCTGTGCCAGACACTTGGGACACAGATGAGAAAGACACAATTCCTGCCTCTCGGAGGGGAAGGTGGGTGTGTGCAGTGGTCCTTACACAGAAGTCCCACAGTCCAGTGGGCTGGGGGGGGGGTGCTCAACCTCTGAGTAGTCTTCTGGTACACGGAGGTAATAATTTTCCAAATGCAGTAAATCCCACTTGACAGTCTCCCTGTTGACTTTAATCAGCAGGCATAGTCAGAACCGATTGTACACTGTTAACTTAAATGTTGTCCTTCTCAAAAGGAGCCAGAGATATGGTTTGGATGTAGGTGTTAAGAAAAGCCTGTATATAGTGTCCTGGAGCACCTCTCTCTGCAGCTTTTCCAGGCTCTGTAGATGTAACAATTTTTTGCTTTAATCTTGATTGAATAAACAGGCACTAGAGTGCTGCCGGCTCCTTTCTTTGTGGGAGAGGGTGAGTCTGCTCTCAAGCCCTTGGGGCAGACCCCAGGCTGGGCAACAGAGTCCTTCACATCCACATGGTATTAGCAGTTAAACTGGAAGGTGTAACCAGTGGGGCTTGTGAGTCTAAGAGAAATCCCCTAAGTCACAAAAATGTGGGCACTGTGCTCTTTTTTTAATTTGGTGGACTTAGAGGTTTTAGTCTAATAAGGACATTTCAAGCCGAAGTCTCTATTTCATCCTTGTTAAAAGCAAATCACGGGGACCTGGTGTGGTCTAGAAAAAGAGCCCTGAAGGGGGGAGGTCTGGCTCTGTCCAGCCTGGCCTGTGACTGGAGGCCTGTCGTTCCAGGCCTCTGAGGCTCTGTTTCCTGAGAAAATGAACAGATTAAATGAGCGGTTTTTGAGAGTCCCATCCAGGGGTTGAGCAGGAACGCTTGACCGGAAGAAGCAGTACGAGCAAAGGCGTGGAGGCGGACATCCGAATGAGCAGAAGCCCAGGATGTGTGTGAGTGGAGCTCAGTGGAGCTCCCTCCCTGCCAAAGATGGTGAATTAGGGGGTTCACAGGGAAGAGGTGGTTGGAGCACCCGCGTGGAGGGCTCGGCAGGTCAGGCTGCGAGGTTGGTATTTTGGTAGTGATTGGAGCCCTAGAAAGTTTGTGGAGTGGTAGGCTGATGTGATCCAAGCTGGCCTTCTGGAAGACGAGGCTGCCAGTGGAGAGTGGGCGGGCGGGTTTATATGCCGGGAGAAGCCAGAGGCAGGGCTGGGGGTCTTGCTGTGGTCTGAGTTAAGTGCGGGCCTAGACCAGTGCTTGAGGTTTTGGGCTCCTAGTGAGAGACTGTACCTTGATGGCTTATTGAAAAATGGAGCAAGAAAGAAGATTAGAAGGCACTTTCCAGGCTTTCAAACTACTTGCCTGGAAGGCATTTGGGAAACAAGGAAATGAGAGAGACCTGTTTTAGGGCAAAGAGGATGAGCTTGACTGGGATGTTTTAAGGTCAAGGTGTCCAAAGTCTGGATGATTCTTAGAGAGGTGATTAGAAATTTGAGTCAAGTTTAGGAATGAATTCAGACCTAAGACGTACACTAAATTATCTTTGTCGGCCTTGGGGCAGTGGGTGAGGTCCCTGGAGATAGAGTAGAGAGAAAAGCAGAACCCTATGAAGGGTCTTCCCTGAGATGCCTGTGAAGTGGAGGTGCATTTTACTAATACAGTCTAAAGGAGAGAATTACCCTAACAAGATTTCCTTATCCCTCCCCTCCCCTTAGGGCTTATCTTTATTTTATTTTTTTCCTCTTACCCTTGTAAACCCAGATGAAGTCCCACTTTTGGAAATGTCTTTTGGATTCAGAGACTGCAGTTCCTGCTTGGTAGGTGGAATGTGGAGATCAGAGTTGAGTTTTAGCGAGGCACAGAGGCTTCTCGCTGCCCGTGAGCCGTCCCCTTGGCATGGGAGAAACGACAAAGCCTTGGACGCATTCCCAAGCAGCTCTTGGCCGGCACAGCCGAGCCTTTATCTCTTGTCAGCCTTGGTTTCGGTGTTGGTTCTCTAGGAATGTTCCTGATTGTAAAATATCTGGTCTCATGAAGATGAAGTCAGTCGAGGACCCTGGGGGAGTGGGGGCGGGGAGGAGGAGCCGCACGGTCAGACTCGACAGGTTGGGAGGTGCGGCTCCGGGGCGCTTGGAGGGGGCAGGTCCCGATGTCTGTCTGTTGGAGGGCCCTAGACTCGGGGGGCTTGGAGGTCTGAGCCGCCTGGCTGTGCTCCCCGCACCTCCCAGGAGGCTCAGCGTCCCCAAGACGTCCCTGCCCTTCTACACAGCTCAAACGGAAAGACAGATTGTTGTATTCTGAGCAGAACTCTCTCTCACTGTGTCTCACCTTCTTTCCTTCCCATGAGAGAGAGAGAGAGAGAGAGAGAGCGCGTGAGCGAGCGAGCGAGCGAGCGCGGGAGACTGTGCCTTTTCCCTGCGGCAGACTTGCAAAGGCAGTGGTGAGTTTCCATCTTCCCTGCCCGAGCTGCAAGCCCATAGCTCCGTCCTCCAGCCTCCGTTCGTGGATCTGCAGGCACCTTGCGACTCTTACTGCCTCTGCTTTTAAGGTCTTCTGAAACCGAAAATGAAACTTGCTGTGTGGCATGATGGGCAGGGAGGACGGTGGGGCTGTGACCCCTTTAACGCAAGGATGACATTTCTCCTACTGCCATAGGCTTTTCTTTCCTTTTTCATTCTTTTGATATCCAGGCTGTTCTGTTGGCTTATCCTGGGCTTACAGTCAACTAAAATCTGTAAATCTTTTTCACATGAACTTTGGCAGGCTGGGTCTACCCTGTGGGTACTTTCCCAGCTGAGAGTTTATCATATTTTATACATATCACCATGTTCCTGATGTTGGTATTTTTTTGGTATTTTCATTCTATTAGCCAATTTATTTATATAGCATAGTAGGATTTTGGAACTGGAAGTGATTTAAAGAGTACTGCAGTTCATTCCCTTCAGTGTGACACACGAGTCCCTGGTCTTGGAGAAACTGCCAGTGGAGGGATGGTTGGGTGCTTGGACGAGATCGGATTTTCATTCTCACGTACCAGGAGTGTAGGTGGGTCAGGGAGGAGGAGAACCGTTAGCTGAGGGCTGGGCGCCGTTAGGAATTGACACTTGGACAACTTCATTCTATGTGCAACTTTACACTGTTTCATTTTCGTCTTGTGTACTTTTCTTTCTTTTTCTTTTCTTTTTTTTTTTTTTTTGCGGTACGCGGGCCTCTCACTGCTGTGGCCTCTCCCGCTGCGGATCACAGGCTCCGGACGCGCAGGCTCAGCGTCCATGGCTCACGGGCGTAGCCGCTCTGCGGCATGTGGGATCTTCCCGGACCGGGGCACGAACCCGTGTCCCCTGCGTCGGCAGGCGGACTCTCAACCACTGCGCCACCAGGGAAGCCCCTTGTGTACTTTTCTTGATTGATTTCCTTCATCTCTAAATTCAGGAAGAGAGTATTTGCCACTTAATTCTGCTTTTGAGGTATCCTGTGCTGGGATACAGTCTGAGTTTTTTAAACATTTATTGAAGTTATCTAACATGACTTCTGAGAAAGTCAGGGACCAGCAAATAGTGTTGTTATTGTCATACTTGGTAGACATAAAGTATAAAATATGTTAGGTGGAAAATAGATTAGACCAGTTCTAACTAATATCCTTTACTGGCCAGAGTTCTGATGTGCCTGTTGATCAAGATGAAAGAAAGGGGATGGCCACTTGGTGAGTATAGTTTATTTCCAAAAATGGACTGAGATGATACGGGAGAAAAGACCTGTTTCTACCACTCATCTGAATGAAATTTGGGATTCTTGAACATACATGATAGGTTTTATTCAAGAATGCAGTTAATGCTGTAAAAGCTAGTGTGGTGCAGTATTTTAAAACTGTAAATAATGTGGTTTATAAATAATATTTATAAGCCATAGCAGAAGCCCTTCTGGCAGTTAAGTCGGACAGTCATGCATTAGTAAGTTTAAATTTCTAACATGCTCCTGGAAACTACTATGAATCTCACAGATGCGGGTGACAGGGCTGTGAATGGGCTGCCAGGTAAGTGTGTGCAGGTTGCATACTGCACAAAAGCATCCAGCCGACAGGGCAAGCAGGGGCTGAGATCCAGCCCACACTTGGCATACCAGAGTCTTTTTGTTTGTGAGGTTGGGGAGGACAGGGGTTTTTGGCTTTCAGTAATTTGGATAAAGGCACCGTATATGCAGAGGGTAGCCCTATGCTATAAATTATTTTGTGTTTATAAAAATTAATATTGATGTTGTCAAGGTGATTCCATACTGTGTTCACAAATGTTATAATTTGAATTAGGTTGATTTTACTGCAATTCCTAGGAAGTAACAAGAGTATTTATCTGACTAAGAGGGCTAATGGTTTATCTAAACTCAAGTTTGAACTGTCAGCTTCATAAAACAGGCCAGTTCTTACTATTATCACAATTTTTATTTAAGCTACAAATTTTTGTCTTAAGTAATTACCTATGCATATAAAAGGGCAGTCTTTTGAATATCGCTTTTAGACTGTCGTCTGAAGTTTTTAGTTTCTGTGGATATGGAAGTTTATTTTTCAGATGGTGTCCCATGACTTAAATTTTGTGTGTTATGTAGTGAAGCATTTGGGGTCACTTAGAAATGTATGCTGAAATTCTGCATTGAAAATAATTTATCATATGTTTAAAATGAAGATTTTTTTCCTCCAAATAATTTTGTCCCTGGAAGGCTTTATCTAATAAAATTAGACAGTAACCTCTAACATTTCTTAAAGTTGAAGAAAAATGTACTCTTTTAAAATAAACCTTTTTGTGAGATTGCAAAAGCAGTGTATGTAAATACAGAAAAACAACATGTTGATAAGCAAAAATAAGGAACCACCGAATTTCTGCTACCCAGAGATAACCATGGGCAGTCCCTTCCAGATCTTTAGTGATGAGCAGTGTTTAAAATTGCATCTCTTTTGCTGAAAATAAGTAGAAGAGATAACAGCTCTTCACACATACATACTTTTAAAAAAACCTGTCAGAGTTTTGGCCCAGAATGCCAAAACGGACTGGGTGCATGGGGTGGGGACTTGTTCTCTGGGCTGCAGCGCACGCTACCTACACAATTTCCATGCCTCCTTCAGGAATAAAATGACCTTGAAAAGAGAGAGAACTCATATGCATGAATAGGGAATTGTAATTTGTATTCAGGTTTCTGGATTTTTTTTTTGGTCTCAGTGGGTGGTTCTCCCATCCAACCAGTCAACTCTCACATCCAGTGAATTACTAATTCTTGCCTGTTTGACCTTCGGAATTGTGCTTTGCCTCATCATCTTCTCTGCATTTGTATTGCCACAGCCCTAGCCGGAGGACGTCATTTCTTCCTGCTCAGATGCTCCTTTGTTCACACGTGGATTCGTTTATTCGGTCTGATGTGAGGAAAAGGGCCAGGCACTGGGGTGACAAGGCCCTTGGTTCTGGGACTGAGCTTCTCAGCAGGGTGAGGGCAGGGAACTAAGCCATTCCCACTTCAGCATCCTCCTGCCTGTCATCCTCCTTCTGCTGTTTTGTCCGTCAAACCCATTCTCTCCACAGCAGCCGTGTGATCTGTTGGAAACTCTGCTGGCCCAGCCTCACCTGTGTCAGCCTCCCGCCATGTGCTAGGCGAGGGGAGCGCCCTCCTTGCCTCTCCTGACCAGCCTCGACTCCTTGAAGGCTCAGCCCGGGGCTCCTCTCCTCCAAGCCTCTCCTCCTGTCCTACCCTCTCCTCCCTTCACTGGGGACCGCTCCTGTGGCCTCCAGTGCCTGATTTTCTAAAAAGTGCTGTGTTTCTTTCTCCACTTAGATGGTCACTTTCATCGACAGCCCCAGTGCCCAACACTGATGCAGAAGACTCCGTGTTTCTGTAAAATGGAAATAGCATGGTTTTCCTCAGAGGGTTGGTGTGAGGATGCAGCGAGGTAATCTGTGTGAAGCATGGTGTCTGGCACATAGTTGGCTTCCGTAAGTGGGGGTTTAGTGCCCGAGATATGATATTAACTTAAACTACTTGATTCGATGAAGGTCTCAGAAGTTCAGCTTTTCCCCGGACAGTGTGCATATGATTGTATAGAATATTGGTGTCACACTTTCTCTACCTGATATTAGGTAAGGTTCATGAAAATAGTCATTTTATTTTTTGTTTCTTTCTTTCTTTTTTTTTTTTTTCCTACGGTACTCGGGCCTCTCACTGTTGTGGCCTCTCCCGTTGCGGAGCACAGGCTCCGGACGCGCAGGCTCAGTGGCCTGGCTCACGGGGCCAGCCGCTCCGCAGCATGTGGGATCTTCCCGGACCGGGACACGAACCCGTGTCCCCTGCATCAGCAGGAGGACTCTTAACCACTGCGCCACTAGGGAAGCCCCATATTTTCAAATAAATATATTTAAATTAAGGTTAATTAGATTACATTATTTATTTTACACTTTAAGATAGAGAAACAGAAAAGTGCCCTTCACTTGCCTCTCACATTAAAGTGTGTGTGTTTAGTAAACACTGACACAAACCTGCAGGGTCCACAGAAATGAATCAAATGACACCCCATTCCCAGCCCCAAATGTCAGTGCTGTGACCTGTATTACCACAGCAGGCCGGGGCCCGTGGGAATGGAGGTGCTTGAACGGGTCTGGAAGAATCAGCAGATGCTAGTGGAGAGTCGATGGAAGAAGATTCTAGAGTAAAGGCTGCCCTGCATGCCTGCATTTGTCAGATGTGAGCTGCAGCTTAAATGACAGTTTCTTGAAATGAGAATTCAAAGGTATTTATTTTGTCATATTTTCCTACCGTCCCATTGGCAGGGCTAACATAAAGTTGACAGTTGAAAATTATTTTCATTTGTTTGTATATTAGACTAAATTGTCATAATCAAGGACTAGCTAGGCAATACATCACATCAGACTCAAATTGAGTACTTAAAACGTGTGAAAAGAGTTGTAACGTTTTTACATTGATGAAGAATTTACATAGAAATTAATTCCGTAACTCTAAGTAATGGACATTTGAGTTTTAACCCACTTAGATTTTGCTTCCCTTATGGGCTGCATCATAACATTGTAATATCCCTTTGTAGACTTCGATGGCTAAAGCTTCTGGTCTAGTTTTTCCATTTTCAGCTAGATTTATGTGTGCATTGTGGCGGTGGGATGGCTTTGTTTTATTGTTCATCTGTGCAGTATATACACACCATGATCCTGAGAGAGATGGCTGGCGGTGGTGGTGATCTTATGTTTGAGTTATTGTAGCTGGTCCCTCCGCTGCATCTGCCCCCCAACACCCCCGCTTCCTTAAGTCCAAGAATCCTTAACCTGGAATCTGAGGATGGAAGTTGGGAGTGGGGGTCCCTGAACTTGGATGGGGAAAAAAATTCACCTTTATTTCCACTAACCTTTAACTGCAGTTTAACATCTTCAGTTATGAGTCATCACCCTCCCCGTAGCATTAGCAACTCCTGTGATAGTAACATCAATAAAATCACGTGTTTTCATATTGCATTATAGTTGCTACACATCTCTCAAAAATACTCTGTATGCTCATCATTACTTTGAATTATGGCAGACATACGATTTGCCGCTAGACCTTGTTAAGTTTGGTGATAAGCACATAATGCTTTATCATAATTATTTGGATAATTCCCTCCTGGTATAATTCTTTTGTATTGCTTTGTGTAAATGCCTATGGCATTTAAAAATCTAACTCTGAGAAGAGTCCGTAGGGGTTTGTCAGAGGGTGTCTGTGGCACAGCAAGTTTAGGAGCCTCTGCTTTGGTCCCTGGGGTGCATTTGAGAGAGCATACCAACATTTACTTTGGGAGGACTGGTAGGAATGTGGGGTATGTAATTAAAAGCTGAGATACCGTCTCTCATTCCCATATATCCTTGCCTGTTGTCTTAACCCCTGGCAGCATGGAGCTTTGCACAGCCTCGGTAGCTCTTGTGGTCATTGTAATATACGCTCACCACAAAAAAAAAGCGTTAAAGTACATTCTCTATAGCCTTTGAAAAAATACACTAAATGATTCCCATCCAAAAATGGTTAAAATAAAAATAGCTTAGGTGCTTAAAGGGGCAGCCTTCAGCTGTCTAGAAAAATCTTATAATTAGCCTCAGTGTTTCTGGTTTGCTATTTTTACAGCATTTGTTCCTTCTGCAAATATTTGTTGCATGTATACTATGCACAGGCATTGTGTTGGAGATTCCACAGGTTTATCATGGTTTCTCTTCTAAGGTTTACTTGAGATATCTCTTATCACTTAAAAACCTTGAAATCACTAAACTTTCATTTTCAGTTGCAATCATTCATACATTAAGCATACTTGCTGTATGCCAGGCACTGTCCTAGGCACTTTGGGCTGTATCAGTGAGCAAAATAGACAATAATTTTGCTGTCTTATAGCTGACGTTCAAGAATTTAGGTGTTTTCTGCTCTGAAGTTTGTAGGGCTGTCCTGAAAGTGCCACAGAAACTGTTTGCCACTCACAGACCTGTGTAGTTTTGTAAGGTAGTGGTTTTCACTCTGTTCCTGTGGGCCTTGTGACACCTCAGGGCTGGCAGGAGGAAGGAAAAGGGAATGTCCTCCTTCTCCAGCTCCATTTTTTTTTTTTTTCATTTTAACATCTTTATTGGAGTATAATTGCTTTACAATGGTATGTTAGTTTCAGCTTCACAACAAAATGAATCAGTTATATATATACATATGTTCCCATATCTCTTCCCGCTTGCGTCTCTCTCCCTCCCACCCTCCATATCCCACCACTCCAGGCAGTCACAAAGCACCCAGCTGATCTCCCTGTGCTATGCGGCTGCTTCCCACTAGCTATCTACCTTACGTTTGGTAGTGTATATATGTCCATGCCTCTCTCTCACTTTGTCACAGTTTACCCTTCCCCCTCCCCATAGCCTCAAGTCCATTCTCTAGTAAATCTGTGTCTTTATTCCTGTTTCACCCCTAGGTTTTTCATGACATTTTTTTTTCTTAAATTCCATATATATGTGTTAGCATACGGTATTTGTCTTTCTCTTTCTGACTTACTTCACTCTGTATGACAGACTCTAGGTCTATCCACCTCATTACAAATAGCTCAATTTCGTTTCTTTTTATGGCTGAGTAATATTCCATTGTATATATATGCCACATCTTCTTTATCCATTCATCCAATGATGGACGCTTAGGTTGTTTCCATCTCTGGGCTATTGTAAATAGAGCTGCAATGAACATTTTGGTACATGACTCTTTTTGAATTATGGTTTTCTCAGGGTATATGCCCAGTAGTGGGATTGCTGGGTCATATGGGTCAATTGTAGTTTTTTAAGGAACCTCCGTACTGTTCTCCACAGTGGCTGTTTCAATTTACATTCCCACCAACAGTGTAAGAGGGTTCTCTTTTCTCTACACCCTCTCCAGCATTTATTGTTTCTAGATTTTTTGATGATGGCCATTCTGACTGGTGTGAGATGATATCTCATTGTAGCTTTGATTTGCATTTCTCTAATGATTAGTGATGTTGAGCATTCTTTCATGTGTTTGTTGGCAGTCTGTATTTCTTCTTTGGAGAAATGTCTATTTAGGTCTTCTGCCCATTTTTGGATTGGGTTGTTTGTTTCTTTGGTTATTAAGCTGCATATAAATTTTGGAGATTAATGCTTTGTCAGTTGCTTCATTTGCAAATACTTTCTCCCATTCTGTGGGTTGTCTTTTGGTCTTGTTTATGGTTTCCTTTTCTGTGCAAAAGCTTTTAAGTTTCATTAGGTCCCATTTGTTTATTTTTGTTTTTATTTCCATTTCTCTAGGAGGTGGGTCAAAAAGGACCTTGCTGTGATTTATGTCATAGAGTGTCCTATGTTTTCCTCTAAGAGTTTGATAGTTTCTGGCCTTACATTTAGGTCTTTAATCCATTTTGAGCTTATTTTTGTGTATGGTGTTAGAGAGTGATCTAATCTCATATTTTTACATGTATCTGTCCAGTTTTCCCAGCACCACTTATTGAAGAGGCTGTCCTTTCTCCACTGTACATTCCTGCCTCCTTTATCAAAGATAAGGTGACCATTTGTGTGTGGGTTTATCTCTGGACTTTCTATCCTGTTCCATTGATCTATATTTCTGTTTTTGTGCCAGTACCATACTGTCTTGATTACTGTAGCTTTGTAGTATAGTCTGAAGTCAGGAAGCCTGATTCCTCCAGCTCCGTTTTTCGTTCTCAAGATTGCTTTGGCTATTTGGGGTCTTTTGTGTTTCCATACAAATTGTGAAATTTTTTGTTCTAGTTCTGTGAAAAATGCCAGTGGTAGTTTGATAGGGATTGCATTGAATCTGTAGATTGCTTTGGGTAGTAGAGTCATTTTCACAATGTTGATTCTTCCAATCCAAGAATATGGTATATGTCTCCATCTATTTGTATCATCTTTAATTTCTTTCATCAGTATCTTATAATTTTCTGCATACAGGTCTTTTGTCTCCTTAGGTAGGTTTATTCCTAGATATTTTATTCTTTCTGTTGCAACGGTAAATGGGAGTGTTTTCTTGATTTCACTTTCAGATTTTTCATCCTTAGTGTATAGGAATGCCAGAGATTTCTATGCATTAATTTTGTATCCTGCTACTTTACCAAATTAATTGATTAGCTCTAGTAGTTTTCTGGTAGCATCTTTAGGATTCTCTATGTATAGTATCATGTCATCTGCAAACAGTGACAGCTTTACTTCTTCTTTTCCAATTTGGATTCCGTTTATTTCCTTTTCTTCTCTGATTGCTGTGGCTAAAACTTCCAAAACTATGTTGAATAAGAGTGGTGAGAGTGGGCAACCTTGTCTTGTTCCTGATCTTAGTGGAAATGCTTTCAGTTTTTCACCATTGAGGACGATGTTGGCTGTGGGTTTGTCATATATGCCCTTTATTATGTTGAGGAAATCTCCCTCTATGCCTATTTTCTGCAGGGTTTTTATCATAAATGGGTGTTGGATTTTGTCAAAAGCTTTCTCTGCATCTATTGAGATGATCATATGGTTTTTCTCCTTCAGTTTGTTAATATGGTGTATCACGTTGATTGATTTGCGTGTATTGAAGAATCCTTGCATTCCTGGAATAAACCCCACTTGATCATGGTGTATGATCCATTTAATGTGCTGTTGGATTCTGTTTGCTAGTATTTTGTTTAGGATTTTTGCATCTATATTCATCAGTGATATTGGCCTGTAGTTTTCTTTCTTTGTGACATCCTTGTCTGGTTTTGGTATCAGGGTGATGGTGGCCTCGTAGAATGAGTTGGGGAATGTTCCTCCCTTTGCTATATTTTGTAAGAATTTGAGAAGGATAGGTGATAGCTCTTCTCTAAATGTTTGATAGAATTCGCCTGTGAAGCCATCTGGTCCTGGGCTTTTGCTTGTTGGAATATTTTTAATCACAGTTTCAATTTCAGTGCTTGTGATTGGTCTGTTCATATTTTCTATTTCTTCCTGATTCAGTCTTGGCAGGTTGTGCCTTTCTAAGAATTTGTCCATTTCTTCCAGGTTGCCCATTTTATTGGCATAGAGTTGCTTGTAGTAATCTCTCATGATCTTTTGTATTTCTGCAGTGTCAGTTGTTACCTCTCCTTTTTCATTTCTAATTCTATTGATTTCAGCCTTCTCCCTTTTTTTCTTGATGAGTCTGGCTAATGGTTTATCAATTTTGTTTATCCTTTCAAAGAACCAGCTTTTAGTTTTATTGATCTTTGCTGTCGTTTCCTTCATTTCTTTTTCATTTATTTCTGATCTTATTTTTATGATATCTTTCCTTCTGCTAACTTTGGGGTTTTTTTGTTGTTCTTTCTCTAATTGCTTTAGATGCAAGGTTAGGTTGTTTAATCGAGATGTTTCCTGTTTCTTAAGGTAGGATTGTATTGCTATAAACTGCCCTCTTAGAACTGCTTTTGCTGCATCCCATAGATTTTGAGTCGTCGTGTCTCCATTGTCATTTGTTTCTAGGTATTTTTTGATTTCCTCTTTGATTTCTTCAGTGATCACTTCGTTATTAAGTAGTGTATTGTTTAGCCTCCATGTGTTTGTATTTTTTACAGATCTTTTCCTGTAATTGATATCTAGTCTCATAGCGTTGTGGTCGGAAAAGATACTTGATACAATTTCAGTTTTCTTAAATTTACCAAGGCTTGATTTGTGACCCAAGATATGATCTATCCTGGAGAATGTTCCATGAGCACTTGAGAAAAATGTGTATTCTGTTGTTTTTGAATGGAATGTCCTATAAATATCAATTAAGTCCATCTTGTTTAATGTATCATTTAAAGCTTGTGTTTCCTTATTTTCATTTTGGATGATCTGTCCATTGGTGAAAGTGGGGTGTTAAAGTCCCCTACTATGAATGTGTTACTGTCGATTTCCCCTTTTATGGCTGTTAGTATTTGCCTTATGTATTGAGGTGCTCCTATGTTGGGTGCATAAATATTTACAATTGTTATATCTTCTTCTTGGCTCGATCCCTTGATCATTATGTAGTGTCCTCCTTTGTCTCTTCTAATAGTCTTTATTTTAAAGTCTATTTTGTCTGCCATGAGAGTTGCTACTCCAGCTTTCTTTTGGTTTCCATTTGCATGAAATACCTTTTTCCATCCCCTTACTTTCAGTCTGTATGTGTCTCTAGGTCGAGGTGGGTCTCTTGTAGACAGCAAATAAATGGGTCTTGTTTTTGTATCCAATCAGCCAATCTGTGCCTTTTGGTGGGAGCATTCAGTCCATTTACATTTAAGGTAATTCTCGATATGTATGTTCTTATTCCCATTTTCTTAATTGTTTTGGGTTCGTTAATGTAGGTCTTTTCCTTCTCTTGTGTTTCTTGCCTAAAGAAGTTCCTTTAGCATTTGTTGTAAAGCTGGTTTGGTGGTGCAGAACTCTCAGCTTTTGCTTGTCTGTAAAGGTTTTGATTTCTCCATCAAATCTGAATGAGATCCTTGCTGGGTAGAGAAATCTTGGTTGCAGGTTTTTCTCCTTCATCACTTTAAATATGTCCTGCCAGTCCCTTCTGGCTTGCAGAGTTTCTGCTGAAAGATCAGCTGTTAACCTTATGGGGATTCCCTTGTGTGTTATTTTTCCCTTGCTGCTTTTAATATGCTTTCTTTGTATTTAATTTTTGACAGTTTGATTAATATGTGTCTTGGCGAATTTCTCCTTGGATTGATCCTGTATGGGACTCTCTGTGCTTCCTGGACTTGATTAACTATTTCCTTTCCCATATTAGGGAAGTTTTCAACTATAATCTCTTCAAATATTTTCTCAGTCCCTTTCTGTTTCTCTTCTTCTTCTGGAACCCCTATAATTCGAATGTTGGTGTGTTTAATGTTGTCCCAGAGGTCTCTGAGACTGTCCTCAGTTCTTTTCATTCTTTTTTCTTTATTCTGCTCTGCAGTAGATATTTCCACTATTTTATCTTCCAGGTCACTTATCCGTTCTTCTGCCTCAGTTATTCTGCTATTGATCCCATCTAGAGTATTTTTCATTTCATTTATTGTGTTGTTCATCATTGTTTGTTTCATCTTTAGTTCTTCTAGGTCCTTGTTAACTGTTTTTGCATTTTGTCTATTCTATTTCCAAGATTTTGGATCATCTTTACTATCATTATTCTGAATTCTTTTTCAGGTAGACTGCCTATTTCCTCTTCATTTGTTAGGTGTGGTGGGTTTTTATCTTGCTCCTTCATCTACTGTGTGTTTCTCTGTCTTCTCATTTTGCTTAACTCACTGTGTTTGGGTTCTCCTTTTTGCAGGCTGCAAGTTAGTAGTTCCCATTGTTTTTGGTGTCTGTCCCCAGAGGCTAAAGTTGGTTCAGTGGGTTGTGTAGGCTTCCTGGTGGAGGGGACTAGTGCCTGTGTTCTGGTGGATGAGGCTGGATTTTGTCTTTCTGGTGGGCAGGTCCACGTCTGGTGGTGTGTTTTGGGGTGTCTGTAGACTTATTATGATTTTGGGCAGCCTCTCTGCTAATGGGTCGGGTTGTGTTCCTGTCTTGCTAGTTGTTTGGCATAGGATGTCCAGCACTGTAGCTTGCTGGTCGTTGAGTGAAGCTGGGGGCTGGCGTTGAGATGGAGATCACTGGGAGATTTTCGCTGTTTGATATTATGTGCAGCTGGGAGGCCTCTTGTGGACCAGTGTCCTGAAGTTGGGTCTCTCACCTCAGAGGCACAGCACTAACTCCTGGCTGCAGCACCAAGAGCCTTTCATCCACACGGCTCCTTAATTTGGGATGATTCGTTGTCTATTCATGTATTCCACAGATGCAGGGTACATCAAGTTGATTGTGGAGCTTTAATCCGCTGCTTCTGAGGCTGCTGGGAGAGATTTCCCTTTCTCTTCTTTGTTCTCACAGCTCCCAGGGGCTCAGGTTTGGATTTGGCCCCGCCTGTGCGTGTAGGTCCCCGGAGGGCGTCTGTTCTTTGCTCAGACAGGACGGGGTTAAAGGAACCGCTGATTCGGAGGCTGTGGCTCACTCAGGCTGGGGGTAGGGAGGGTCACGGAGTGCGGGGCGAGCCTGCGGCGGCAGAGGCCGGTGTGACGTTGCACCAGCCTGAGGTGCGCCGTGCGTTCTCCCGGGGGAGTTGTCCTGGATCCCGGGACCCTGGCAGTGGCGGTCTGCACAGGCTCCCCGGAAGGGGGTGTGGATAGTGACCTGTGTTCGCACACAGGCTTCTTGGTGGCGGCAGCAGCGGCCTTAGCGTCTCATGTCTGTCTCTGGGGTCCGCGCTTTTAGCCGCGGCTCGCGCCCGTCTCTGGAGCTCCTTTAAGCAGCGTTCTTAATCCCCTCTCTTCGCGCACCAGGAAATAAAGAGGGAAGAAAAAGTCTCTTGCCTCTTCTGCAGGTCCAGACTTTTCCCCGGACTCCCTCCCGGCTAGCCGGGGTGCACTAACGCCCTGCAGTCTGTGTTCACGCCGCCAACCCAAGTCCTGTCCCGGCGCTCCAGCTGAAGCCGGAGCCTCAGCTCCCAGCCCCGCCCGCCCCGGCGGGTGAGCAGACAAGCCTCTCGGCTGGTGAGTACCGGTCGGCCCTGATCCTCTGCGCTGGAATCTCTCCGCTTTGCCCTCCGCACCCCTGTTGCTGTGCTCTCCTCCGCGGCTTCGAAGCTCCCCCCCCTCCGCCACCCGCAGTCTCCGCCCGCGAAGGGGCTTCCTAGTGTGTGTACACTTTTCCTCCTTCACAGCTCCCTCCCGCTGGTGCAGGACCCGTCCCTATCCTTTTGTCTCTGTTTATTTTTTTCTTTTGCCCTAACCAGGTACGTGGGGGGTTTCTTGCCTTTTGGGAGGTCTGAGGTCTTCTGCCAGCGTTCAGTAGGTGCTCTGTAGGAGTTGTTCCACGTGTAGATGTATTTCTGGTGTATCTGTGGGGAGGAAGGTGATCTCCGCGTCTTAGTCTTCCGCCATCTTCCCCCCCAGCTCCATTTTAATCAGAGCTTTGCTACTCTTATATTTTGGGGTGAGCTGGGTGAGAGTTTCATTGCCTACAGGATGTTTGGAAATTTGGTCACATTAAAAATGTGATTGGCATTATCTGTGGCTGGCTGATATGGAATAAATTTTTGTCACTTATTACCAGTTCTGTACTGAAAGGCAGTTGGAATAATAGCAAGCTCATTGTCTTTAGGTGCTGTTACTTTAATAATAGAGAGTTGACCTTTTCTTACTTGGCAAATGTGAAGGTCACAGTTGGCATTTTTTGGAAACTAATATGTGCTAGGCTCTACACTAACAACTTTCACATTGTTTAATTTTCCCCTCAAAACAACCTAAAAGGGTAGCTGGTAATATCCAATTTTGATATAAGAGGATGCCGAGCTTCTAAGAAGCTGGGTGTCCTGCTCAGACTTGCACATGAAGTGTCAGAGTTTGGAGCTTATTTTGACATTTCAGCTCCAGAGTTCCCTGTAGGAACTGTCAGTGCAGTAGATTCATGGCTTCAGCTGGGGAAGGAGTTAGGGCTGACTTTTTCTATCTTTTTAAAGTTTATTCTGTTTCTGCTCCCACATGCCCTCTCTCCCCCATCTCCCTCCGAATGGAATGTGTCTCTGTGGTCTGAAAAGCAATACTGGGTTCACTCTCATCTCTTTTACTTACCTCCCCCCCTTCCCACATGCACACAAACACTTCATGCTCTAAACGCAGCTAGGGGGAGCCTAAGTGGTGGATGCAAAGTTTGGGGTGCTCCTCACACATTTGCCAGAACGGCTTCTGATTGAGCAGAGTTCATGACAGGTAGCATGAGGTTAATTGGAATTGGATCCTGAATAGGTTAAAAAAAAATTTTTTTTTTTGGTATTTCCATTGTGTACAGTGTTTGCAGTGAATGAACTTGATGCTCTGATTGGAAAGGAATGAAATGGTTCTAGAATGGGTTGACACTATGCCCATGATGATAAATGCAGAACACTATGATCCTTTTTCTTTTTTTTTAAGTAAAGGAAATGACCATTTAGTATACACAAGCAGCCGTAGGTAAGAAAAAAACTGCTGTGATATTTCTGGGCTTGGGATTATAGGCAACTTTAACTTTATATGTTTTTGTATTTTTCTTTTATATGGATGTGTATTAAGCTTGTTACTGAAAATAAAAGATGACTAAAGAGTACATTGTGCTGCTGAGTTTAAAAAGGAGTCTGGGGACTTCCTGGCAGTCCGGTGGTTAAGACTACTTGCTTCCATTGCAGGGGACATGGTCCGGGAACTGTGGCTTCATGAACTGTGGGTTGGGTGGGCCTGTGTGTCCCACCTAACGAGTTTAATATGTTTGGTCCTGGGTGATTTTAGGTAGAAGCAAAACACTATTGGTGCCCAGTGCTCTAGCTGGTTTCACTGCTTTGTTTATAAATGCACGCTATGTGACCAGATACTCCTTTATTGAAGATCTCTCCTCAGTGATAAAATTTCAAAAGGGCATCATTTATAGAAACTAATTATGGCATGTGTCCTGGAGAAGGAGTCAGCGCTCTGTTTAATGGTTTCTTATAGCACGTTTATACGTTTTTAGTTGCCCTGCCTTGTAGAAGAGAGACCGCAGTAGCCCTTTTCAAAGATTATGTAACATACGTAACTGATACCGGGGGATTGCTATGGTTAACTGCTAGCTCATTATATTTGTGAATGTTTCGTGATCTTGGAGAGATTATTTTGAAGTAAACTTTAATCAAAACTATAGAGTAGCATTTCTTATAAGGCATTTGCTCTTACGTGTTTAACAACCTGAGACCTCTGAAATACAGTCAGTTTATTTGCAAATCAGATTTGCCCTTAAATGGTATAAATAGCTTGTCAGATATCTGTGGTGAGTCTTGTGTTTTTGTCTTCACTAGTTTGTTCATCTGTGCTGTGAGCAGGGTCTGGATCTGTGCAGTTGGGCTGCTTTATTGCTGTTCACAGCTTGCCTAGGGTCTTAATAATCCCATGGATTTTGGGTGTGATGGTGTAGTGGGCAGGGAGAGGAGCGCGTTCCTTACCTCGGGGCATGACAGAGGACAGGTGGTAAGAGAGCTGAGAGCTGTCAGGTGCTTCCAAAAACTGCAGGTGCCAGGGCCCCACCTCCACAGGCTGCTTCACCTCAACTGATGAGTAGTCACTCGTTTTTAAAATTATTGGCAGTTCTAATGTGCGGCCACATTTGAGTTGCGAATCAGTGCATTAAATGAAGAGGGTTGGACTTTGAGGACTCATGTTCCCAGGTTGAACGTCCAGTGATTTCTGTCAGTGTTTATGCTGACCATTGAAAACGTCTTGGCTTCTAAAAATTGTTTTAGAAAACTTAACGAAACAACTTCCTAATCTTACAGCAATATCTTCTCCTACTCTTCCTTTCTTCTCCCACCTTCTTTTGTTAGCTCCTGCAGCTATTAAATCGCTTCTCGAGTTGGATTTTAGTCTCATTGTTTTAAGTGTTTGTAGAAAAGTGCCAGTTTAGCCAGAAGGTTGTAGTGAACCTTTCAAACGATTATTTTGGAACATGACGCTGGGTTTTGTGTTTGCATTGCACCTTTCATGGGGTTTAAAAGCTACTAAGATAAGAATTTATCCAGTTTGCCATATCAGAACTAGAGTGGCTGAATACTACTACTTCTGTTTGACCTGGAGGATAGAAAGATGAGGCAGTCCTGACTGAGGGTGTGAGACCTGCGTTAGGGGCCAGCAGTCATCAGCGTTTCTGACGTGCCAGGCGCTTCCCCAGCCAGCTCACAGCACGTTTGATCTTTATTTTGGGAAGATGTAATGCATTCATCTGCCCTTTGGCTAATTGTAAGTGCACAGCAGGAGTGGAGGCATTGGTTCCCTTTGAGGAGTCACGACAGACCTCTCCTGCGGACCAGCCTTCTCCAGCACGCATTGGAAATTGCACATGCAGACGTGTCTCTTCCTCCCTGCACTGTGAACCTCTACTAAGGCCAGGAGGAATCTCGTCTTATTCACTGTATGAGGTGTATTCACATCTTTATTTCGAATCTAGTCTTGACAGGCTGGACTGTTGGGTAATATGAATGCTCGTGCATGTCTTATATAGAGAGCGTTAGACAGCTGTCTTATTCTCTTTAAATAACTTGAGTATGGAGCACTAGTAAGAAGGTATTTTCTTAGTCGTTTTGTGTGAAATTCAAGGCATGTAAGGTAGAGTGAGGCGACACGGTTTAATTTCGTTTTCTTCCCCTATTTACGTTGTTTATGACCAGTAAGTACAAATAACCACTCATCAACAAAAAGAAAACACAAGTCTGCTCCTTCTGGAAAATAATTATGTGGAATGATTATTTTCTGTTTGAAGTGCTTGTTTTAACTCCTTGCAGTGTGGGAACATTTAATCCAACGGACAAAACACAGTGTGGCCTGCCATGTTTTTGCAATTCTGGAATGCTTTAATCTTAAATAACAGGAGGAAATGCTAGAGTTCTAAATGCAAATATGGGCTGCTTTAGATTCATTTAATATTTTATTTGTTACTAGTTGGCAGAAAAACAAACGTGTAAACGTACAGCAAAATGGCTTTTTGTTCTAAATACTGTTTCAGGAGCTCTTTCCTAAGTCCTTGTGAATAAAATTACACTTGCCGTGTGTTTATAATCCTTTAAAATCCTCAAATCCTTAAAAAGAAACTTGACCCACAGGTTTAAATAAGGACTTTATTTACAGAAATGAATATTTCTAATTCTCTTAGAGTATCATTTTCTGGCTACTTATACAACAATATTCACTCAAACCTGCTACAGAAACTTCATACTATACTGTGTATTTGTTAGTATGTGAATTCAAAAGAAACTTGTTTTGGCTGTGAAATAAGTGCAGACTTGCTTTAAAATTGACCTTTAGTATAAATTCAAATAGGTTGACAGAAGAGCAGTCAGTAAATTTTTATGTCTTAAAGGGCCTGTTTCTTCATTATTGGCGATTCATTTCAATTTACATTTTTGTTGTGATCCCTGTTATTGAAAGAAAACCAAATCTCAAACCCTCATTGAATTTATCTCAACAAAATGCTTTTCAGATTCTTGTTTTTGCTGCAGTTAGTTGATTTACTTTATCTGCTTATCTGCAGTCAGAAATGACGTAGATATTACTGCTGTGACTAAACTAAAAACAGATTTTTTTCAAAGTACTCAGATCATATCATGGGAATAAACTCCACTGACCTCAGCCTATTTGCCCTGAAAGTGTCTGTATGTTTGCAGTAAATATTGTAACTTGAAGTATACGTTCTCACAGACTAAAGTGTCACCCTGAGACATTTTTCAGTTGCTTGCTTACTTTGGACGGTCAGTGTGGGCATCCCCTCTTTATTTTATATATGTCTGTCTGTAAGCTGCCAACTTCAGCAGACCCGTCTCAGCCCTTGGTTTAGTTTCAGCCCCCTCCTCTCCCTTTCTTGAAGAAGGAGTGCTTGTTTTCTTTGCCATCTCTGGCATCATCCTTGCCTGCCTGCCTGTCCTCCTGCTTCTCTGCCTGTGATTCCTCAGCTTCTTTATACCTGAAATGTTGGTGTATCCTAAACATCTCATCTTTGCCCTCTTCCTTTACTTTCCCTTTTTCTGTTCTCAAGGCATCAGCCACCTCTGGTCTGTGTATATGTGCTGGTGATGTCCGGTCTAGATCTCCTGTCTTGGACTCCAGGCCGGCTTGTCCAGCTGCCCACTAGATGCCTTTACGTTCAAGTCCTCTTGTTCGTACTCAGCATGGACAGGAGCAGAGCTCATTGTAATCTCTCTTCAAGCCTGCTGCCTCTGTATTCCCTACTGAAGAAGTCTAAGCCAGAGCCCTGTGAGTCCCGTGCCGTCTTCCACACCCTCAATGCCCCTGTCTGGGTAATCACCAAGTCTTGTGGGTCTGTCTTCCAGAATCTTTCATGCAGCCTTTCCTCTGTCTTCAGTGCTTGCTGCTTAGTCCAGGTTCCCAGCAAACCCCATCTCTGTTACTGTAAAGGGTTCTAACCAAACTTCCCTCCAGGCCCCACTCCCTTCCAAGGCAGAGGGCTACCTTGTGTTCATCTCACACTTCTGAATCCCTACCTTCTGGCATCCAGTCATACCAAGGACAATGTTTGAAAATAAAATGAAGTAAGTGGCCCAGTTCCCTTATGTAACAAGCAACAGTATAGGTGAGTCTAGGACAGAGTTATAAAGAATAGAGAATTCAGGGGCTTCCCTGTGGCGCAGTGGTTAAGAATCCGCCTGCCAACGCAGGGGACACGGGTTCGATCGCTGGTCCAGAAGATCCCACATGCCGCGGAGCAGCTAAGCCCGTGCGCCACAACTGCTGAGCCTGTGCTCTAGAGCCCGTGCACCGCAACTACTGAGCCTGCGTGCCACAACTACTGAAGCCCACGCGCCTAGAGCCCAGGCTCCACAACAAGAGAAGCCACCACTGTGAGAAGCCTGCATACCGCAATGAAGAGTAGCCCCCTCTCGCAACCAGAGAAAAGCCCATGTGCAGCAATGAAGACCCAGCGCAGCCAAAAATAAAATAAATAAATTTATAAAAAAAAAATAGAGAATTCAGGATTTCATCACAAGTGGACAGTATGCCTTCATTTTTCTTTTTTAAAAAAATGTTTATACAATTTTTAAAGGTTACTTTCCGCTTACAGTTACTACAGAATATTGACTATATTCCCTGTGTTCCACAATACCTCCTTGAACCTATCTTACACCCAGTAGTTTGTACCTCCCGCTCCCCTACCCTTATGTTGCTCCTCTCCCCATTGGTGACCACTAGTTCTCTATATCTGTAAGTCTGCTTCTTTCTTGTTGTATTCACTAAATTTGTTGTATTTTTTAGACTTCACATATAAGTGATTTTCTCTTGACTTATTTCACTTAGCATAATGCCCTCCAAATCCATCCACGTTGCTGCAGATGGTAAACTTTCATTCTTTTTTATGGCTGAGTAGTATTCCATTGTATATATATACACCACCTATTCTTTATCCATTCATATGTTGATGGACACTTAGGTTTTTTCCATGTCTTGGCAATTGTAAATAATGCTGCTGTGAACATTGGGGTGCATGTATCTTTTCAAATTCATTTTTGTTTTTCTCAGATGTATACCCAGTAGTAGAATTGCTGGGTCATATGGTAGTTCTATTTTTAGCTTTTTGAGAAACCTCCATGCTGATTTCCAGAGTGGCTGCACGAATTTACATTCCTACCAACAGTGTACGAGGGTTCGCTTTTCCCCACATCCTTGCCAACATTTGTTATTTGTGTTCTTTTTGATGATAGCCATTCTGTGACAGGTGTGAGATCATTGTGGTTTTGATTTGCATTTCCCTGACGATTAGTGATGTTGAGCATCTTTTCCTGTGCCTGTTGGCCATCTGCCTTTCTTCTTTGGAAAAATGTCTATTCTTCTGCCCATTTTAAAAATTGGGTTGTTTGTTTTTTTGATAAGTTGTATGAGCTGTTTATATATGTTAGATATTAATCCCTTATTGGTCATATCATTTGTAAATATTTTCTCCCATCTACTAGACTGTCTTTGTTTTGTCAGTGGTGTCCTTTGTTGTGCAAAAGCTTTTAAGTGTAATTAGGTCCCCTTTGTTTGTCTTCACTTTTATTCCCTTTAGGAGATGGATCCAAAAAAGTATTGCTTCAATTTATGTCAAAGAGTGTTCTGCCTATGTTTTCCTCTAGGAGTTTTATAGTATCCATTCTTACATTTAGGTCTTTAAGCCATTCTGAGTTTATTTTTGTATATGTGTTAGAGAATGTTCTGATTTCATTCTTTTACATGTAGCTGTACAGTTTTCCCAGCATCACTTATTGAAGAAACTGTCTTTTCTCCATTGTATATTTTTGCCTCTTTTGTCATAGATATTGTAGATCAATTGACCATAAGTGTATGGGTTTATTTCTGGTTTTTCTATCCTGTTCTGTTGATCTGTATGTCTGCTTTTGTGTCAGTACAAAATCATACTGTTTTGATTACTGTAGCTTTGTAATATAATCTGAAGTCAGGGAGCGTGATTCCTCCATCTCTGTTTTTCTTTCTCAAGATTGTTTGGCTATTCGGGGTCTTTTGTGTTTCCATATACATTTTAAAATTATTTGTTCTAGTTCTGTGAAAAATGCCATTGGTAGTTTGATAGGGATTGCAGTGAATCTGTAGATTGCCTTGGGTAGTATAGTCATTTTAACAATATTGATTCTTCCAGTCCAAAAACACGGTATGTCTTTCCATCTGTCTGTGTTGTCTTCAGTTTCTTTCATCAGCATCTTAATAGTTTTTGGAATACAGGTCTTTTGCCTCCTTAGGTATGTTTATTCCTAGGTGTTTTATTCTTTTTGATGCAGTGGTAAATGAGATTGTTTCCTTAATTTCTGTTTCTGATAATTTGTTGTTAGTGTATAGAAATGCAACAGATTTCTGTGTATTAATTTTCTTTAATTAATTAATTTATTTATTTTTGGCTGCAATGGGTCTTTGTTGCTGCATGCGGGCTTTCTCTAGTTGCGGCGAGTGGAGGCTACTCTTAGTTGTGGTGTGCAGGCTTCTCATTGTGGTGGCTTCTCTTGTTGCGGAGCGTGGGCTCTAGGCGCACGGGCTTCAGTAGTTGTGGCACATGGGCTCAGTAGTTGTGGCTTGCAGGCTCTAGAGAGCAGGCTCAGTAGTTGTGGCACATGGGCTTAGTTGCTCCGTGGCATGTGGGATCTGACCGGACCAGGGCTCGAACCCATGTCCCCTACATTGGCAGGTGGATTCTTAACCACTGTGCCACCAGGGAAGTCCCCAGTATATTAATTTTGTATCCTGAAACATTACTGAATTCATTGATGAGCTCTTGTAGTTTTCTGGTACCATCTTTAGGATTTTCTATGTATAGTGTCATGTCATCTGCAAACAGTGACAGTTTTACTTCTTCCTTTCCAATTTGGATTCCTTTATTTCTTTTTCTTTGATTGCTTGGCTAGGACTTCCAAAACTGTGTTGAATAAAAGTGACGAGAGATCCTTGTCTTGTTCCTGATCTTAGAGTGAGTGCTTTCAGCTTCTCACTGTTGAGTATGACGTTAGCTGTGGGTTTGTCATATGCCTTCATTTTTCAAAAAACAGTGCTCAGGTCTGTTCTGGTTAAGGGAACTAAACTATCAAAGTTTTGCAAACTTAGGCACATGTGGAGTCCACTTTTTATTTAGTCTCCTAGTATACTTGAATGACTTACAGAAATGTTTTAAAAACGTTAGATTTTTAACTATTTACAATTTATTGTTGAAACTGTGTTTGGCAATACGCCTTCAAATATTCTGAAGTTGTTATATTCTTGTCAGGATCCCTGAGATTTTTTTTTAACCCCAATTATCTCCTTGATACCCATATTCACACAGCTCACTAGAGCAGGGAGAGGCACCTGCTAGAGCAGGGAGAGGCACTGGTCTTTGACTAAAGCGTGTGTTTCGAAGATTCTAATCAAAGGATAGGAGAGATTGGTGGTAGGAAAAATGACCACAGCTCAACTCTGACCAAGGACGATGTACTCTTTAGCCTCCTCTGACCTTGTGAAGCGAGGGAACAAGCAAGTTCTCTACTTTGTGTCTTACTTGTGTTTGTACCTTTTATTGCTGAGTCACCATAAATTCATGTGACTTCACACATTTTCTTTCCCCTTTGATATGTAACGAAAGACACCATTCATTACTCACTTCAGATGCAGTGGAAGACCCAGCATATAGAAATGTCAGTTATTGTTTTAAAAAAAGCCTCAAAAGACTGAGTAAGCTTTGAATTTTCTGTTCAGAGAGTGGGGTTAATAATTAGGAAGATTCACATGGCTCCTGATAAAATAATTTTACCCACTTGCTCAGAAAAGCGGCAAGGTTTTCACTTGCATAAATCGTTTTTCTTTTTTTTTTTTTTGAAAAAGTCATTATTCTTTACCCTTACAGAAACAACTTTTACCTGAAAAATCTTGTAAGTATTTTTTTTCCCCCAGAGAGAAAAACAGGCTGTTTTTGCCAAGTTCCTGTAGTGACTGGTTGGCAAAGGTGTGAGTGAAATCTAGACTTTCTACTTTCTTCTCTCTGTCCTTTTATATTGATGAACAATTTTTAGGCCTCCACAGGATATGTAATTATTTGTCAGTGGAGGAATGAGCTACAGCTCAAGCAAATACTCAGGGCACATGGTTGCTTGACGTTGAAATTCTGGCTTCCTTAGTGTCATTTAGGTCTTATGCTTCAGGAATTAATTTTTTGAAGCATAAAATCTCTGAAGATAAAACTGACTTTTTGTACGATAAAAGATCTTGAAAGGATATATCTTAATCTTTATGGCAGAGATTGTCTTTAAGGTGTGCTTGGTACGAAATCACAAAGAGAAAGTCTTTTGAGTCGTTGGGTCTTTGGGGATTATGTTATGAACACAGAATATAAGCTTGCTTCTTAAAATCCACTAAAACCACCTCCCTTTACTGTATGTATTGATCTTTGACTTGAATTGAAAAGGGGTTCTTTTCCCTCTATGTCATTAAAAAGACATTGGGCCTATGGGTATTGGGTCTTAAATTGGATTTTCTTACAAAGAGAAAAGGAAAAATTGGCTTTGGGTGTTAGGGCATAACAAAAACTAGGCCCTTCCTTATGAAAATTGAATTTGTGCCTGTTTTGTGTTAGTACCGAGGCTGTACATCATCCAGATGATTGCACAGATGCTTATTCATGCGGTTGAGGACTCATCTCGGTCTGTGGCTTCTTTGAGGGATCTTGTCAGAAGCTAATGATGAGAGAGTGTAGCAGTAGTGCCGACAGTAGCACATGAGACCCTTTTGTTCATTCTCTTGATCATGACTTTACATTAGGAATCAAAGGCTTTAGAAGCTCAGTGGAAAGAAGCCCGTGTGTTGCCCTGATTATGATACTGTCATGGGTTGCTTACTCCTTGATTAAAACCTCCTAGCTGTGTAGTCAATACTATTCAACTCTTGGGGAATATAAGACTGGGGAATAAATTGTTAGTTGTCATTAGAGAAAATAATGATGTTATGATTAGAAGAAAGGTCGTATAAGATAATTACAGTCTTGTTCTCCTCATCCCATCATTTATTTTGGAAGACTTGACGCACTGCCAAGACGCACTGCCATGAAATTAGAATAACTGCATAATGTTCTGGTGGCAGCTTCCCGGAGAAGACCTTTGGCTTTGGAGTGGGGGGACCAGCCTGGGTTTGACTTGGCACGTGTGGCTGTGTGGCTGTGAGCTCCTTACTTAAGCTTGCAGGATGTTGGGCGCGCGAATCCTCTAGCGTAGCCCCAGCGTGGAAGAGGTGCTTAGTAAATACTTTTCCCCTTCTTGTCTCTGTGTAAGTTGCCCATTTCCCTCTCCTGGTCCCAGATTCCCAGTGGGATGCTCCTTCAGGCTGATGGAATACGCCGTGTGCCGATGGGGAGAGCATGGAGTTGGCTTCTGTGGATGCGGGTCCAGTGCCGTGCCAGCCACTGCGGGTTCCAAATAACACTCCTTCCTTGCCCGGCAGGTGCCTGAGATCATCAGCTCCATCCGGCAGGCCGGGAAGATCGCCCGCCAGGACGAGCTCCGCTGCCCTTCCGAGTTCGATGACACTTTCGCCAAGAAGTTCGAGGTGCTGTTCTGCGGCCGCGTGGCGGTGGCGCACAGGAAGGCCCCGCCCGCCCTGATCGATGAGTGCATCGAGGGCTTCAGCCACGTGAGCGGCGGCGGCTTCTCCTCGGATCAGCTCCGGGCTGCGCCGCAGCCGCCGGGGGACCGGGAGCGGGGCCCACGGCCGATGCGCAAGTCCTTCTCCCAGCCCGGGCTGCGCTCCTTGGCCTTCAGGAAGGAGTTTCAGGACGCAGGCCTGCGGAGTAGTAGTTTTTTCAGCTCCTTTGAGGAGAACGACATCGAGAACCACCTGATTAGTGGACACAATATTGTGCAGCCAACGGATATTGAGGAAAATCGAACTATGCTCTTCACGGTAAAATATTATCAAAGCCTCATGCGCATCCCCAGTCTGATCTGTGTGTTTAAAACAAAATCTGCTTTATCACGTGAAGATTCTTTGTGCATTTCTTTTGGATTTATGTGTGAATCCATATGTTTTTATACTGAATAATTCTTTTCTCAAGATAAAATCCTTATTTAGTCCCTAATTAGCCTTTGGAATTCATCAGGGGGTCACAAAAGAGACTCTTATCTTATATCCTCTATGACTTTTATCCCCCTCCCCCATGGTTGTGAAGACACCTTTTCAATGTGGAAAGAAGAGTTAATATGTGTAAAAGAGGCCCCCAAAGGAGATTTTAAAAATGGATATTAATTTCAAGTAATGTATTTCAACAAAATCTTTTTGGAAAATACCCCTTCTTTACTATTTTTACTAATTTGTAAAATACTTACCCTTTGTTATCTGGATAATTAGATTTGGGGATAACATGATATTTGAAATTGATACCCAAGCTGAAATATTAGTTTAGCCAATTGCTCACTCACTTTTTCCAAAAATGGTTTGGTAAACTGACAGCCAACTGCCAGAAAAGGCAAGGGCAGGGAAGCTGTCCCTTGCAGTCGCTGCTCCTGGGTTCCATGCTGATCTCGGCTCTTCTGGTCAGGCTGCCCTCCCTGGGAGTCCTCTGGGTCTGAGCCGATGGGACTCAGCTGGCCCAGTAGCAAGCTGGTCTCTGACAATATAGGGAGTGGATTGTTCCTCGGCCTCCTCTGTCTCTTCTTTGGCCTAAGGCTGACTAGAGAGAGCAACATGAGCTTAAATGTAAGTCTTGGCGTCTGTGCCTAATTCGGGGCAGAGGATGGCCCGGGAGTGAGGAAGCTGGCTGTGTGGATGTATGCAGGTTCAAGATCAAGATGGGGTGTCAGAGGCCCGATTTCTTCCTCTTTTCATGGTTGACCTAGTATACTGAAAAGAGTGCTACGTTGGCAGTCAGTCTGGTGCTGTAATGTGTGATATATATTTTAACAAAACAAAACAAAACAAAGCAAAAACCCTCTTGGTGTCATTGGGAAAGCTGCTCAGTGCATTTATTTTCAAGTACTTATTACGTGACTGCTGTATACAGGGTCCTGTGTAATACGTTAGAAATACAGCAGTGAACAAGACAGGCATGATCTCTGCCCACGTGGAATTTAGATTCCAATGAGAGACTGGCGATTGTACAGGTAATTGTCTCACTAAAATTGTGATAAATGCCGTAAAGGAGAAGTAAAGGATGCTGTGAGGGCATCTGGGGAATCAGGGAAGACTTTCTTGAGGAAGTGATTTTCACTGAGCAGAGGTTTCATTGTGGCCAGCTGGGTTCAGGGAGCAGCAAGGTGAGGGAGGGGTGCTGCACAGTTAACAGTGTGGTTATTGCAACACAGTCCCCTGCTGTAATGGAGATCTGTTACGCTGACCCAGGTATGTAAGACAGTGTTAATTTGTGCTAACGCTCTAGCTTTTTTAGAAAGTCAGGTAAGCAGTCGTGAATACCTAACACAGTATGCATTCAACAAATGGTAGATTGTTTTAACAATAATTTAAGAAGACTTTTCTAATCATTAGGAAGTGTTCTAGAAATCTTGAAAGAGAAGCTCCTGTTTCCTGGGAGGTTCACTTATGTAGAAACCTCTCTTCCTTACAAAGGGGGGATGTGGGAACCTGAGGCTTAGTTGCCAACTTCTGTATATTTGGTCCTTTCACCTCAAGACTGCTGCCTGATGTAGGTGAACACACTGATGGTTGTCTGTGCTACCTGAAATCTGTAGGATAGATTGTGACCTTGAAGTGATCTTCTACATGAGATGGTCAGAATTCTATAGGAGCTTGACCCATTGAGTCTTTATTTTCATAGGTTATGAAATGAGAATGTTCGTGTATAAATCTGAATTCAGTGTTGATAAAAAGCTAGTTTCTTTTTTTGTTTGTCTTTTAAGATTGGTCAATCTGAAGTTTACCTCATCAGTCCTGACACCAAAAAAATAGCGTTGGAGAAAAATTTTAAGGAGATATCCTTTTGCTCTCAGGTAAATGGAGATGGGTTATCAGCTCAATTGCCATTTGATTTTTTTAATGAATACTTTTACCGTCATTCAGCAGAAGTGATTACGGTCACAAGATGTATGCTTTCTAAGTACTGGGTTTGTGATCTTGCATTTCCTTTTGTGTATTAAGGCAAACTATAAATATAATTTTGAAATTAAGGATTTTGCTTTTAGCAATCATAACCTACTGGAGAAAATAGGTCTCCTTTTCTTTTTTTTCAGGCATTGGTAGTAATGTTCCACAGTCATGATTTCCAGGTGTGTGTGTGTGTGTGTGTGTGTGTGCGCGCATATTTATATATACATTCACACACAGTTAATATTTTTAAATAGATACTTATTTTTACTTTATAAAAATTCATAACTTTTGAGGTACCAAGATCATTATTTCTTCTTCCTTAAAATATAATAAATAGTGACTATTTTGAGGATGTTTTCCTCAGAGTACAGGATCTGCTTGAGTTCTTGCGTGCACATCTCCTGGGTGTGTTTCATAGAGAGATGTTGGAGAATCTGTTAATTATAACGAGCTATGCCAATTTTACTCAAGATACTTTTTATCTTGATTTGCTGCTATTTGTATTGTAATGTTAGTATTAAATATCTGCTTTTTCATGTGATAGTTTAATTATTTCCTAAAGGGTACAGTTTACAAGGTTACATGATCACCTGCCCTTCAAGCTGTCAGCACTCATGTCTCTGCCTGATGGTGCTTTCAGGAGATGCTGCATATTAATATTTATGGGTGATGTCTAATCTGTATTAAGGTGCCTCTTAGCTGATACTTTCAAAACAAGCGTACATATTAATATTTATTAAAAAGAGCTCTTCGGAAACTATGGTAGAACTTTGGCCTTCATATCTTATTTTTAAAAGCGTCTCTCTTCTCTTGAGTGTATAATTTTTGACTCATTCTTCCTACCAGTTTACTTCAGTATTTACATATTTGTTATTTTAGTAGTACATATGTTTTAAATCTTTTAAACTTTGTGTCTGCATGTGTTTGCGTGTGTGTGCATATGTGTTTGTATGTTAATCTCTCATCTGCTTATTCCTTGATACTGAAGAAGAATTCTCATTTTTTTGTGTCAGCTTTTCTCCACTTCCTTTCACTACTAAAATGAGCAGTAAAAACTCCAGTTTTCAGATCCTACTTCTCTTACTGTGGGGATAATCAGAGTAACATTTTAGTAGAACTTCACATTTGAGAGATGTTTTTAGACATTTAAAATATCTGAGAAAATAATACTTTTATAATGTCCTTTAAAATTGTGCTGTGTGAATCTTCAGTTGCGTGTCTGGCAGTGGTGCCTTTTCTGGATATAACTGACCATTCCTTGTTCTTGTCCCTGCCTTCAACAGGGTATTAGACATGTGGACCACTTTGGGTTTATCTGCCGAGAGTCTTCGGGAGGTGGAGGCTTTCATTTCGTCTGTTATGTGTTTCAGTGCACAAATGAAGCTCTGGTAAGTGAGAAGGGGCCGTTCTTAAAGTCTCCTTTACGAGGGATTTCAGCCTCACTGATATCTTTACTTAGCAAAGCCATATGGCCTCATTGACATATTATTTGGTTTTAATTATTCTTTCGTCACTATTTGATAACCAGCTAGTACATACCCGAGACTTAATTCGATGTGCATTTTCAATTTTCATCATTCTTAAAGGCCTGCTCACTTTCACCCTCTGCTTTAGCATTTTTCAAATGTCATTTTGGACTTTTGATCAGAAGAGTTGGTTTTCGTTCAGTATTTAATTTGCGTCTAGTTTTTACCTTATCTCCTTGAAGAGCTTTGAGCATTTGTAGTGTTTCTAGGCTACGTGTAATCCTAGCAGGTATTATGATTATTATTCATTAACCTGTGACTAATAGTCCGGAAGAATCTTAAAGTACTGAATCTTTCCACAGAGTCCTGAAATCTCTGCCCAGCTTTTTTTTTTTTTTTTAATAAATTTATTTATTTATTTTTGGCTGCGCTGGGTCTTTGTTGCTGTGCACGGGCTTTCCCTAGTTGTGGTGAGTGGGGGCTACTCTTCATTGCAGTGCACAGGCTTTCTCATTGTGGTGGCTTCTCTTGTTGCGGAGCATGGGATCTAGGCACGTGGGCTTCAGTAGATGTGGCTCGCGGGCTGAGTAGTTGTGGCTCACAGGCTCTAGAGCGCAGACTCAGTAGTCGTGGTGCACGGGCTTAGTTGCTCCGTGGCATGTGGGATCTTCCCAGACCAGTGCTCGAACCCGTGTCCCCTGCATTGGCAGGCGGATTCTTAACCACTGTGCCACCAGGGAAGTCCCATCTGCCCAGCTCATTTTAAATGGACTTTTTGATGACTATAGTCTCCTCTCTTCGATCAGGTGGATGAGATCATGATGACCCTGAAGCAGGCCTTCACAGTGGCCGCGGTGCAGCAGACAGCGAAGGCGACGGCCCAGCTGTGTGAGGGCTGCCCCCTGCAGGGCCTGCACAAGCTCTGTGAGCGGATTGAGGGTGAGCCGGGGTGGGAGGGCGGCAGGGTGGGCGGGGGGCTGTTAAGGGTCCTGGGCAAATTCGTTGGAAGGTTCTGCCCCGTGGAGGCTTGTGTTAGTTACAGGGCTCATAGGTGGATGTCTTCTGTATGTCAGGCACTGTGCCTAGACCATCTCCCCTCAAGGGGCTCTGAGGGCAGTGGAGGAGTAAGGGGACCACAGGGAACAAGACCAGTTGCATTGTTAGCAAGGTGGTGTGAGTGGTCAGTCACTTCAGCTACCATGGAGGGGTCTCGTAACAAGAGAGCTAAGAATTTCCACCGTGTAGGTCAATGACAGCGTCATCGATAACCTCTGCCGGAACAGTTTTAGTGGAGGGAGCAGCCGTAAGGTAGGTTGCAGCTGAGGAGCCCATGAGAAAGCGCACAGGAAGTGATGCTGCGAGTATGGACTACGATTCCTAGAAATTTGGCTTAGGGAGAAACTGCAGTACACGTTCCGGTTTGCATACTTAAGATGTGCCTGGCACTGTACTAAGTGTTTTCTTTAACATGTATTATCATCCACTTAATCCTCACCACCTCTGGGAGGAAAAGGGATTATTTGCACATTTCAGGGATAAGCAAACTTAGTTTCTGGGATTTGGGGATGATAACCATCCTGATGGGTTTGAAGTCGTATCTGATTTCCCTTTTGAAAGACAAATTGACATCATCTTAAGGTCTTTGAAGTTTCATTTGCTGGCATTTCAGTGCTCTTTAAAATGAATCAAAATGATTACCATTTTCAACTGTGTTTTCCTAGCTGTTACTCCTTGCTGACATTATACAAAATATATTTGGGAACAAGAAAACGTGTGCTTTAACAAGAGATCCCATCTGAGAGGATCACTAACCCTTTCCTTAGTGGTTGTCAAGATAAGGTAAATGACAGAAATGTCTCTTATGAGCTTATTAAGAAGCCAACAATGACTTTGGCCTTGAAGATAAAGCAGATCCTGATCTGCAGGAACTGGAAGGGTTCCAGAGTTCCACTTGATACATCTTTCTTTGGTCTGGCTTAGCTTTCAGAAAAATATAGCTGAAAAGTTTAATTGTGGTGGGGATTTTGCTGCTATTTTTTCGGAATTATCATTTCATTTATCTTTTTACTGGATAAAATCCAAGCAAAGCAGAAAGCTATGCTAATGTAAAAACATCCAATAAATAGCACAATTAGAAGGCTAGTGAGGATTATATTTTGCCTACATGATGGGAAGCATTTCTAAAGTATAGATGGCACATTATTAGAGCCATCCTTAGTAGGGGAGATGCTGATTATTTTATGAACAGTTCAAGGTTCTTGCTTTTTGCTATATTGCATCCCTAATAAGTAGAATGAAGTGATTTATTAAAGCTCATTGTATGTTCCCATAGGAGTAGTTCTAATAGGAAGTTATGATCTGGCCAGGAACTCCATAAACTGTGGAGAGGACCAATGACATGGCAACAAAAAGAAAGACTTAAAGAGTTTTTTTTTTTTTTTTTAAGTATATTTATTTAGGCTGAGTTGGGTCTTCGTTGCTGTGCGCGGGCTTTCTTTATTTGCGGTGAGCAGGGGCTACTCTTCGTTGCAGTGTGAGGGCTTCTCATTGCGGTGGCTTCTCCACGGGCTCTAGGCGCGTGGGCTTCAGTAGTTGTGGCATGCAGGCTCAGTAGTTGTGGCTCGCGGGCTTAGCTGCTCCGCGGCCTGTGGGATCTTCCCAGACCAGGGCTCGAACCCATGTCCCCTGCATTGGCAGGTGGATTCTTAACCACTGTGCCACCAGGGAAGTCCCAAGACTGTTTTCTTAATAAATTGATATAGTCAGTATGCTCTGGACTCTGTAAAATAGAATAAATACACTGTACATATGGGTGCTGTTGGACACTTACAACATGTAAGGGGTGCAGCTGTGCTGATTCTGTGTTTGAACTATGTACAACTGCTAGTATTTATATAGTGTTTTGCTTATTTTAAAGTTTAGAGGAGCATTTTGGGAATTCTTGGAATGAATTATACTTTCACTAAAAGGAAAAAAAAAGTTTTACTGAGGTTTCCTTTTGCTGTCTAAGTAAATTTGCCTTCAGCAAAGCAAAGGCACTCATCAGAGCTCCCTTTAATAAGAGCCTTTTCAACCAGTCATCATGAGGGCGGGCTCACTTGCCTCGCTTCTCCCCTCTAAAACCTTTTGGCATCACCTGGGGAGTGCCCTCTTCTTGCTGCAGAAACTCCCGTTCCCTGCTCCCCCCGCCCCCCGCCGCCCCCGCCAAGGCTGAAGGTAGTGAGAAGCCCTGTGGAGGGTGCACAGTGGAGAGCAGGTGCTGGGACCACAAAGACCACCTCTGGTTTGAGATGGGGCAGGAAGAACCTAATGAATTGAGGCACCCTGAAGACAAGGATAGAACTGTCTAAGGATCTCTCCAGACCTGCTGAATATGAAGAATAGTCTGTATGATTTCACCTGAGATTGTTAGAAGTATATATAATTAGTCTGACTCTTCTTGGGGTTTTTCTCCACATGTGAATGTCTCATCAAGCAGTACAGTGTTTCCAAGAGAGGATGTTTGCACTGTGTCATTGACATCCATATGCAGGGAGGATTTTTATTTAATGATTTCTGAGTGCTAATTTTACTCGTAAATTTAAACACTGTTTTGATTCAACATGTAAGTAGTTAGTGCAGTAAAGGCATCTCTGTTTGCCTGGCTTGTATGACCTGACAGCTTGCCTGAGGAGTACCTGAACTGTGCTCTGATAAAATTCATCTGTCCTTTCTGCACTTTTACTGCCCTCTTTTTTTCTGATTGAAGAATAGTTGACTTACAATATTATTAGTTTCAGATGTATAACATAGTGAGTCAGTATTTTTATTTCTTATGTACCATACAATATCATTATGACATTATTGACTGTATTCCCTGTGCTGTACATTACATCCCTGTGACTTATTTATTTTATAACTGGTAGTTTAAATCCCCTGGTACATCTTAATCCCCTTCACCTATTTCACCTTTCCCCCCTTCCCCTCCCCCCTGCGACCACTAGTCCTTTGTTAAGTCTGTTTCTGTTTTGTTATATTTGTTTGTTTTTTAGATTCCACGTACAAGTGGAAACATACAGTACTTGTCTTTTTCTGGCTGACTTACTTCACTTAGCACTTCACTTCCGTGTTGAAGGCAGTGGCGTCAGGTGGCTTGACTGCCTGGGTAAAGGAGCAGTGGAGTGTCCTAGGGTGGTCTCTGGGGGCAGACGGATGTGGGTCAGATTCTGACTTTGTCCCTTCTTTAGCTGATAACCTTGGGCAAGACATTTGACTTCACTGTGCCTCAGTTTCTTCATCTATAGACCTTGGAATTGCTTAAAATAGTGCCCACTCCAAGGATTATGTTGAGGATCAGATGAGATTATTTATGTAGTGTTGCATGAAGTGGCACAGCAATCACTTAAGAAATATTGGCTTTTATTTTTATGGTGGCCTCAGGGTTTTCTTGGCCAAAAAAAGAAAACGGTGGTGGAAAGAGGAAGGACTTCTGGGAGCTGCAGTGGTTTGAGTAGGGGCAGCGACCTCGCCACCGCCTGTTAGGAGGGTGAGGGCCCTGCCTTCTGCTGCAGGGGGCGGGGTGGGCGATGGAGGAGCACTGGCGCTGGGGCAGGCTTGGCTGCTGATTGGCCTCCTGACCTGTCAGTCGCCTGGCTTCTCCGGACCTCAGCAAACTCATCTGTAAAACAGAGGCCTGGTTTCCAAGTCCCTGTTCAGAGCTGTCCCCTCTGGCCATCCTAGTAATGTAGATAAATCTGGCCCAGAGACTTGGCCAAGGCCCTGCCCAGTGGCTCACCCTCAGGAGGAGAAGACGGGGTGGCATGTGGATGGGGACAGGACTGCCCTGGGAATAAAAGTAATCAGCAGCAGTTTTTTTCCCACGATAGTTAGGTCAACAAATCCTTTCATCCCAAATTTTTTCATCATGGGTAGCATTTATCTCTGGCGCCAAGAAAAGGCAAAACAGGGTCTGAGCCATATATGTGTGGAGAAGGAACTTTCTGAAATACCAGATTCTAATGGACATTAAAATTGCAACTTTATTTTAATGACTTTCCCTCAGAATCCTTTGTAATGTTATTTAAGTGGCCATAAGACTATTACTAAGCATGTGGTGGTAAAGGGAAAGTTGGTTGCCACACAAATCACTTTCTTGTGAAAGAGCCTAGCCTAACCTGTAAGAGAAGAATGTTGGTCAGTTTTCAAATGGGGCAGTAGTTGTTTATCCTTAAGGGAGATTGTCTAGTTTACATATAAATACTCCCTGAGAATTTATCGTTTCCTGCGGACAATGTTCTGGCTGTGTGAGGTGTTCTAACATGGAGTAGTGGCGAAAAAAGGCAATTTGGAACCACACAAAGCTGACGTAGAGTCCAGTATGGGGTCTTTGGGAATTAACTGAGCTCTCTGGGTCTCAGTTTCCTTAACTGTAAAATGGGGCTAATCGAGTCCTCTTTACCAGATTGTTCTGAGTATTAAATGAAATGATACAGGCCTGATGTTTAAGTCAGTGCCTACCACGTGAGGGCTCAATCAAAAAATGTTGCTTAGGGGCTTCCCGGTGGCGCAGTAATTGAGGGTCTGCCTGCCGATGCAGGGGACGCGGGTTTGTGCCCTGGTCCGGGAGGATCCCACATGCCGCAGAGCGGCTGGGCCCGTGAGCCATGGCCGCTGAGCCTGCGCGTCCAGAGCCTGTGCTCCGCAGCGGGAGAGGCCACAACAGTGAGAGGCCCGCGTACCGCAAAAAAAAAAAAAAAAAAAAAATGTTGCTTGTTGTCAGGGTCATCATCATCACCGACATTATGGATTAGACTTTCCATAAAACCTCAGAAGCCTGAAGAAGGTGGTTAAGTCATGTAAGAGGGGGGAGTGAGCATGGGAAGTGTTAACTCTACCTCGTAACTGTTACCTAGAGTGTTCTCATATCTCTTTTTTTCTCTTAATAGGAATGAATTCTTCCAAAACCAAACTAGAACTCCAGAAGCACCTGACAACATTAACTAATCAGGAGCAAGCAACTATTTTTGAGGAGGTTCAGGTACAGTACTGCTTTTAAATTTCCAGAAGGAAGAAAGGAGGCAGCTTCTCTGTGAAATTTTATTTATAAAAAATAGCAAAGCAAACCTGTCAGATCCTCAAGGAAGTGGGCCTGAGTTCCTCTAGGTTTAAGCTTTAACAGCCTCGGGACAGGGGCCAGGTCAGAATTGCAGATTCCTATCAGGGCTTGGTTTTTCACGTGAAAACTACTAAACCAGGGGAACTCTCCCTTAAGGAACGAGAGAAAGGAAATAATAAAGTGGAGAGAGCCTCAGCCCGGGAGACATGGGACCTGGATTTTGGTCCCTGAGCACTGCTCTCCCTGGGAGACCTCTTTTTTTTTTTTTTTTTTTTTTTTGCCGTACGCGGGCCTCTCACCGTTGTGGCCTCTCCCATTGCGGAGCACAGGCTCCGGACGCGCGGGCTCAGAGGCCATGGCTCACGGGCCCAGCCGTTCCGCGGCATGTGGGATCTTCCCAGACTGGGGCATGAACCCGTGTCCCCTGCGTTGGCAGGCAGACTCTCAACCACTGCGCCACCAGGGAAACCCTCCCTGGAAGACCTCTGCTAGCTCCTTCCCGCTTGGGATTTCAGCCCTAAGTGTGAGAGTCTTAAGGATATAACATTTTGTACATGAAATTAAACATAACTTTTCTTCCTCGCTCTTTTTTTTCAGTTTTGAAAATAAATTTAGGTGTTACCTACTATATGGTATATCAAACCTAAACATAAAAACAAAATACAGAAGAAAACCCAAGCTCATCGGTTTTCTGCATTAAGCCCGGAACTGCACTGTCATCCTTGCATTTAGATGCACTTATCTCGGGAAACCACACTGTGTGTTCTGGCATGCCCATAGTCTGTTCATTATGAATCTTTAATGAGCTCATCAAAAATTTCATGTCTGCTTTAGCCGAGGGGCATTTTCTGTGGTTCTGTGGCACTTTCCTAGGGAGGAGAGTACATCAGAACAAAGCATAAGTCTCTAGTGGGGAGGAGAGTGCCAGGGGTTCTGCACATAGAGAAGTCTTTAAACAAAACAAGATGGCTAGTAAGTCTAGACTGTAGGTTCTCTCTCCCTCTTCACTGAGGGAGAGGCTACAGACAGGGCCCGTGATCTGTTTTCTGTTAGAGTGAAAAATTAAAGAATTGTCTTTGTCTTTTTAATCACATGTTCGAGTTTTCCTTCCCTTGATCTTCTGCAGTAGGATTGGCATATGTATGTTTGAAGGAGAGCATAGGAAGAGTTTTTTAATTTCATAAGTAGCTTAGAATGTAACTTTCACAATTTCCAATTGCCTTTCAGTTTTCTTATTTTCTTTTGAATTGACTTGAGACACACTACTTTGTTTTTTCTTAAAGGATCTTTAGCGTTCTAAGTACGCAGTACTCTCAGACAAATTTAATGTGATTTGTACTTGGAATTCATAAATGGATGGACAATTTGCTTCTGATTGTTAATGCATTTGTGATGGGAGCTGGGTCCTTTTTCTTTTTTTTTTTAAATTTATTTTAATTTATTTTTGGCTGTGTTGGGTCTTCGTTGCTGCGCTCAGGCTTTCTGTAGTTGCGGCGAGCAGGGGCTACTTTTCGTAGCGGTGCGTTGGCTTCTCATTGCAGTGGCTTCTCTTGTTGCAGAGCACAGGCTCTAGGCGCGTGGACTTCAGTAGTTGTGGCACACAGGCTCAGTAGTTGTGGCTCACGGGCTCTAGAGTGCAGGCTCAGTAGTTGTGGCACATGGGCTTAGTTGCTCCGCAGCATGTGAGATCTTCCTGGACCAGGGCTCGAACTCATGTCCCCTACATTGGCAGGTGGATTCTTCTTTTTTTTCTTTTTTTGTGGTACGCGGACCTCTTACTGTTGTGGCCTCTCCCGTTGCGGAGCACAGGCTCTGGACGCACAGGCTCAGCGACCATGGCTCACGGGCCCAGCCGTTCCGCGGCATGTGGGATCTTCCCGGACCGGGGCACGAACCCGTGTCCCCTGCACCGGCAGGCGGACTCTCAACTACTGCGCCACCAGGGAAGCCCTGGCAGGTGGGTTCTTAACCACTGCGCCACCAGGGAAGCCCAGAGCTGGGTCCTTTTTCATCTGATGCTAGCCCACTTTGCTGTTTTAGTGCCATCAAGTCACTTTGGGGAATATCTTTCTAGCAAGCATAGAAGATGCACCTTCCTCCCCTACTGTGAGTTTGTTTTCTTTTTTATTTAGATAGCACTGTGTAGCTTTCCCCAAAACAGTGTGGTGAATCAGGATAGGTAATACCCCAGATACCCTTCTGCAGCAATGATTATGTTCTTGATGGATGTGATTTTGAGATTCTCTTTGATCCATGTGAGTGTGAGACACTCAGTATAAAAAATGGCAAAGAGACTTTAGAGAAAATCAGTGACAAAAGTTTGTTTTAAAAAAATGGATTCAGTTAATATCCTGGGATCCCTGTGTGGTGTTGGAGAAGGCGCTGTAGTTTTTTGATTGGTTTAAAGACCAAAGGGAAGTCATTGTTCATTGGCTTTGAAAAGCCAGCTCGTACTTTGTCCTCCATCATTGTAGGTGTGGCTCTGTTTTGAATAATACAAATTTAACATGGATCTCTTCTTCTGATGGCTTATTGGTAGTCTTATTAAATTATTTACTCAATGACCATTCTTGTTTTTTTATAAAATATTTTATAAACCAAGTCACTAGTTTCTTTTTAGGTAGTAGTTCCTGCTAATGCATTTGAAAATCATGCATTTCAAACAGATCATAAGGAAAAAGGTGGCTTTGCAGTGTCATGATACCTCTTTTAAATAGAATGGTTAATATTTTCCTTTGTATGGTTTTTTTCCTGGAGAATGATTTGTTTCTGAGGAAATTCTCCAAGGGCAAATTTTTATAAAACAAATGTAATTACTATTGAAATCAATAGTACATGATTGCTTAAATAGTTATTAAAACATATATATTCAGTGTTTTTGTAAATAAATGTTTCATGCAAAAAAAAAAAAGTGCAACCCAAACAGAACCATAAAGAAAAAGAAATCATTAATTACTGTGCAGATGATGCTGGGGAAGTATCACTGCTGCAAATAAGCCGGCTTTGACTTTGAGCTCTGTGAGGAGAACTTGGGGCCAGATGGGCCTGTGGGTGTGCTAACCCTTCTAAGAGGACTCAAGACACTGCAGAGCCACTTTTTAATTTAGGACCTTGTTGAAGTGTACATTTTTCAAACATGTCAAAGTGGGCGAATGAGAATGTGACCCTTGGGTGGGGTCTGACTCTGTCCAGGTGCTGTCCCCTGCTGACTGAGTGTGCTGAGTTTACATAGGTCGTCCTCAGGGAGAAGTTGCTTTCAGTCTGAGTTGGGCTAGTGAAGAAACTGTCTCAAAGTCGAATTCTCTTCATTTGAATGAGTGTATTTCAGGGAATGACTTAATAAATACTCAGTAGGTAAATCAAGTAGATTTATAGTCAGTAGATGTTGATAACGGATTAAATAATGTGACTTTTCACAAGTTAAAGATAAGTGGTTGGAGGAATTTTTTTTCACTTTGTACAGAATATAGAGCAGCTTAATTGGATTTTTCCATGGTTTTAAAATTATTTCTTGCAAGATTTCATTATACTTTTTAAAAAAGATGTCAGGCTGTAGTCCAGGTGAGCACTGCCATTTTCAGTAGACTCCTCAGAAGACCATAGGCTTTCTCAGCATTCTGATATTCATTAACCAGTGTTAGAAATGGATTTCAAATTGCTTTTACAACCAATTTATAGGCCCGCCCTCATAGAAATGAGGTTAAGAAACACGTAACAACATTGGCTTTGTTGCTTTTAACAGGCAATTAATTGTTTTATATTGTTCTTTTTTTAAAAATGAAATATAACTATAGAAAAGCACACAAATCAGTGGTATATAGTTCAATGAAATAAAAAAATTTTTGAGATATAGTTGATTTATAATATTACGTAAGTTTCAGGTGTGCAATGTAGTGATTCACAATTTTTAAAGGTTATATTCTATAGTTATTATAAAATATTGGCTGTAGGTGAATTTTTTTAAATATTTATTTATTTATTTATTTATTTATTTTTGGCTGTGTTGGGTCTTCGTTTCTGTGCGAGGGCTTTCTCTAGTTGCGGCAAGCGGGAGCCACTCTTCATCGCGGTGTGCGGGCCTCTCACTATCGTGGCCTCTCTTGTTGTGGAGCACAGGCTCCAGATGCGCAGGCTCAGTAGTTGTGGCTCACGGGCCTAGTTGCTCCGCGGCATGTGGGATCTTCCCAGACCAGGGCTCAAACCCGTGTCCCCTGCATTGGCAGGCAGATTCTCAACCACTGCACCACCAGGGAAGCCCTGTCAGTGAATTTTTATAAGATGAATACAGCTGTGCAGCAGCACGCAGATTAGGAAATAGAGCGTGTCCAGTCCCTCCGAACCCCCCCTTGGTCCTGCCCCAGGTGACCACCATCCTGACTCCTGACTCCGTAGGTTAACTTTGAGTAATAAGCAAGTTAATTTTTGACTGCAAAGGGATGTTATCCAACTTCATTCCCCATTATTTTCCTCAGACCTGTCTCTCTGTCATGAATGCTTATAAAGTTAAATCATCTTCAGGAAATAATGATTTGTCCCTTTGCAGGATGGTGAAGTTCCCTGGGAGGCACTCAGGAGATGATACCTTGCTAATCGTTTTCACTAAATAGCAGGGTAGCCCCTAGTCATGTTTCAGTTATTTTAAGAAAGGGTTTATTTCTTGACCTTGTATGACACCACAGACATGGTCTTCTCAGCCTCACTGACTTTCCCCTGTGATGTTTAACGAGCTCCTTGATGCAGTGTCTGGGCAGTAGCTGTGGTAGTACATTGTGCTCAGTTTAGTCTCATTTTCTGTCCATTCAAGTAGTTTCTTTCATGTATATGCTGAGGGAAAGAGAATGTATTAATAATGCTCCTCTCCTGTTACTGCATTCTTAGCCTTTTTTGATATGTTGAAATAAGTGATTATGAAGAATTTCTCCAACAAAAATACAAATTTTCTTGTGAGAGCAGCCCAAAGGTTTGATTGAAGAATAGGAAAGGAAAGAATGGGTCAGCTCTTGGGTGCCTGCTCAGAGCCTTCGTAATTCCTGCCTGCTTCTCTTTCCTGGACTTTAAAATATATATATACTTTATTTTTTAGAGTAGTTTTAGTTTTACAGAAAAAGTGGGTGGAAGTACAGAGAGTTCCCATAAAACTTCTCATGCCCTTCCCCCAAGCCAGTTTCCCCTATTAATATCTTGTCTCAGTGTGGTACCTTTATTACAATTGATCAGCCAATATTGATACATCTTTAGTGATTAAAGTCTGTAGTTTACATTAGGGTTAACTCTTGGTGTGGTACATTCTGTGGGTTCTGACACATGTTTGATGGCATGTATCCACCATTATAGTATCATACAGAATTGTTTCACTGCCCTAAAGATTCTCTATGCTCCACCTTTTCACTATTCCCCAACCCCCCACCTCTGTTCCAAACCCCAGGCAACCACTGATCTTACTGTCTCCATAGTTTGTCTTTTCCAGAATGTCACATAGTTAGAATCATACTGTTTGTGTAGCCTTTTCAGTTGGGCTTCTTTCCCTTAACAATATGCATTTAAGGTTCCTCCATGTCTTTTTATGGTTTGATAGCTCTTTTTAGTGCTGAGTAATATTTCATCGGATGTACCACAGTTTATCCATTCACCTGTTTAAAGACACCTGGTTGCTTCTAAATTTTAGCAATTAGGAATAAAGCTGCTATACACATTCTTGTGCAGGCTTTTGTATGGGCATAGATTTTCAACTCATTCAAGTGAATACTAAGCAGTACGATTGTTGGATCACATGGTGGGAACATGGTTAGTTTTGTAAGAAGCTGCCAAACTGGCTCCCAAAGTGCTGTAACCATATCATGTTCCCACCAGCAATGACTGAAAGTTCCTGTTGTCTCTGGGGGCTTTTAGACTCACAGTATATCTGTAACCGTCCCGAGGTCAGCAAAATTAAGTTAGGATTGTGGTATGTGACTACCGCTTTCCTCTTTTGAAGATCTGATGGAAACTTTCTCTGGAACAACCCACGTGTTGCATAAAACATGTAAAAAATTATAACATCAAGGTTCACGGCTTGGCATCCAGATTGAGAACATCTATTCTGACCTTTAAAATATTTAATCTTTAAATCTGAAATTTGAGAGAACAGGAAGTCCTCATTGAAAACAGCCTCTTCTAATCATTTACTATCCTTTCCTTGGGTAACAGGAACAACTTATTTAAAATGATCTTTGTCTTTAAGAGAGGAATGTTAGAATGCTTCTAGTCTGTGACACGAGGGGTAAAATTGTTCCTTAGTCAGCTGGGCTGCCAAGAATGGCATTGACCCGGACTCAGATGCTTGTGTAATTGATCCGTTTATTAGACACCCTGACTTTGATTTAAAGGGCAGGCTAGAGGTTTGGGGTAGGGAGGGAGGGAGGAGCAGGGCAATGGATAACTGTCGTTGTAAAAAAAAGATATTTTTCTAAAGTTTATAGACCAGAAACTTTGTTTATCTCCAGAGTAATTCAGTTTTGTTTTCTTCATATTCAGGGAAAATAATTGAATACATTAAATTAGATGGTCTTCTAAACATGAACTCTGGTATTTCAAATCCAAAGAATTTGGGGCTGGAAAAGACCTTGGAGTGTATTTTGTGCATAATCTTCATTTGAACAGACAGAGAAGCTAAGCTTAAATGACAAGCCTTTGGTCTCACTTCTAGGCAGCACCTTGAACTTACATGACCTGATTTCTAGACCAGTGTGCTTTGCCACTAAAGGCATACAAATAATTTTTTAAAAACCAGAGGAAAAAATTGAGTCCATGCCATGAAATTTTGTGTGCAAGTGCATGCCTTGTGAGGCTTCCAGGAAGTGCTTCATGATGAACATGTTTGACATGTGGAAGGAACCATGGCCCTGGATCCAGTTGCTGGTTTCCTTTCCAGTTCCCTGACCATAAGAGTTTATAAATAAGTAACCATTGTGGCTCTTGACCTCTGGGTGTTTACACAGATTTTTGTCCTTTTCTTATGCTCTTAAGACTGTTTATTAAATATTTTGACTATGTCTCTATCTGATGTGAAATGTTTATTTTAGGTATAAGGACATCAGAGGTCAGAGGCTAAATCTGGCCCACTGGCTTCCTTATCTGTTTCTTTTTAAAAATTATCTCCAGTTGTAGGATCATTGGTGCCCCCTAGTGAGGTGATTGGGTAAAAGCACTAGTTGATGAATGGAAGCTGGTAGCATTTTCAAAGGAATGGGTTAGCAGTTTTGGTGACAATTAAAAATTAATTAATGTAATATTAATTAATTAATAAATTAATGTAATATATTCTTTTTTTTTTTCATTAAGAAATTGAGACCAAGAAGTGAGCAGCGAGAGAATGAATTGATTGTTTCTTTCCTGAGATGTTTATATGAAGAGAAACAAAAAGTTCACATCCATATTGGGGAGATAAAGCAGGTATGGCATTTTTCTCTCTTCTTAAAATTTTACCAGGACACTGTGTAAAGCAGAGTCCTGAGGATTTTCTGAAGCTCTGAAACTTCTTTTTCTCCCTGAATTTTATTTTCATTTGTTAAACATGTAGGGAAATTGGGGAATATTTAGATTGTGCTTAGAAAAGGTGAGGAGAGTTTCTGTCTGCGTTGTAGTGGGAGCACAGTAGTTGCTCTGATGAGGAGACTGGTGTAGAGCATCGAGAGTGGAGTTTACGAGTGGATGCTAGCAAGGAAAGCTCCTTGACCTGCAGGGAGCCAGTCGCTGTCACCTCACCTTTCTCCTTGATTAAATGGGACTGACATTGTACAGCTGCCTTCAGAATTACATAAAGTGCCCGGAAGCTCTTTGTAATAGAAATGCAATCTGCATAGAAGATAGCACTACTGATAAGTCACATACAGTATTAGCCTGGTTTACGTGCTATTCAGATGTGGAGCTTCTGTCAATTCCACTTCATATGCTGGAGGTGCAGAGTTGGCCTCCTGTCCTCCTTTCCACAGCTCTGTTCAGCTTTTCTGTGTGAGGGGTGCTATCTCAGAGGCTGGGGCTGCCTGCAGGGCTCTGTCTTTGAAGAGCTTCGAGTTTGGGATTCAGGACCATTTTCCTATTTCTTTTGGACTCTCTATAAGTCAATTTATAATAACCATTATAGCTTCTAAACATGCATTTTATATTTGTTTAAGTTACTGTTAGGCCAGAAAGCCTAGAGAAAAATCAGTAAAGTATGTTCAAAGAGTCTTTAATTTCCAGAAGTATATTGCCTTTTTTTTTTTTTTTTTTTAAAAAAAAAGAATACTTCCTGAGTGCTTATTCTCAAGGTGTTTTAATGCTCAGTTGTGTGCTCTCCTCTTGCTATTTTCCCTGAAAACAGCCTCTGCTTTTCCGGTAACGTAACCGTGATGCAGTTTTATTTGGATGCACACACAGCAACTCTCCCCATTTGCTTTCTGCTTTCCAGCTGGCTTTGGCAATTATGTGCCTTTGCTGAACTCCTGGTCACATACAGTGGCCAACATTGTTTTTAATTTCATCGGCCAACTCTAGGGCCCCTTAGCTGTGACCGTAATATCAGTACACTGTGTTTTTGGCCTTTGTGTGTTGACCTTCCTCCCTTCTCAGCCGGTACCCTTAAGAGAGTGGGCAAGTTCTGTTATCCTCCTGTTCACTTTTGGATGGGCCACCCAGTCTAAGTTTTCAGTTAATTCCCTAGTTCACTTGTCAACATATTTCTTTTCTCATTTTCTTTCCTTTTTTCTCTTGTGCCACTGATAGTTATTCTATGTTTGATTTTCTCTTTCCTGAGTCACTCTAACTTGTTCCAACAGGAAATTGATAATTCTGAAATAATTTATAATGGCTAGAAAGGAGAATGAAGTGTTTATGGTGGATGGAAAGTTTTGCCCTAAATGCAATCTCATTTTTGTGGAACAGGGTAGTATCTTTATGATTTGGGCATAGACTAGTACAGTAAAGAAATATATTAATGTTTCTTTTATTTTCCCTCATTTGAAAACAGAATTTAATGTAAAGAAGACCAAGTCTCACAAAGTGGAACTGGTGTCTGGGCAGTAGTTGGGTGTCCCTTAGGCTGGACACCCTCTTGGGCTCCGAGTTCGGCTTTTCAGAGCTGCAGCTGCTTTAGATCAGATCGATCAGATGAACTTTTGAGAGTTCACCAATAGATTCCTGCTCTCACTTTCTGCTACCAGATAATTTAACCACATGGACTTCATTATGTTCTTATTGCTCCTAAAAATTCCTGTAACCTTTGAAAATGTGTTTTGACTTGACCTAGAGAGAGGTAGAATTGTGGTCTGCGTCCACCAGCCTTCAAAAGTAGATGGAAGGGCTTCCCTGGTGGCGCAGTGGTTGAGAGTCCGCCTGCCGATGCAGGGGACATGGGTTCGTGCCCCGGTCCGGGAAGATCCCACATGCCGCGGAGCGGCTCGGCCCGTGAGCCATGGCCGCTGAGCCTGCGCGTCCGGAGCCTGTGCTCTGCAACGGGAGAGGCTGCAACAGTGAGAGGCCCGTGTACCGCAAAAAAAAAAAAAAAAAATGTAGATGGAAGACAATGAGCACAGTCTCAGGGCTGTACTTCTCAGAGCTGTGGTGATGCCACACTGTACATGCTTTTCAGACTGAAGTGTTAGTGTTGGATACCTGTCGGAGGAATCGTTCCGTAAAGTAGAAAACAAACTGAATGAATCCTTTGATCTTATGGGAAAGGATTCAGTTTGGGCAAGGACCTATAAATTAATAAAGTTTAGAGAGTATCATGTTTGAATCAGTGGACATATCATTTCTGCTTGTATTCACTGAGCTGGTACAAAAATTAATAATATTAAATCAACTGCCACTGATTGAACGTTTCCCATGTACTAGGTATAGTTTTAATTCTCTACATGAATTATTCCATTTTTTTCTACAACAACTTTTTTGAGATAGGTGGTATAATACCCATGTTAGAGACAAGGACATGAGGAACAGAGGTCAAGTCGTTTGCTAGAGAGTGTGGAGCCCACGTGTCTGAGGTCCAAGGACATTATCTTAAGCTCCTAAAGGGCATAATGATTAACTAACAAAATCTAATGTTATGTAACCACTCATCGATTTGTCTGGGTCCATTATCCAGTAGATAAGTTTTTCTTTCTTTTTTTTTTTTCTGACATTTTATTACAGAAAATTTCAAACATACCAAAAAGTTGAAAGAATCACACAGTGAACACTCACATACCCACAATCTGGGTGAAACCATTTTAAACGTTTTGTTATGTTTGCTTTCCCATATAGCTATCCATCTATTACTCCACCTTATTTTTGATGTTTTTCAGAGTAAGTTTCTGATACTAGTACTCTTGATCCCTAAACACTTCAGTGTGCATATCATTAATTAGAATTTGGTATTTATTTACAATTTTTTGGAGATAACATTTACATATAGTAAGTTGCACAAATCTTGAGTGTACCATTTGTTGAGTTTTGAGGATTTCGTATATTTAGGTAACCCAGACCCGTATCAAGGTATAGAACATCTCCATCATGCCAGAAAGTACCCCCATACCCCGTCAGTCCTCACTCCCTCCCTCCCCCAGGCAACCACTGTTTTGATTTTTTTTTTCTACCACAGATTAGTTTTGCCTGTTTTAGAACTTTCTATAAATGGAATCATACAGTATGTTCTCTTTTAGTTCTGGCTTCTTTTGCTTAGCATAATGTTTTTGATACTGTTTTTGATATTCGTCCTTGTTGCTTCATAAATCAGTAATTATGTTCCTTTTTATTCCATTGTGTCAATAACACAGTTTGTTTCTCCATTCTCCTTTTGATGGGCACCTTAGCTATTTCTAGGTGCTGGTTATTCTGAATAAGGCTGATGGTGGATACATTGTGACATTGTGATGGGTTCTGAACTGAGAACTTCATAGTAGCTTCAGAATTTAAAACTTGGCACCAAACGTTCATGCTTAGAGTTTACCCATCTGTCTTGGGATGGGCAATGTGAGGACTGCAGTACAAATTCACTCTAGAGCCCCACACTAGAAACTTATCCAAGAACCAGCATCATCTTCAAAGGAGAAACTTCTAGATGCTTAGTTTAAAATAAACAAGGACAAGGAGTGTGTTATTTTCTAAATGCAAATTATTTTCTAAACGTGAATTATTTTCTAAATGTGAATTATTTTCAGACTGCATTTGAATTACAGTGATAGACATAGAAAAGAACCTTTTTAGGTGGTAGAGGAGAGCAGAAGCAGCATTGAATTAAGTATATAGAGATTCTTATGGCCTGGTTTATAAAAAGAAAAACACAAGTGCAGTTTTTGTTCTTTCTATGTAGGATCTACTACGTTCTACCAGTCTTTTAGCCAGTATTTTCTGTATATATCAGAACAGTTAAAAGTGCTTCTTTTTTAGGAAAACTTTGGTTATGAGTTTGAAAGCAGGTCTACAGTTTCTTAACTTCGTGAGTGAACTGGTATTGAGTCAAATGCAGGCCCCTGAGGGTTCTTTGTGGGTAATTCCCTTTCCTCTAGAGGCTGACTCCAGTCTGGATAGGCTCTTACTCTTGGTAAATGATTGCACAGGACCAAACTGCAACTAGTAAGGCATCCACCCATGCTACATGACTTAGTCAGTATTTGTTGAGTGACTGCCACAGCCTGTGCTCATCACTGTTCTTCTCAACACCTGCACAATGTTAACTTGGCCAAAGCTGGAGGTGGTATGAAGGCATTTATTGTATTAATCTGCACATTTTTCTGTATGCTTGACATACGTAACAACAACAAAGAATAGTTGGTGTTTAAAGTAATGGAGGATGTGGTTGAGTATTTTTCTAACAAAATCATCATCTAGCAGAAAGCATTCAGGTAAGAATCCATAGAAGAAACAATTTAATCTAGAGTAGAGGTTTTTTGTATTTTTTTTAAGCATACCTCTTTGTTAATAAGTAACATTAAACTTCATTTTGTGATTGGCAAACAAACTTTTATGTTGTCAGTTTCATGTTCCCATCAGTTAAGGGAGAGACTTGGTTGCAGAGGAGAATGAATGGGATGATGGAAACAATAGGTGGGAGAGAGGAAAAAGACAGGATTCTGTAGTAGGGGATGAAGGGATTAGTGTAGGCAGAGAGGATGGATTCTTCAGTTGATTAGATTTATTTTGTCTCACCCTCTGAAATGCCCCCAAAAGTAAGTTGTTACTTTACTTTGAAAAGCTAATCATAGCTACCTTTGTACCAGAAGCTGTGCCCAATGTTTTACATGCTTTACGTGTTTTAATCTCACAACATAGCACTATGGTTAGATCGTGAGGTTGATCTCAATTTACAGAAGACGAAATTGTGGCTCAGAGAAAGTAAGAAACTTGCTCAAGGCCACAGCTAGTGAATGACATGTCTCTGATCCAGCTGCAGAGCCCAAGCTCTAAACTGCTTTGTTAACTGATTAGTTTCTAAGCACTTTCCTTATTTTGTTTGGAGTAGGCAAAGCAACTCTTTGAGGCAAAATTATTTCCTGGACTTGCAGTCATGTCACCAAGGAGCAGATGAGAAGAGGTCACAGAAAAAATGACCTGAGGTCAAAAAGATGCATTCTAGAGATTTTTCGGTCCTTTAAAAAGGAAGGAAAGAAGGAGGGAAGGAAGATCTAAGTGACTTAATTTTCCATTGTTTCACTTTTTAGGCATCACAGATTGCAGCAGAGAATATTGGAAGTGAATTACCATCTAGTGCCACTCGATTTAGGCTAGATATGCTGAAAAACAAAGCGAAGAGATCTTTAACGGAGTCTTTAGAAAGTATTTTGTCCCGGGTAAGTGGCATAATTCCTCCTAGTTTAAGTTAAATCACTGTTTTTGAGAGAGCATGAAATTCAGTTCTTTGCTTTCGTTCCATCAGTGTTCATCATACAGTTTAGAAGGGTGAGACCTTTTTTGGTGTCTTCTCAGTGTTAGAAAAATGTTATCTACACTGAAAATTCAGTTTTTAACTTGGTCCGGGTTAAAAAGTGTTCTCTACTCTGTTGTATTGTATGGAATTTTTGTCTCCCAAAAGAATGTTATTTGTTGGCCAGTCCCTGTAAAGAGCATGGATTAGATACACCAAGGTGTGGGTTCCATTCTCCCTAGTGTCACTAGGTACAGTTTAAAAATTGTTATCGTGGGACTTCCCTAGTGGCGCAATGGTTAAGAATCTGCCTGCCAGTACAGGGGACATGGGTTCGAGCCCTGGTCCGGGAAGATCCCACATGCCGGGGAGCAACTAATAAGCCCGTGCGCCACAACTACTGAGCCTGCGCTCTAGAGCCTGCGAACCACAACGACTGAGGTGGCGAGCCACAACTACTGAAGCCCACGCGCCTAGAGCCTGTGCTCCCCAACAAGAGAAGCCACCGCAATGAGAAACCTGAGCATCGCAATGAAGAGTAGCCCCCGCTCGTCGCAACTAGGGAAAGCCTGCGTGCAGCAACGAAGACCCAGTGCAGCCAAAAATAAAATACATAAATAAATAAATAAATTTAAATAAATAAATAAATAAAAATTCTGATTACATTATAAAAAAAATTTTTATCATTAGCTGCTATTGTTATGTGTCTGAAGCTGTTTATAGCAGGATCTGCAAACTGTGGTCCTTGGGTCAAATACCATTCACCTCCTGTTTTTGTAAATAGAGTTTTATTGAAACACAGCCACATCAGTTCATTCACCTATTGTCTAAGGCTGCTTTTCTGCAGAGTTGAGTACTTGCCACGGATACCATATGATCCACAAAGCATAAGAGATTTATTATCTGGCCCTTTACGGAAAAAGTTTGTGGCCTGCAGCTCTATAGGAAGAACAGAGTATACGTATGTACTGATCTGGGAGTTCTTTAAGAAATTACTACCAACTCCTGCTCCCCCCCCGCCCCACGCCAACCCCAGCGTGAGTGTAAATACCTTTTACACTAAGAAATAAAAGTTCTCTTTTCTCTCAAAGTTTCACACCTTTCTGGAGCTTGCAGTATCTTCTTATAGTTATCTTTTATTTCATGAACCACTCCTTTTGAAACATTTTTTTTTGGTTATAAATTTTATTTTGTATGGAGGTGTTTCTGAGAATTTCACAGCAGCCTTACAGATAATTAAAAGCAGTTCATTTACAAAACCAGAGTTGGGGTGGGGCTGCCTTTGAGAGCTCCCAGACCGAGAGATTGTGGTTTGTGTGTCATAGGCTGTCGGGTCATGACACTGTGTGACTCAGAGGGGGGACTCTGTTGTTGAGTGTGCGCACCTCAGCGCTTGCTTTTCTTCTAGACGTGTTGTCTCTTCTGCCCATCATCCCTGCCAAATGACTAACCCACAAGGTGCTTTGGAACATTTAGTTTGGTTACAAAAAAAAAAAAAAAGACGAATGTTGATTGTCTTCATGCACATATGTGCTCAGCAGAGTTTCCCAGTAGATGCATTTTTCCTGAACTTATTTAAATAGACCAGGTTGCTTCTAGCAGATGCCTTTGCAAAAGCCTCAGGGGTCATAACTCGACTGCTTTTCTTTCCGTAGGGTAATAAAGCCAGAGGCCTCCAGGAGCACTCCGCCAGTCTGGATCTGGACAGCTCCGTGTCTAGCACATTAAGTAACACCAGCAAAGTAAGCACGTTTTTTTTTTTTCTATATGACACCCTGAAGAAACCAGCAAATGGGTCTTGCTCATCTCCTATATACTGGGCCTATCAAAAGGAACAAAAGAAGCCTCATAGCTCCAATCATGAGAAATTTGGTGCTTCTGGACTTGATAATGCAGGGGGAGAGCTGGTTGTGCAGTCCTACTCTAGCCAAAAAGTTGTACATACCAAAACAGAGGGCTGTTCCGTAAGCAAAGAGGAAAAAGCACCATTTCAGGCCACTGAGATCTAATTAATCACAAGTGATCAATGGATTTCTTTCTTTAGTAGGTTTTCCAGTGAAATCTAAATGAAATATTAAAAATAATGGGGAAAACCTCAAACGTGGGTTTACGAATTATGAGAAGTATGCAACTTAAATTCCTGAAACTTACTCTGTCCTCTGCCTGACTCTATGATTATAATTAAACATCACTATTTTTATAAATAAGCCTCACCCCTCGTGTCTGCCACCAGCACAGCTTTGTGATAGTGAGCAAGCCAGCAGTTCCTTTTGGTAGCAGACCTGTGTCTATGTCCTTGTTTTAATTTCTTGCTTTCTAAATATATAAGCGTACTTAAACCTAGTTAGTTCAACTTTTTACCCACCAGAAAAGTGGATTTCGGGTTTTGTGCTGGGGATGTCAGAGTGCCCTGGGATGGAAAGAGGGGGAGTTGTTGTGGAGGCCAGCTCCTTACCACAGGAATCAAAGTTCTTCTGTGCTTCCTCCTGGGCATGTGGCTTTCAAAGGTTTTAGACCATAACCAACAGTAATTTACACATTTAACATTGCAAACTAGTTCAGAAACACACATACCTACATGCTCACAGATAAAATGAAAATAAGATTTCACAAAATGATATTTACTGTACACATGTGACACATACTGGTATTTGCTATTGCTTTAAAAAGTTTGTGGCAGACCACGAAATTGATATCACTGCCTACCAATGTGTTACAGCGTATAGTTTGAGAAACACTGCCTCAGTTGAGCGCTTTCTCAATTTCTAAGGTGCATCTTTAATGGGATCTGGTTAAAATGCAGATTCTGATTCAGCAGGCCTGGGGTGATTCCTGAAATGGCCAATTTCTGACAAGCTCCAAGGTGATGTTGATGCCGCTGGTCTGTGGACCCACTTAGGGGAGCAAGTCCCTAGACCCCAGTCTTCTGAATATGATTTTATTTTTTTGGAGGGGGGGGTGTCTGTGCTCTGTGGCTTGCGGGATCTTAGTTCCCTAACCAGGGATTGAACCCACGCCCTAGGCAGTGGAAGTGTGGAGTCCTAACCACTGGACCACCAGGGAATGCCCTGAATATGATTTTCTAAGTTAGAATCTAGTGGTCTATTTAAATTCATCTCCTCCATACTGATTCTACCCACAATTCATTTGAAGTTTGGAAATGTTTTGGGTTTTTTTTATCTGTTGGATACAGATGAAAAAGACAGCTTCTACCCTGCAGGAAGGAACTCATCTGGTAGGAGAGGCGACAGATACACCAGCATCGAGTAGAGTAGCTGTGAGCCTGAGTTCAAATAAGAGCCATGGTAGCTTAGCTGTCACAGGAGCAAGAGGAAGGGGAGCTATTTTTGGTCAGTGGAACCAGAGAAAGCTTGGAGAGGGGAGCAGTAGTGCTTTTGATAAATCTTGGAGAAAGTATAGGAATTGCACCCGTGGAAGTGGACAGGGAAGAGGGCGTTCGAGATTAGTTCCAGTAAAGGTGCTGTGAAGAAATTCATGTCACTCAAGTGACTTTTCCAGTAAGTCTTATTGCTTGTTTTTTATTCTTCTTCAAATCACAGATCTAGGAATATACACATGGTTTGAATTTCTAGGGTAATTCTAAGGGAAATGCAGCTTTTCAGAACCTATTTGTGTGTATTATGTGTGTGGCTCTATGTTATTCTTTATGTCGTTTGTTCATCCTGACGTTGAGAAACTGTTGTTAAAAGTGTGCTTTTATGTAATTGGATCTCTTCCAGTAAATTGATCGTCTGGAAGCAAAGAAGCTGAACATCCAGTGGCCCTTTCAGGTGTTAGATGAAGCTGAGGGTTAGCTCTTCCACATAATTTGGAAGGACGTTAATGAGAGTTGAGATGAATAGGTTTGCGTGATGGAGATTGCTTGATGAATTGTCTTAAACACATTTTTAAATCCTTAAATTAAAAGAATCTTGGTAACTGTAGAGTCCTGAAGAATGAAAAATTTAAGTTACTGTTTAACATTTCATAATGTGTTGGGAATTAAGCTTTTAAAATCTAATTCCTACAAAATTAGGTGTATATAACCTTTCTCCTCAATAAACATAAATTTAATTTTTTTAATTAAAATCCTTAATACCTATCATCTAAGAGACACTCAACTGCAGGTCAAATGAACAGGTGGAATTTAGATTTTCCAGTCCACCATTATTAGATGCAGTCATTCCTTTTTGCTCTTTTCATGTTGATTTATTCATCCCTTCTGGTAATTTCAGCAGGGACAAGCTGGTACACTTTTTCTTATATATATATATATATATATATATATATATATATATATATATATATATATATATATATATTTTTTTTTAATACAGCAGGTTCTTATTAGTCATCAGTGTTTTACACATCAGTTACTTTATATTTTTTGATTTGAGAAAAATATATTGGCCCCTACCACGTCCTGGGCATGCAGTGCTAAGCATGAGTGGTGGTAGTTCATTCCTTTGAAAAAGTATGCATCTTGAGAGCCTACGATATTAAAATATTGTCATGATTCTCAACAAATGTTTGAGTACCCACTCAGGAAATTCACTGAGTGCCTAATAAGACAATAACTTATATTTATACAACATGTAACAGCAGACAAGTACTTTTAGTTGTATTATCTTGCTTAATTCTGAAACCTGGTGAGATAAATTTTCACTATACCCTTTTACAGATGAGGAAATGGAGGTGCAGAAAGAAGTTAAGTGATTTGCCCTGAATCATGGCAGTAAGTGCCTAGAGAGAGATTTTCCATATCTAAGAATAATATAGGATGTAATTTTTAACACTCAAGATTACCAAGTTAAATCCAAACATTAGATCACATTCAGAGAGAGCCATAAAATGTGGGTATCACATGTATGAACACACTTGGCCAAGATAAAGAACTTGATTTGTTTAAACTGTGCAGACAAGTTACACGGCACTCGCTATACTTGTTATAGGCAGTAGTAAAGAGCTCTCTTTTCTAGAAAGAGAACTATTTCAGCTTTGCTTAGGGCAGTTACTTGTTATAATTTATGTCCTTCACACTTGCACTTGGACAGTTTCCCCATTTGTCCTGCACGCTAACGTTTTGTCTCGGAGGAGCAGGCATTTAGTGGGCCTTTATCGTCTTATACTTTTGGTGGCCTCTAGAGGGCACTGTGATCAGAAGATGTGCCTACATTTTGAAATGTTTTCCTGCCGCTGGAATTAGAGATGTGTAAATCCCACAAGTGCCTTGCCATGTGTCTGATCTGCTGTCTGTCTGCTGCCAGGAGCCGTCTGTGTGTGAAAAGGAGGCCTTTCCCATCTCTGAGAGCTCCTTCAGACTCCTGGGCTCCTCGGATGACCTGTCCAGTGACTCAGAGAGCCACGCCGCAGAAGAGCCAGCCCTGCTGTCACCCCAGCAGGGCTTCAGGAGGCGTGCCAACACTCTGAGTCACGTCCCCGTGGAATGCCAGCAGCCTCTGCAGCAGGCACAGGGATCTCCAGGGGTCTCGCAAAGGAAACTTGTGAGGTATCACTCAGTGAGCACAGAGACGCCTCATGAACGAAAGTAAGATTTGTTGAAAATGTAGATTTGTTGTATAAATGGCTGGGGCATATCTGTTACTAACCAGGTATGTGCATCCCAGACATGTCTGTTGGGTGAAAAGAGAAACCTGAGTCAGGTTTCACTCTTGGCTTAAAAAGGTAAAACTCAAAGCTATGTGTTCCTCCCGTCTTCCTCCCTTGGGAAATACGTAGTTGTAAGAGATACTTGTTACCTGTTCAAGTGCAAGTACGGTGAGGAAGCAGGTAAGACGAGCAGAAATGGCCCTTAAGATGCAGAATGGTCCCTCCTTACACAGTGAGAGGCAGCCCTGACCGTGAACTCTGCCGCTGGCCTGGAGGGAAGTAGTGAGTGAGCGGTCAGGTGAGTCTGCTCGTTTGGAGGCCCTGGCTAGAGGCGCAGTGATGCCGGGGCCTCTGTCCTAGCTCTGTCCCAAGCCGGCCGTGACCCGGGCAAAGTTGCTTCACTTCACTGTATGACACAGTTGACACTGTATGACACAACAGGTGGTCTCTAAAATCTCCTCCAATGTGAGAGTTCTGGATTCTTCGAACAAGACTTACTAATTTTAATAATTGGGCTCTAGTGAGCAGTTGGGATTTCCTGGCTATAGAGCTGGGGAAGCAGTACAGTAGTAGAAGCTCTCCTGCTTCCTTCTGGGGTCCCTTGGCAATTAATTTGACTCCGAGTGTCAGAGGCCATGAATTGACACAGAGGTATGTTTAAAAATCACTTTAAAAATATTTTAAAACTCCTCACCTTAGAAGGCTGAAGTAGGCCACACCTGTGTGCAGCTGCTGCCTGATTTTGGTGACAACAGAAGCCAGGATGTGTGTCTCGGTGCAGGCCCTGCACAGATGAGGGAGAGTCCACACGGGGGTGGGTGTTGGAGGTGTTGCTGGTGAAGCAGTGACACGTGCTAGCAATCTCAGACGAGCTAGTAGAGCCGCTCAGCTCTGTTTTCTGTATGCCATTGAAAATAGTTATGATGGTTCTTTGGAATTTGGCTGGATAATTGTGATCCCAAAGCAGGACATGCTTCAGAAGCTAATGTTCAATTCTGTGATGTTTTGGAGACAAGCATAGTTTGTTTGAGGCTTTGTGGGTTCTTGTCATGTTTCTTAAAAGCCTGTGCGCACACTCCTTTTATTCTGCCTCTCCACTGGCTCCCACCCCTCTTTTTCTGGCACTTTAGTGATAATGGAACTTTTCCTGTCTGGAGATTTCTAGTCCTCTTGCTAATAAGCCCACTGTTTCACACAAGCCAGAGGTGGCAGGAAATGAGAAGTCCCTGACAGTCCATTTCCCTTCTCCCCTAAGAATGCAGCTTCCTAAAGGGTCCTGTGGGGCGTGGGTGATGAGGGGGCGCGGTACTGTCCCCCCTCCTCCTCCGTCCCCCAGCATGCCTCTTTGGCTTTGCTCCCCCCTCATGAACTCTCTGCTCACTTATGCACAGGAAATGAGACTTGGACATTCAAGGCAGGTTATTGTTCATTTTGACGAGAGATGTATTTCTAAAACTCTGGATTTTGTTTTGCTTTCCTTTGCTTTTGTTTTAATTAAAAAAAATTTTCCCCCCGTCAGATCCTAAAAAAGGAGTAGAGGAAACGGGTCTCTTGCGCAAATAGGCATGTGGGAAGTGATCAAGAGGGACCTTGCACGGTGCCCTCTTGACTGAGAGCTGCCTTTGCCAGCAGGAATTGGGGCGCAGAAGAGGAGAGCACCCTCTAACTGTGACAGTTCCTGTTTCCTCCGTGTGTCCTCTGCGTTTCCTGCGCGGTTCCGTCCCCGCCTTTAACTCCCCTGCTTTCTCTCTAATTGCTATTTAGTGGGAATCATCCCCCTGTCGGCGAGTCTGAAGGTGGCTCAGGTCAGTCCTCAGCTGCTCCTCCACCTCGTCTTACCCCCTCCGCCTCCTCGCCCAATTTCTTTAAGTACCTCAAACATAACCCAAGTGGAGAACAGAGTGGCAATGCCGTGCCAAAGAGGTGAGCCACCCGCATGGCAAGTTCAGTGTCGTTCGTCTTCCTGGGATGCTCACGCAGAGAGAGTGTGCTGAATGTCCACACAAGGACCCCGGGGCCACCGCTTGTGTGTGTGTGCGTGTGTGTGTGTGTGTGTGTGTCCTTGTCTGGTTTTGGTTTTCCTATTTTCAGTCTATCATTTGAATCTACTTAATTTTACTGTTGATTAATTCCCTCAAAATTATTATGAAAACAGTCTTGATGGCAAATTATTTTTTATATACTTATTTTCACATTCCCCTGCCCTAGTGTACACACACACACACACACACACACACCCCCACACACACACGTTAACAGCAATGTGCTTGATCATATACATTGCGATTTGTGCCATATCAGAAACTTCCTCATTAATTTAGGAAAATTATTTTTCTACTTTGGAAGGAAGGAGTCATTTTGGATGATGGACTGAATTTTTTATTGTTGTGGTTTTGTTTTTATTTTGGTCAGAATGCTTTACATGAGATCTACCCTCTTAACACATTTTTTGCGTGTTCACGGTATGACTAACTATGGGCAGAGTGTTGTAACTGCAGGCACAATGGTGCACAGCACATCTTTAGAATTTATTCATCTTATGTAACTGGACTGATGTTTGTTAATTAGTTCATTGATTCCATTCATTTAAAATAATAGAATTTTATTGACTGAAATGAAAGTTAAATCTCATTTGTAAACTATTTTTGATTTCTTACCTGCTTTAATTTTCTTAGCCTTAGAACTATAAAATATTTCTTCTGTTTTGAAGGTTATGTTTTATACTTTGTGTGTTTGTGTTTCTTTATCCTAAACTCTTTTTTTCAACCACACTCTCAGCATCTCCTACCGTAATGCCCTGCGGAAAAAACTTCATTCTTCTTCCTCTGTGCCAAATTTTCTAAAATTTCTGGCTCCTGTAGATGAAAATAACACCTCTGACTTTATGAACACAAAAAGGTAGAGTTTAATTTAGATATATCAAGTCTGGGTAGAAGTGTTGATTGTTAGACATATAGGGATTTTTCATCTGTACTTTTGCCATTTAAAAAATCATTTTCGCTAGATCTATTGTATCTTCTTTCTTATAATTTTTCTTACTGATGATGTGATTTAAAAAAATGTGGAGTCAACATGTTATCCAGTTTTGACTAGGATTAGTTTATTAATACATGGTTATTTTCAGTAAATTAAAGAAAGTCTTAACCATTGTCTCTAAATGATAGAAGTGTTTCTGGATAATGAGCATATATGGCTGCCAGTAAATCAGTCAGGATGTTTGATCTCCAAGTTCAGATGATTGTTCAGTTGTTGGTATATATTCAGGTGTAAGTTACAAGGGGTTCCCCAAGTTGTCCCGTGAATAGAAAGGAAATCAGTGATTGTGTTTATGTATATTGAAAACTATACTTTATTTTGCAGTTTAAAACATACAGATGGTAAAAGTCATTATTAGCAAGTGACTGCATAATTATTGCCCTTGCTGGTTCTGTGTAATTTAACGGGTTTTTTTTTTTTCTTTTTTTTTTTTTTTTTGTGATGATCCTTGGAGACGCAGGCCTATGCTAAGAAAATCTCCCCTCACACAGACTAGGGGAGATTGTGGCCTGGGTGACAGCGCCCCCTTTAGGCCGTCTCTCTTTTCTGAAGTGGCACCAAGAGAGGCCCAACTGGAAGCCAAGATCCATGGAGTGTAGTTCTTAATATCTTTTACCATAAAAATAAATTAAGGACATGTACCCTGACTCTTTCCATAAAAAGCACCCTGTCAGAAAGCAGTCCTGTGGGAGTGTTGCCCCACTGCGAGTTTGATTTGATGCCTGTGATTATCTAGTTATGTTTGCTGGTACAAAGATAATTTATAATTTAGTGCTCTGTTTAAAAAACAAAAAAAAGTCAAGCTAAAATACCTGCTTATATCTCCTCACCAGTCATAAATCAATTGTCTTCTAATTTTAGGGACTTTGAGTCCAAAGCCAGCCATCTTGGTGACGCCAGCGGGACCCCCGTAAAGACACGGAGACACTCGTGGAGGCAGCAGATCTTCCTTCGAGTGGCCACCCCGCAGAAAGCCTGCGATTCTCCCGGCAGACACGAAGGTAAGGCCCACCCCCAACGTAAAGCTAGATCCTGGCTCGAGTTTCATCTGTAGCAAAAGCACATTTGGTGGAAGAAGAGGTGAAGTGAGATCTCAAGTCAAAATCATCCCCTGATTTTAAAGTTCCCTGGTTGAGAAGCTCAAATGGCAATGCCTATCACTGTTTCCAGCGGATCAGTTTTCCCTGTCTGCAACTGAAGTGTAGGTTTCCACCCTACCTCAGCATGGTGTGGTTTTAGAGGTACCTCTATCCCACTGGTCACACCTGTGATGATCTGTGCCTTGTCATTTGCTGTCACTCAATCTGGTGTCACAGGAGGACTCTCTCTCATCCTTCTTGTGTCCCCTAAAGAAATACAGGCAGACCTCAGAGATATTATGGGTTAGGGTTCCAGACCAGCACAATAAGAAGAATATTGCAATAAGGCGAATCACACAAATGTTGTCATTTCCCAGTGCACACATAAAAGTTATGTTTACCCTATAGTGTAGACACTATAATGTAGTCTTTTAAGTGTGCCATAGCATTATGTCTAAAAGAGACATACATACCTTACCTAAAAATACCTTGATTGCTAAAAAATGCTAACTATCATCTGACAATTCAGGGTTGCCACAGACATTCAGTTTCTAAAAAATGCAGTGTCTGTGAAGTACAGTAGAGCTGATAAGCACAATAAAACAAGGTATGCCTGTATAGGACGTGCTAAAGTTGATCTTTAGGCCTTTGTATGCTGAGTTATAATGTAAAAGAGGAGTTTAAATGCAGTTCCTCGGAGTAAAATTAAGATTTTTCTCTGCCCAGTGATATAAACTTTCAACAGTAGATATTTATTTTCCTTAGTGTTCCTTAATCAGAAAACATTTTTCCCTTATAAAAGCACAGCAAAACAGACCTCCAAAGATGACTTGAATTCCTCAGATTGCAAGAGTGCATGTAGTGGAGACTCACTCTTGTCCCTCGACACACTTCTTCGTGTCTCTTAGGAAGCAGCCAAGGCTAACCCAGGAGTGTTCAGACTAGGTTCCCTGCAGCTGTCTTGGGGGAGGAGGTGCTGTTGGAGGAACCCTCCCTTCCTGCTCCCGTCCCCCCATTGTTGTTTCTTCTCTCTCCCTCCCCGCCTCTCTCCCCCAGAGTTCTTAATATTTGATTCGGATAATGAGTCCTCTGCCGAATTAAACAAGAGTCTGGTTTGGGCTCAGCTCGCTTTGTGATACAAATCATAGAACTTCGTTTGTACTTAGTTCCTTTGGTTATAAAATGGTTACAGTAGTGTTGGCTCTTCACATCTCATGGAATCACATTAAATGATAAATGTGAAAGTGCTTTGGAAACCTAAAGACGTATCTCGTGTCAAGTGGTAACATTTTTGTTACTGTTATTGCGTTTGCAGCAGTGGTGTGTTTAGCTTCCTATACCAGTGTTCCCTAGCAGGAGCAATGTAAAGGAGTGCTGGCTTTATTCATTCAGGGTGATTAAAAAAATTTTTTTAGTAAATTGAGTTATTTCAGTTTGTATCATTTTAGACACTTTTAAAGATTTCATTTTCATGTTGTAGATTGCCTACTAATGTCCAACAGCCAGATGGTGTAACCTAGTTCCCTCCTTTTTAAACTTGTAAAATTCTAAGCCAAAGGGGTTGCTGCAGTAGTGGCTGTAGAAAAGAGCAGGCTTGTAAAATGCACAGCTCCCGGTTGGAGCTCTGGCCTCTGAGGAAGTGGCTGGTGTCTACAGGCCCCACCCTGGTGCCACTCTTTTCCCATACTTCCTGGAAGTACAGTGAGTTTCTAGACGGGACCCGCACTGGTATCTCCTGGTCGGTGTCTGGGGGACCTGAGTCAGAAGATTAGTTGGTGCTGGCAAATGCTCGATTCTCTGGAGAACCCCAGGATAAAATAGGCAAGGAGATGACACTGTGGGCGGCGTGAGACAATGTGATCTTGTGTCACCCTAGCAGGTAGAAAGGGAACGGGGAAGAACGCCATAGTTTGTGTCTGAATTCTCTTTTTAAAAGTTAAGCAGAAAACTTCTCTTTTTAATTGGTTTAGTCTGGGAATATTGTAAGAAATGGATATTTAACTCCATGTTGCATTGTTATTGATAATGTTTGCCGTGGACAGGGTTCTTTGGTGAATCCTGGGCCCTCGGACCCAGCTGGGCAGAAGTTTGCAGGGAATGAGATGGGATAAGTCGTTATTGCCCCAGAGGTCAGAGCACTGAGCAGATCCGTCCAGTACCCTGCGGGCCGGGCGGCATGGTCTCCAGGGAACTGGGAACCCAGGACTTGGTGGGTCCATCTTTCTGCCGGAAATGGTACTAAAAGTAGTGCCCCAATGTCTGCCTGACAGGCCCCCCAGGATCACCTGCTTGTTTGTAGGAAAGCAGAGAGCTGACCTCTTCATCGTGGTCTGAGGTGGTCATGAATATGAACTTAGGGAAAGAATTTAGAGCTCATTCAGGGAAACCTCCTCTGAAAGCAGGAGCGGAGTGCCTGCATCCAAATCCCAGCTTTTCCCCTCAGGAGCTGTGATCTGGAACCAGCTGTCTAATTTCTCACCTATGACATAGGGTTAATTATGCCTCTTGCCACACTGATTGAGGTAGGGGAGCGTGATGTTTTTATTGGCATTTTTTTTAAGAATTGAAGAATTCACAAGATTAGAAAGACTTATCAGTGGTGCACACGTTTCTGGTATCAAGTCACCTTCCCCGTGTGGAAATCCTGGTGCTCCCGCCGGAAGCTTCTCTGGCCTCGGCCCCTCTGCAGGGGGTTGCCGTGGAGCCGCCGGCCCGCGCCGTCCTGCCGCTGGAGCCCCGGAGGAGCTGCTGTGCTGACTGGCTGGGGTTTTGATTCTCTGGCGGCCAGTGTGAGCCATGGCCATGCCTGGAATGCTCTTCCACTGATACAACCATGACTAAGTCCCTCACCTGCTTCAGATTATTGTTGAAAATCACCTTTTCACTGAAGCTGCACTGGCCGCTGTATTTCAAGTGGCACCCCACCCCATCAGACATTCCTAATCTTATCCTGATTTTTCCCATAGCATTTATCTCTTTGAAACATACTCTAGTTATTTACTTATTCATTATCTCTATCACCAGGTTCCCCAGTCCACAGGCTATATGACTTTTAAGGGAAGGCAAGTAAATTGCTCAGATTCTTACAAGCTTAATATTTGGTCCTTAGTGATTTCTCAACTCCCTCCTCCTTCCTCTTCTTCCTGCTTATGTCCTTTCTGCTCTTACTTCAGAAATGCTGCCTGAATTTTTAAATTATGTGGTAGGTACTCTGCGTATGAAAGAGAGAGGTAAGAGAAAATAAAAGCATTTACAACTCTAAATTGGTATAATAATAATAACTTATGCCCCTTTTTTTGCCAAGAGCTTTACATGAGTTATTTCCTTTAATCCCCAGTCAACCTTAAGAAGGTCGACATTTTTATTACACCAGTTTCACAGATGAGGGAGCAGAGGCTTGGAGTGGCTGAAGTCACTTTCCCCAAACCACAGAGCTGGGCGGCAGGACCAGAGGTCGTGGGTCTGTGCCCTGCAGTTCCTGGTGAACTGCACATAGGCCCTGCGGGCCTGCTCCCTCCTCTGGAGCCTCCCTGTGTCGGGCGTTTGTTCTCAGTCTATTCCTGTGTCCCCTTGCCAGCCAGGCAGCAACACGTTTCAGAGCATTTTAACATGTGGACTTGCCTTCAGTTAATCGTACCCCTCCCTGCATGTTAGCACTGGGACTGGAGCGTGCCGGGGAGGGAGGTTGATTTCTTAACATCTGTCTAAATTTTCTCCTCCCAAATCAGACCTCTTCATTCTCTGCCGCTGTTTGCTTCCCATCCTTAGGGCGCAGAGAGCAGCACCTTCCACAGTGGTCTGGGACCACTTGGACCAACATGCTTTCTGCATGTTCCCCTCCAGCTGTGAGACCTCCAGATCCTCAGGCAGCTGAGGGTCCCAGAGGTCCCTGCATCAGCCAGGCTGTCCCAGGCAGAGAGCGTGCTGCTAGAGGCGCCTCTAGGCCTCTTTGCGGCTCTGCCTCAGGGGTGGGACCCATGGGCCCAGGTGTCTGCAGCCGGTGGCATGAGGGACTTGTAAGTCTCCTTGTAAGGAACACTTTAGCAGTTCCTTTAAAAGTTTCAGGAACTTTAAAATGTTCCAGGTACTCAGAGTGGCTCTTGTGGCTCTTTTGCATTTGTATTCTGGCACTGCAAACTTCAGTGAAACAGGTCTAACCTTTCTTCAAGGGAAAAGAGTGAGACAGGGATATTTGTACTGTCCCATCCATTTCATCCTCTTTGGAAAAAACTAATAAAGGAAACTAGAAATTTAAAAACCATGGTGTTTGCAGAGCTGTAAGGGTACAAGGGAAGGAGAAATAGAATTTTCTGTAATTTTGGGGTTCTGGTTTTCATAGATGGGCTAAATTCTAGAGAGAAACGTGTTAGTGAGTAGGGAGTGTGACTCCAGTTAAGTATAGTGTGAAAGAGAGGAAAGTCCAAAGCCAGGCAGTGTGGACAGAAATGGAGAGATTAGACTGCACAGATACTGTCTCAAAGTCAGCTTGTCCCTTCCTCAGGGGTTTGTGGCTTTCTCTGTGCACAATTCCTGTGAAATAATTGAGCTGTAAGAATCTGAATTTCATGTTTTGGAGACCTAACTGGTAGGCAGTTAATTTCCATTAGAAATTTACTTACAAATGTTTAGTAGAACAAGCGCAAACATTCCCAAATCCTAGGCTGGTTTTGTTTGTTTTTAACTCAACAGAGACCAGTTGGCCTCTTCTAGGGATTCCCACTTGAAGTTAGTTTACCAGAGTCTAGCAGGGTGGTTTCCATTGTGACCCTTGGAGAAAGGCGAGTGTCTGCTTCTCAGCTGGTAGGTCAGGTGTACAGCATCGCCGCATCACTGGGGAACTCTGTGATCAATAGGGCAACCACCAGTTTGTGCTTGGAGACTTGGCAAGGCAAGTTTATTTTTGTGATAAAACAAACATAAGTAGATTGTAAAGTAGAATACTAAGAATTGCATGGTGGTTCAAATTCAAAGCAGCGTCTTCAGTGATGCTTTAAGTTTGTGGCCACTTATAACTGGTGCCCCAGAAACCCCAGGGAAAGGCATTCTCTCTCCTTTGTGTTACCGGTTCTTTGGGTGAAAGGTTTGTGAGAGACTGACTGTGTGAAAGGTACGTACTTGGTAAACTATAAACTCGACAGAGGGTGGTGTTATGGGGGCCCAGTTAAATCTGTCACAGGGCAGAGCCCTGAAGGTCGGGTGTGTTTGAGACTGCATTTGTAGAGCGGGCTGCGGGCAGACGTTATTGTTCCTGATAACCGCCCTTTGTCACTTTCAAGCCTTCCCACTGTTGATCCGCACCACAGGCCTGCTCTGAAGGTAAAGGCAGTAGAGGTACGCTCATCCCTCAGATGGAGAGTGAACACACCTGTAGATTAAATGGCTTTCTCCGGATCCTGATCTAGAGCAGCACTTCACAAACTGCTGTGTGCTCAGAGTCCTCTGGCGATCTTGGTAGAGGCAGATTCTGGTGCTGTGGGTCTGGGTGGGTCCAGATGGTCTCCGTTTCTGACAGGCTCCCCAGTGATGCTGATGATACTGGTCCACTGTGAGTGGCAAGAGCTTAGAATGAGTGACCATGGTCCGTCCAGCCCAGTCCATCTAGTCCTAGGTTTAGGACTCCTCTGTGTCTCTCTGCTGTTGTAGATAACCTAAGGCGTCACCCGTGTGTGTCAGACCTCAAATAAATCTGGGTCGTCAGTGACATTTTTTGAGAGGATTTGTGCTGCCTGGAGAAGCAAAGAGTTGCTCTGGTGGGGAAAATGCAGTGATACAAAACACATGGCAATAGGGATAAAGAAGAATCTGACAATGTGCCAAGTGAAACCAAACATCTGGCCTCTGCCTCGTTCCTGCTGTTTTATTTTTTAGGGAAGCTTTGTCTCCTGGGTGGCAGAGGGGCACAGAGAGTGTGCAGGTGTTTGTTTTCTTAGCTGTGGGCTCAGACCCTAATTGTCTTGCCTGCAAAAAGTGCTGAAAATCAACTTCTGACTTAGATGTTTGGTAGTAGAAATACTCCACAGTTTTTCTTCGTAGTGTTTCATACAAAAAATAATTCTTTGTTGTTAAGAAATAATTTTTTAGGTAACTCCCAACTGTGGAATGGGGGAAAATTCTTTTACTTACCTCTGTGCCAAGGAACAATTTTGGTCTTGGTCTAATGCCTTTCATTTAAGCATTTCAGATTACGTTGTGCATTTACCGATTTCGCCAACAATAGAAGCATTCAGGCTTTACGTGTCTTGTTTAAAAAAGGAAAACCCATCTAATATAGATAAGATTTATTGATTTGAAACCCATTGTATAAGTAAATAGTCCACTGAAACTAAAGTTCAAAGGGTTTTTGTGTTGAGTATAGCTCTGTCAATATGCCTAATTTATGATACAGTTAAGTCGATTGGATTAGATATTAGATGTAAATAGTAATGGCAAAACCAAGGAAATATAACCTGAATCTTTATAATGACTATTTTATATCATTGTGAAAAACGTAGAAACTGCTGTGTGGCTATGATTTATTTGTATTGTTCATGGCCAAATTTTCAAAAATTTATATACCATTGGGAAATTGTAGCGGATGATCTAAGCAGAATAGCTGCAAGTAGGACTTCACTGGAGCCTGTAAGCATCACAGTGACATCTGTATGACCCTTTGTTTTGATCCCCGGTTCTCAGCGTTCACTGTGTATCAGTCACGTGGGGAGACTTATAATATGGGCGGGCTGCACCTGCCCCTCTGCTGTCACTGTGTCAGGAGGGTGGGGATGGGCCTGCGCTTGAACTCTTCTTTCTTTTTAAACCCACCCAAAGCATTCTGATTGGGACCCTGAGTGAAACCGCTGGTTTAGTTAGATGTCAGAGGGTGACTTGAGGCACTGTCACCACTTGGTGGCAATGTTGCTCCCTGTGTCTTGATCACCCTCCTTTCTTTTTCCAATCCCAGAAAAGCGTGCTTTCTTTTTTTCCATTGTTTTTGCTTTTGGCCTTCTTTTGGTTATAGTATGTACCTTCCTCGCTCATTTGCAACTTAATTGAATGGGGAGAGCTACCTTCTGAAATCAGGATGTTTTTCTTTCTTTTTCTACAAGGTTTTAGGGAGTGGGCAAAATAAGGAAGAAAAAAATGGTCTCTGATTGCCAGATACATGACTTTTTAAGATTGTTCTTAACTTACTTTCCATATAACTTTGCTTTTCTGTGGCCAAGAAAGACCAGGTTCAAGATAAAGTATTGCAAGCCAGGGATTGATTGTTCATGGATTTCAGTAGTTGGAAGCTACTAGCTTTTTCTCCTTTATTGTGCTTTCTTGGCGCGTGATTACAGATGGGGAAGCCACAGTGAATGGCAAGATTCTACCTCAGTTTGCTGTTTGTGTGCCTGGTAACAGTTGTAAGTTAGCGTTGATGGAGCCTTTCCTAATTAACCATTGGCATTTAAACAGTCAGTCCCTTACGCTTTGTGCAGAGGCTGGGGTCAAGGGTTGATGGTGATACAGAGACGAAATTTTAACCTCCGCTGTTGGTAGGAAGGCTGCAGGGGCTGAGGGCCGAGAGCTTGGGCACTGGAGGTTCTGGAGCCCAAAGGCCTGGGTATGAATCCTGCTTACGGCACCCCGGCTGGCAGGGAATTCCTCCTTAGGGCTCATCTAACTCCAGAGCCTGTGCGCCTGCGGGATTAGAGTCCAAAGTCGAAGATCTAGATTTGTCACCCTTGAACTGTAATCTGTAGAGACTGGGGCAAGCCACTGAAGTTTGTAAAGCAAGGAAATGAGTGGTAGGTAGTTTGAAACTATTCTCAGGGGGATAGAGTCTGTAGACATATCTGAACTTGAAGCAGTCTCAAAATCGGGGCAGGACTAGGGTGAGGCAGGCAGGCACCCTGAGTGCAAAATTTAAGGAGGCACTCAACTTTTAGGGCCCTGCAAGTATGGACCCTTCACTTACATGGCCCTGAGAATGATGGTACCCTACAGCCTGGACAGCACTGCCAGGGGAGTGTAGATTAACTCAAAGGAGGAGTCCTTGGCAGGAAGGCTCGTGTTTTGTTTTAAAAAACAGCTTTATTGAGCTAAAGTTCACGTATTATACAATTCACCCGTTTAAAGTATACAGTGTGTTTTTCTGTATTTACATGGTTATGGAACCATAACCACAATCTAATTTTAAAATATTTTTGTCCCCCAGAAAGAAACCCATAGCTGACACTTCCCAAAACCAACCCCCCTCCCCCAAACCCTAGACAACCACTAATCATCTTTCTGTCTCTATAGATTTGCCTATTCTGGACATTTTATATAAACGCAATCATGCGATATGTGGTTCCATGAGTGGGGCTGCTTTCGCTTAGCCTAATGTTTTCAAGGCTCATCGTGTTGTAGCGCGTATCAGCGCTTCATTCCTTTTTACGGTCAATCAATACTCCATTGTATGGATAGACCTCAAATATAGTCATTTACCAGTCGATGGACATTTGGGTTGTTTCCACCTCTTGGCCGTTTCTGAATAGTGCTGCTGCGAACTTTCATTTACACGGTTTCGTGTGGTCGTGTGCTAAGAAAGGGTTTTAAGGGTGAGTGTGGAACCTCGTTCTCTGGGGGGCTTTGAGTTGCCACCCGTGATTCTGCCCATGGGGACGGTTAGGCCAGTGGGGGTGGGTGAGCCTCCCTGCTGCTGGCCGCATTTGCCTTTCTTCCCCTCTAGGCTGAGAGGGCGGGTGCGGGGGATTTTGGTGTTTCCCCCAGAAGCTCCTGGGAAGGCGAGGGCTGGGGAACCTCCGTCAGGGCTTCCACAGCTCTCCCATTCTGAGAGGCAGGGGAGATAGTCCCAGGGCCGCAGGTTAGTGACACTGGCCCAGGGCTACCTTTCTTTCAGCTGTTCTCAGAACTGTGTGCCCAGAACCCCCTGGAGAACTTGTGGAAACACAGATTGCTGTTCCTCATCCCTGAAGTTTCCGATTCTGAATTCTTGGTGGAGCCTGCGAATGTGCAGTGCTTACAAGTTCCCAGGTGATGCTGACACTGCAGATTGGGGGACCACACTTTGAGGTCCTCGGAATTTCTTAAGCTGATGGGCAAGGAAGGGTACGTCCTATTCTGATTTAAACTCCAGCCAAAAAAGCCCTGAGTGGTTGTTAGTTAAAAAAAAAAAAAAAAAAAAAGATTGAAAATTAGACATGTATTTTATGGCAGATTATGAAACAGCCAACAAATTCTGTCTTCTTTGCAGTAAAGCTAACTGAACATTAATAATAGCCATTGTCATTATCCTTATCATGTATTGAGCATTTGGTGTTTGCACTTTCACAGTTGGCTGGTAATCCTCACGTCAGCTCCGTGCAGTTGGTACTGTGCCCATTATTTTGGAGAGGAGGCTAGAAATATTGAGTAACGTGCCCATAGTTATTCACAGTTATCCCACAGCACTTAGTTCACACAGTTACTTTTCCAGTCAGGTCAGTTCTGCTCTAAATCCAGCATCTTAATCACAGTAATGAGCTGTTGACAGTTTTAGGAATAAATTATCAGGAGTTTTGACTGGTTTACTCACTTAAGTTAGTGTTTGTGTGGTGATAAGCTGCGTTAGAGTGAAAAAACAATTCTTACGTTGGAAGTGTTCTAGAATTAAATGTTAACTCCTGCTAATGTAGCACGTGTTTGGGGCATTATTTACTGGTAATTCTAATTTTTTAAAAAACAGAATTAGAATCTTCCTAGTTGAATGGTTTCTGTTAAATTCATTCATTTAAATGAAAAATGTACTGTGCCTCCTGGAGGGGCAAGACTGGGCGTTGCATCGGATGTGAGCAAGCGGCCCCAGAATTACAGCTGCTGGCACACTCAGCGCCCTCGTGGTTTTGTAAAATCCGTAGATAAAGCAAAGGGACACATTAAACTGCTTTCTGAATGGATGTTTTTCCGAGTAAATGTGTTTTATCACTTTCATATAAATGAAAATATTTGCAGAATGAGTACTAACAAGATTTTAAACATCATTTACCAAAGTAGGAATAATGTGATTATGGTCTTATAGAATTCTGAAAATAACTTGTAGTCCCAAGTATGCGTTTTATACCAGAGAGAATAATGGGTTTTCCACAGTAAGTTTGAGTATTGTGCTTCATTTCCTCTCCCTCTCCTGGTGTGTTAGCATGAGAACTTTTTTTTTAAATAAATTAATTTATTTTATTTATTTATTTTTGGCTGTGTTGGGTCTTTGTTGCTGTGAGAGGGCTTTCTCTGGTTGTGGTGAGCGGGGCTACTCTTCGTTGCGGTGCACGGGCTTCTCACTGCAGTGGCTTCTCTTGTGCGGAGCACGGGCTCTAGGCACGTGGGCTTCAGTAATTGTGGCACGTGGGCTCAGTAGTTGTGGCATGCAGGCTCAGTAGTTGTGGCTCGCGGGCTCTAGAGCACAGGCTCAGTAGTTGTGGCGCACGGGCTTTGTTGCTCCGCAGCATGTGGGATCTTCCCGGACCAGGGATCAAACCCGTGTCCCCTGCACTGGCACCACCAGGGCAACCAATCATTGCACCAGGGCAATCAATCATTGCACCACCAGGGCAACCCCGCTTGAGAACCTTTGATTAAAGACAGCTCTGGCAATGAGAGGTTACAGCCTTACCTCTGCGGTTTGGTTTTTGGAATTGTCTTTTGCGGCAGCATCTTCCCCAGTTGCCAAGGCGAGGTTTTTCTTTTTTCCTGTTAGCACCAGCCTTGTCTCCTGCCAAGCCTTGTGTTGGGGGCAGGGCTTTTTCTGCCCTGCAAGGCTCATTAGATTGCGGGGCTTAGATTAGAGGCCATAGGCGGGGATACCTGCCTTAACAAAGGGGTATTTCTTCTATCCCTGCTAAATGGCTAGTGTGGTTTGAGTTCATCATTCTGCCTGAGAGAAATCTGTGCACCACATCCTGGAAGTTTTCTTCCATTGTCTTTAACACTCCTGTCTCAGTCACACCTGGTATATGTCCCAGCGTACAGCAGGCTACATACCGTTAGACCAGATGTTCTACCAGCACATGGCAAAGTCACCGGGTTTCCATTCATTTGCCTAATTTCCTCTGTGCGGCCCCTTCCACCGTTTTCATCCCCTCACTTCCAGGTACCAGATTTTTGACATCATTTAGAGATTGTGTCTGACTGAATGTACTGGAAATCCTGCCACACTGGTGTAACCGGAGAGGGATTCGTTTTTCTCACATAACAAGAAGTCTGGATGATGATAAGCAAGGTCATTCACTGGCCCCGCGATGTCCCCAGTGAGCTGGGGTCCTTTTTCCTTTTCTGTTTCATCCTCTCGGATGCTTCCTGGTCACAACATGGCTGCTTCACCTTCAGCTTCCCCTGCAGCTCTGAGCAGAATGATGGAGGAAGCAACAAGGAGTGGGGGGTGGGGGTGGGTGGGTGACCCCTCTACACCAAGAGAACGAGCTGTTGCAAGAAGTCCCTAGACGAGCATTACTTGTGTCTCATCATCCGGAGCTCTGTCACCTGGTCACTCATGGCTGTAGGGAGGCTGGGCGACACTGTTTCCTGGCTGAGCACACGGCCACCTTGTACGAGGGGCGCCCAGCCGTGGGGATGAAGGGGAGCGTGGACGTGGGGCGGGGCCCAGGGGCTGCAGCCTTGCCCAGGCAGTGTCTCTCCGCCCCTGTGCTGCTTCCCGGTGCCCAGAAAGCTCCTCCCCCTACACTCTAGCACTGACGGACGCCTTATCTTTCAGCCCACTTCCCTGTCATTTCTTCCTCCTTTCTCTCGGGCATGGTCAGCCTCTCCATTCCCGATGTTCCTTAGGGTTTTCGTTTGTCCCTTAGGGTTTTCGTTTGTCCCTCTTGGACCGCTGCTACTTTGTCTTGCGGTTCTTTGTCCTGACCTTCAGATCTGTACCTTCTAACATGGTAGCCACTAGCTACCTAGAGCTATTTAAACTCAAATGTGAAAATTCGGTTCCACGCGCTGGACTCATTTCGGGTGCTCGAGAGCCATGTGTGGCTGGTTGGCTGCGTGTTGGAGAGCACAGCTCTGGGCCATTCCCCTCATTCGTGTTCTCCTGGACACGCTGCTCTGGGTGGTGAGCTCTCTGAGGTCCCCCTTCGTCCTGACTCGACTCAGGATCACAAGCACAGCACACTGCAGGTGGCGCTTGTGCTGTGTTCCCTCCTAACCGAAGTGGTGGACTTTGGGCAGAGGCAAGGTATTCTGTGACCCACCCGGCTTCTAAAATGATCGCTACTGGATATGTACAAGGTGAGTCCACTGCTTTCAAGGAATCCTAAAAGTAACTGGGAACTTTGAAAGTTATCTGTTCCACATTCCTTATTTTACAGATGAAGAAACTGAAGCTCAGAGAGAGAAAGGGACCTGCTTAAGGTCAAACAGGTAGTCAGTGGTAGAATGAACTAGAATTGTGGTTCTCTTTCCATTAAAGCAGACCTGATCGAGTGTCACCAGCCTGTTTGTTTTCCCTAATTAAGTTCTGTTCTTGCTTATTCAGCCAGTTTCCAGCTTCTTGAGAGAGGAAGCTGTTTCTTGCCCTCGGCTGTCCTCAGATGCCCTCCGCGTATAGGCAGTGCTCAGAGGATGCTCAGGAGACAGATGAGCATAAGCCTGCCCCAGTCAGTCAGTGATTAGCTGCAGGAATCAGAATATGACTCAAGCAGGCTTAATCAGAAGGAGGCTCATAAAATTCAAGATAAGAGCAAGAGTCAGGAACTGGGACGTTGTCAGAAACCCAGGAAGTCTCTCTGGCTCCCTCGCTTTTGTATCCTGTAGTTTTTCTTTTTTTTTCCCGGTCTCCTCTTCCCCCTGCACACCAGCCTTCCCAGCTTGCTCATCAGTGTACACGGTCTGCCAGCCCCCCGGATCCGTATGATCTTTTAGCTCCAGAGGCATCCAATTACCTGTACCTGACTGCCAGGTTTTGGGGAGCTGATTGGCCCAAGTCATGGTAGCTCATCCAGGGAGGGATGGGAGAAGCACGGTACCAGCATGGCAGTGGGGACCCACCCAAGGTATTATCTGGGCTGTGAGGAGGAGAGGAGCAGGGCCAGTGCTGGGAAGAAAGGGCATAGCCTCCGGCCACCACAAGTCAGTGTGTTCTCTTTACGTATATTGCTGACGAACCAAAGGCAGAACCAGGAGAGTGAAAGTAACTGGGGCTCACAAGCTTTTTAACAGTTGGTGGTTATCCAAAAGTAGGTGAAAATGTGTGTGGGCAAGTATGTATGTAAACTTCTTATTACCAGGAGTACTTGGATAGAAGCTGAGTGACCTGTTAAAGATTCCTCTGCTGGGAATGAAGCTCGATTGATATATTTACCCAGTAACAAGAATTTGGAATTCTTAGAGCAAGTAGATGTCACGCAGCTCAGCAGCCAGAGGTGGTCAAGATCCCTGGAGGAGGAAAGGCCGGCCACTCTGGGCTTCCCGTGGACCTAGGGCACAGCCATGTGTGGGTGTGAGCTGGCCTCGGGGCCCTCTCACACGCCTATGTCTGCTTCGCTCTTGCCTGACCGCTGCACGCGCTGGGAGCCCATTTCCGAAACCCATTTCCAGCTCCGTGAGTCAGGGACGCTGTCTTGTTACGGTTCTGCGACCTGGCACAGGGCTTGGTGTATAGATGGTGCTTGGTTTCTGTTGGAGGCGGGGGTATATGATTTTGGAATATTAACCAAACATGGGTATTCTATTGTTAACTACTCAGACTGTACTGTGTAAAAAATAACATATACCTGGAAAAAATACAGAGAAAACATATTGATATTCTACAGAAGTTTTGATAAGTTGTAGTCAGAGGTGGTATTTTCCTGTTTCTCTTTTTCAGTTTTACAGTGTAGTTACATTTTGATAGTAGGAACTATTTTTCATTAAGAAACATTCAGTACATGTTTAGGCTTATGGAGGTTAAAATGGAAGCACTTTTCTGTCACAAATCATGATGCTACCGGGTATTCAGATTTATTGGAAATGAACCCAGTTGTAAAATCACTTCTCTTTTGTGGGCTTAAACTACAGGTGATCACTTGGTGATTCCCACTTCTTCTGTTGAATTATTAAACTTGGCATGACCAGTAACTTGAGCTGCGAAAATGACAGCCTTAGTTTGCAGAAATCAAGCCTAAAGGTTCGAGATACACGGTCTTCGTTTGAAGCGTTCTTCTGCTTGGCCTCCCTGCCACTGCTATTGCCTGTCTCAAAAACCTTTGCTCCCAAGGGCCACTTACCACCTGCTTACCCGCCCCGGGAAGGAGCCTCAGAGGTTCCAAAGCACTTTGTTGCCTAATGCTTATTGAGAGTCCAAATTTCTCTGGTTCCAGCAGAAATAAGATTTCAGGATGTTGATAGTTTCAGAGAATAGTTTGGGAATTGATATAATAAAAAAATTGTTTAAAAAGTTAAATTAGGGAATAGAAAAGCCCATGGAACCCTTTTCTCTATTTCTGGTAGCTTAAAAGATACCATGTTGGGGACTTCCCTGGTGGCCCAGTGGTAAAGAATCTGCCTTCCAATGCAGGGGATGCAGGTTCGATCCCTGGTCAGGGAACTAAGATCCCACATGCCGTGGGGCAACTAAGCCTGCGCACCGCAACCGCTGAGCTCACGTGCCTCAACTACTGAGCTCACGCGCCTCAACTAGAGCCCACGTGCTGCAAACTACAGAGCCCACGTGCTCTGGAACCTGTATGCTACAACTAGAGAGAAGCCCGCGCACCACAACGAAGAGCCCGTGCACCACAGCAAAAGACCCCGCATGCCTCAATGAAGATCCCACGTGCCGCAACGAAGACCTGATGCAGCCAAAAGTGAAATTAAATAAATAAATAAATAAATAAAAATTTTTTTTAAAAAAATAAATTTTTTATTTTTGGCTGCGTCGGGTCTCCGTTGCTGTGCACAGCTTTCTCTAGATGCGGCAAGCGGGGGGATAAGCTATTCTTTGCGGTGCATGGGCTTCTCATTGTGGTGGCTTCTCTTGTTGAGGGGCACAGGCTCTAGGCACACGGGCTTCAGTAGTTGCGGCACGTGGGTTTCAGTAGTTGTGGCACATGGGCTCAGTAGTTGTGGCTCGCGGCCTCTAGAGTGCAGGCTCAGTAGTTGTGGCGCACGGGCTTAGTTGCTCTGCGGCATGTGGAATCTTCCCGGACCAGGGCTCAAACCTGTGTCCCCTGCTTTGGCAGGTGGATTCTTAACCACTGCACCGCCAAGGAAGCCTCATAAATAAATCTTTTTAAAAAAAAAAAAAAGTACCGTGTTCCATCATCTCTGATTGCTCTTTCCATACAACTAAAAACTTTTTCTGAAATTGTAATCAATAGGTTAGTCCAAATCAGTATGTTCTATTTCTAAAATAACATAGTTTGTTAAAGTTTAAACTCTGTGGTTGAAGTCATTTTAAGGTTCCTGGTAATTAATGTTTTGGTTTTTTCTGAAGAAGTAATGTCTCAATGATACGAAAAAAACAAACGTATCATGGTGTCTATTTTGTGGTGGCATAATGACCCGGGTCATCTCCTCACTAGAAACTTCTCAGTGGAGGCTTTTGGCTTTTGCCTTCTTGGTCACCCATATTAATATCAACTCCAGTCCACTGCCACAGTCCCTGGCTGTCCCACCCTCAACCTCTCACAGCTCCTTTGGTTGTGATCTATAACGTTGCTACCAGCTGTGGGTCAGAAATGGTTTCATTATCATCCTCTTGCTACTTCATTCTTTCTGGAACGGTATAGTTCTGTCCCCATTGTCTTTGGCATGTGTGTCTGCACTGGTTTTTAGCTGAGACTACAGACTCTTGGATGGTGGGTAAAAGGGCTCTTTTGTTCACTTAAATACTTCATATTCCAATTATGATACCCTGAGTCTGTGGAGCTCAATAAAGTCTCCTTGATATTGTTGGTAGCTTAAATTATTTGGAGCTTTTCATGTTAGAAAGAAAAGGGGTTCTTAATCCAATACCTTATTTTACAGATGAGAAGATTGAGGCTCAAAGACCATAATACCCATAGGAGCCTTCCTCTGCATTGTATTTAGAAATCATGTGCAGGGTCAGCACCCTGGAGTTGGCCGACCTCAGAGCAACCTGGTTACAGCCCTGGAGGGGGGTGGGTCTGGGCTGTGGGCTGCTGTGTTGCTTCCCACCTCTAGGACCTTGGACCTACTACCTCACCTCCTTCCTTCCTTTGTCAGAGAGGTGAGCTTTAACTGTCTCCTTCCATGAGAGGCAGTATTGCATAAAGAATGTGAGATTGGGCCTAAATGAGGCAAAAGTGCATGCCCTGGGAAACCCTCACATGTCTGCCGGGTGGAGAGACAGGACTTGGAAATGTGGTTTCATGTTTTGAATTGGAGTGACCTTTGGGAGGATATCCTGGAATCTCAGGTCTTCATTTATATCAAGACTCCTTCCTTGCACACCTGCCCTTTCTGAGTTGCCAGAGTTTTAAAAATGGGCCCTGTGGTCCTTTGTTTTCTTGTTGTGTCACGAGGCAGAATAAAGTGAAACTCAGTGCTAGCGGATTGACTCCCATTGTAGTGAATATGCCTGCAAATGGCTCCTGGCCGCTTGAGGGAGAAAGGGTTGTGTATAACTTCAGAGAGAGATGATTGACTGGGTAGTCACCGTAGCATCCTGCTTAAGAGTGTGGATTTTTGAAAAATGGTTGTAAGTTTTTAATTGTGGTAAAAAACACATAACATAAAATTTATCATAACCATTTTAAAGGGTTTTAGTTCAGTAGTGTTAAGCATATTCACATTGTTGTGTGATGGGTCTGCAGGACTTTTTAATCTTGCAAAACTGAAATTCTTTACCCATTAAACAGTATCCCTCCATTCCTCCTCCCCCCACCCCTGCCAGCTGTCATTCTACTTTCTGTTTCTAAGAGTTTGACTACTTCAGTTCCCTCACAGAAGTGAAATCATACAGTATTTGTCCTTCTGTGACTGGCCTATTTCACTTAGCGTAGTGTCCCCAAGGCTCATCAGTGTTAAAGTATATGGTAGGATTCTTTCCCTTTTAATATTCCACTGTATGTATAGAGTACATTTTGTTTATCTGTCAATGGCTATTTAGGTTGTTTATGTCTCTTGCCGGTTGTGAATAATGATGCATTGAACATGGGTGTGCAGGTATCCTTCCAAGAGCCTGCTTTCAATTCTTTTGGATATGTACCTAGAAATAGAATTGCTGGATCATAGAGTAGTTCTCTTTTTAATTTTTTGGGGAACTGCCATACTGTTGCCCATAGCAGGTGCACCATTTTCCATTCCCACTAGCCAGTGCTCAAGAGTTGCTAATTTCTCTACATCCTCACCAACACTTGTATTTTCTGTTTCTTTTTTGAAGTGGACTTCCTAATGAGTGCGAAGTGATATCTCATGGTGGTTTTGATGTGCATTTCTCTGACGATTAGCGATGTTGAACATCTTTTCATATGCTTGTTGGTCATTTTTGTATCACCTTTGGAGAAATGTCCATTCAAGCCCTTTGCCCATTTTTAAATTGAGTTATTTGGTTTTTGTTGTTGAGTTGAAAAGTATGGATTTGAAAATCAGACTGTTCTGGGCTCTAGCCCTGGCTCCTCCATTTATGAGCTGTTTGACTAGAGGCGGCTGCCACAGAATCCTCAGTGGTCTCTTGGGTGCAGTAGTGGCACCCACCTCATAGAGTTAGGGATGTTGGGCAACCACTGAGGAAGGACCCAAGAAATGGGAGCTAGAGGGAAGGCAGTCTGTTCCAAACAGAGTTCTGAAGGAAATAAAAACAGCTGCCTTCTCAGTCCCCTCCACAAATGGCGGCCGCTCTTTAATTCCACGCCCCACCACCTTCCCTTTGATCATACCAGACTTTTAGGACAAGCAAAAGGATGTGCTTGGACAGTCAGAGGCTCGGTGGCGTGTGGAGGACACTCACGTTGCCAAAAAGAACGTCTCTGGGCATCCTGGGCGGTGTACTAGTGGTTTGCATGCTGGCTTCAGCTTTTCGGCAAAGTGCACGTCATTGCCTGAAGTCACAGCCAGAGGAAACGTGAGTCCTTAGGCAGCAGCGGTTTGATGTCCCTGCTCCACCCCAGGTGCACGCCTGTGGGGACAGGCCCCGCCTCACTGAGTGGCCCTGTGCTCTGAATTCAGAGGTGGAAAAACTGCAGGCCAAGAGTGCTGACAGATGCAGGGGTCTGGTTTCTTTTCAAACTCTCTTGATGGGAGAGACAAAAAGACCGGGAGTCCTTGTGAAGAAATTAGTCATAGATGTTTCACTCTTTAAAATCGTCCCAGCAAAAGGTTAGATAACATGCAGCTTTCAAGTGGTCCTGGAGGTTGGCAAGTGCGGTGAGGTGCGACCTGGCCAACTAGGCCCACGATTGCCAGGCTCCAGAGAGTAGATTTCCCCCTGTGCTGAAACCGTCCTTGGAGTTCAAGGCGCCACTTTGAAGCAGAGTGTACTGTGCTTGGTTTATCTGTGCTGTGCCAGGATGTTTAAAAAAGTATCTGCCCTTTGGAGTGGCAGATACGTAACTCTTTACCGAATTACTTTGTTTATTCAATCAGTCATTTTCTCCCCTCTTTGTTTTGTCCTGTGCCCAGGTAACACCTCTCATTTCTTACTAACTGAAGCGCACTCAGTGTGCTGGGATTTGTCATGTTCAGTTATGGTCAGTTAGAGAATTTCAGATTGTTGCCCTCTTTAATGAGTTTTTTGGGCAAAATGAATTATGGTAATATTTAAGAAATAATTTTTAAGAAATAATATTTAAGAAATTTGCTTACTGCAAAATCAGCTTTCAAAGACCGTTTGAACTTGACCATGTCCACTTTAAGTTATATTATTTATAAACACGTAGATTAAGTAGATTGAAATCTGTTGAAGTTTTGAATGAGTATCAGTGCACTGACTTTAAGGGACAGAAGAAGCCTTCTCAGTGAGCATGTAGTTTGCTTCCATTTTCTTTTTTTTTTTTAATTTTTTTAAAAAATAAATTTATTTATTTTATTTTTTATTTTTGGCTGCATTGGGTCTTTCTTGCTGCGCGCGGGCTTTCTCTAGCTGTGGTGAGCGGGGGCTACTCTTCGTTGTGGTGTGCGGGCTTCTCATTGCGGTGGCTTCTCTTGTTGCGGAGCACAGGCTCTAGGCGCATGGGCTTCAGTAGTTGTGGCTTGCGGGCTCTAGAGCACAGGCTCAGCAGTTGTGGCTCACGGGCTTAGTTGCTCCGCGGCATGTGGGATCTTCCTGGACCAGGGCTCGAACCTGTGTCCCCTGCATTGGCAGGCAGATTCCTAACCACTGCGCCACCAGGGAAGCCCTTGCTTCCATTTTCTAGTTGAAGACATCGAAGCTCGAAACTTTACTAATGCTGAAACCCAAGTTTCCCAACTGCCCAAGGTATGTAGATACCCAAGGAGAATGCTACTTCCCAAGTTGATTTCTTTCAGGATATAGGCCCTTATCCAGGCAGTGAGGCTGGGGTTTTCCAGGTAGAAAGGTCGCATTTCCACATGTAACCCAATGAGCATTGTGTTGAGTTGGGGGAAGAATTGGGTTCACTATTTTAAACCTCTTATTTCATAGTGTGGACTTCCCCATCCCCTCTCCCCAGTAAAGCACAAAAGTATTTCCTAACTTTTAAGTCAGTGAGCTTCCTTTCATGGATTCTGACCTTAGATCATATCCAGATAAGCATTGTGTAATGGGATGGGTGGGGTTAGTTTTTTTTTAGTCACAGATGCATGAGAGGCAGGAGGGAGGTTAGCAGACTTAGTAATGGGGCTTTTAGCAGTTCATCCCGTCTAAGTCAGAGTTCACTGCAGGACTGTTGTTCCCTTCATGGACCACCTGTCCTGCCTTTGGGACCTTTCTTCCCACTCTCCTTCTGACCTTTTCCCTTAGTCACACATTCCTCTCTCCCCAGGCCCCTTTTAGAGACTTCTGCTTCCCATTCCCACTTTCTTCCGCTTTCCCAGCAATTCCCACCGAATGTTTTTGCCAGCTCTTCTCTGGGGATTCCGGGACTGTGATGTGACCTTCTCATTTTTGATTATTTCTAGCTGAGTGGCTTCAGATGCTCCTCTGTGGAGATGAGTCCTCAGTGTGCCCGCCCTGCCTGACCCCTTCACATGGGCCTGGGGTCAGGAGCCCACCGTCTTGCTCCTACTGGGCGTGCCTCAGGGCTTTAGACCCTGGCCCCATTGTGACGGTTGCAAAGGGTGGTTGTGGACCCAGGTGGCGGCGACAGTGTGGTGCTGACAACAGTCCAGAATCCACATTTACATCTTCAGTGAAAATCCAAGCAAAGACCCCTGTGGGCACTTATTTTTGGGAGCTGGGGTTATAGGTAACTTTTTCTTTCTTTGTTTTCACATTTTTAGTGTCTCTAATTTCTCTGCAAATCAGTTAAAATATTACTCTTTTCATGGGGAAAGAAAAAAACCAGTCACCATACCTGAAAACCCTCGCCTGAGCTGGAGGGTGAAAAATAGGGCTTCCCTTCTTGAAAATCAGCATCTTACCGTCTTACCGGTCCCTCTGAGACTGGACGCCGTGCAGGCCGCTCTCGGCCTCCTCTCTCCTTCCACGGCTGGCTCCTCCACTGCCCCTGAGTCGGCTCTCAGGCCTCCGTGGCTGCAGCGGCTGCTGCTTGTGCCTCGCAGAACGGCTCTCTCTATACCTCAGTCTTTGGCATCCTGTCGTCAAGGACAATATGTTGTTTTCAGCGAAAGTCCAAAATTAACATACAGGATCCATCCCCTGCCAGTGACAGGACGAAGGAGGTTTAGCGTGTGTCATTTAATTAGCATGCAGAGATTCTGAGTGCCGAGTCGTACACAGAGTGCTGTACAAGGAATTGATATGAAAGTGGATTTAATGCTAGATGCAGGAGCATGAAGTGCAGTCAGGGAGACAGATACGTACCGAGGGAGAAAAAAGGATGGGAACTGCTGAGTATGACTATAGCCAAGTTCAGGTTTGAATTGGAAAGCTGTGGCTGCCAAGGGGAAGAGCCTTTTAAACTCCCCGGAGGATTTCTCTTATTGTCTTGTGTTGATGCAGTGCTGTTTTGTGGCATAAGCCTTAATGATTTGGGGGTTATAACTTTGTCAGGATAAAGGGATCCTTTTCCACCCCAAGCTTTATAAGTATTAAGTACAAATTAAATACACAAAATCTATCCATCTATATTATAAATGTGTGACAGAAACTATGTCTTGACTCTTGATTCTTTCACAAAACCTTAATGCTTTCTTGCCTTGAACGTATTTTCTCCGATCTTATATTGAAAACCTGTGTTTGTCTCATGTCTTGAGTCTATGGAGTTGTTGTTCTTTTTTTCTGCATCGTCTTATGGGTTGTTCAAGCGATTTTAATTGGAAGGTGGGCTCATAAAGCAGGCACTGGCATACACTCCGAGATCGTCTGAGGGCTTGGAAGCACATGTTTGTTGAGTGTGTGCCCAGGTGGTGCCCTGCAGCTTGTTGGTTGGAAGAAGCATTCCAGATCTGCTTCGTGCAGCAGGGTAGATCAGGTCCTGCATTGACAAGGAAGTGGGCAAGGTGAGGAAGCAGGATAAAAGGTAGCCTAGGTGACAGTCCACTTCTAAGTCCAGTCCAGGACCCGGCTTATAATAGAAGCCACATGGCAACGCAGACCAGTAGCCACGTTCATGACACAGATGGCAAGTTCAAGCAGATCCCTTGTTCTGGTCTCCGGGTCTCCCCTCCCCCTTAAAAAAAAAAAAATCTGCATTTTGCCAATCCACCAAGAGTCAAAAGACCAGCCTGTTCCTTTAGGTCGTAATAAAGCCTTGTGCTCTCAAACCTTTTCACTTTTTTCTTAGCTACTGACCTCTTTTTTAAGGAGACTTTACAGAGGCCCTGTAAAACATTAACTCAGACCTGCTATGCTGAAATGGAGTGGAGGAGTAATTTAGAACCACATTTGCTCCTGCTGTGGACTGAGTGTTTACGTCTCCCCTAAATTCATATGTTGAAGCCCTAATACCCTGTGTGTTGGTATTTGGAGGTGGGACCCCCTTGGCGAGGTAACTAAGTTTAGATGAGGCCATGAGTGTAGAGCTTCCATGATGGGATTAGTGTCTTCCTTCCTGATAAGGAGACCAAAAAAAAAAAAAGAAGGAAGAGACCAGAGTTATTTCTCTGCCATGTGAGGGTGCAGCAGACCGGAGAGAGGGCCTTCCCCAAGCACCTGACCGTGCAGGTGCCCTGATTCTGGACTCCCTCCAGAACCCTCCAGAACTGTGAGAAATGAATGTTTGTTGTTTAAGCCACCCAGTCGATGGTATGTTGTTTTAGCGGCCTCAGCTAAGCCCACTCTGCCCCCCGCCTCTCTCCTGGCCCCCCGTGTGGCCTTTGCTAACAGAGCATCCTGGGATACAGTTTGGAAGCCAGCGCTCCGTAGTGCAGCCACGTCACTCTCACCAAGCCGCACTGTGACCCGCCTAACACCCTGTGCTGTGGTCCAGGGGGATTTGAGGGTGAGAACGATGGTTTCCTCTGTAGGCTTCTTTTCACCTGCCCAGTAGAACTGAGGCACAGAAAAGCCCCTGAGACCGCGCAAACCTTGCGCGCAGGTGGGGTGCCTGGGCCTGTCCTGCTGGGAGGCCAGGAGGTCCTGGAAGCCATGCGGTAAACAGATGAGTTGCTTTTCTGCAGATGGTTAAAGAACACGAGCTGAGAAATCGTGATCTTAGCTTTTAGTAGTGTATTTTTCTGTTTGTGTTGAGTGACTCCTAGGTCTATGTTTCTGACTATTTATGTTCATATGTGGAAGTTTTCTGGAAGGAAATTTATTATCACTGTAACAGTGTGGGTAGTCTATCTGGGTCAGCAGGGAGGGACCATTTTCTGAATGCATTTCTTAAGAAATGGTATTAATTTTAGTTTAAACAGTTGCCTTTGACAAAGAGAAAAACAAGATTTGGCTAGTGTTTGAAAAGCAAGGTATGTTACATTTAAAATTTTAATTTAATGGTCAGATCATCTATAATGGATGGAGTCATTGCTGAATTAATTTGAAATAATTTATTTAAAAAGGATCCCTGTTCCCAAGTGTTATATAATGTGAAACCACCAATTAAGGTAAACCTAAATAGTGTAACTTACTAGGTTATACTAAAGTAAGTGTTCCAATCGTCGAAAACCCAGGATACCGGGTCCCGCCCCAGAGTTTGTGATCTAGTAGGTCTAAGGCGAGGCCAAGAATTTGCAGTGCTGACAAGTGACCAGGTGATACGGATGTTACTGCTCTGCATACCTCACTTTGAGAACAACTCCCGTGGACTGAACCCGTGGCCTGGGTTCTGGTGATGGTGATCCCATGTGCTGGTGTGGGCAGTGGGGTCAGGAAGACATCTCACCCTCGACACCCACAGCGAGGTCCAAGCAGGGTGGGCTTGGCCAGCAGCTGTCGTCATGGAGAGTCAATCTTGTAGGTGACGCATGGTGGGTGGTCTGACCCCTTTAAAAAGAATCCACGTGGATGAGATCGAAGGGCTGAGGTAGCAGCTGGGGCAGATCGCCACGTGGTTAACGCTCTCGGGCTCTTGGAAACAGAACTTACTGACTGGTCATTTTTTCACCTCTTCTCTAGAGCTTCTGTCGGATGGCAGTCTTGCTTCACTCGCACAGGAGGCCTTCACTGTCTGACCAGACTCGTTTCTCACTCTCTGCGTGCTCTCCCCCCACCTCACCCCACCCGCACTTTCCCAGGGTCGTGTGGAACTGCTCGAAACTCCCCAGGAACTCACCACGATGGGCTGTTTTAATTCCCTCCCTTCACAGGGGGTGGCCTTCCTGGGTGCACTGCAGGACTTACGACGTGACCAGTCCCTCCACCGCTGCCCCTTGCCCCCTCCCCATGGAAGGGGCAGACTAGGGTCACCTCTCCTACAGGTGGGTCTTCCATCATGGCCCTCTGCACTTACTTTGGCCACCCTTGTGGGCTCCTGTCCTGCCACTTGTCACACTGTCACCCCTGTCATGGTGGCCTACTCAGCTGTCCCCTTGGGGGACAGAAGTTGGTTTCATTTCATCATTGTTCTCGGGATGAACTAAATGATTGTTTGGTCCGAGAGGTGATCAACACCTTCATGTGTAATGTGTTCTATAAAGCTTTATATATAAAACGTTGTGTATCTACCTAAATGTCAGGTATCCACATATCTCCATATAGATAGACGTATGTAAAGTTTATGTAAAGTTTTAAAATAGTTTTTCATGAACTTGAGAATAAAACTGTCGGAAAGAGCTGAGCCCCGGTCACTTGGGCCTGGAATTGTGTGCCATGTGGGGGCGTCACTTGTTTCTTCCTCCTTCGGTGCCTGTTTTTCCTTGTTCCCTTCGCCTAGACTGTCCCCCTCGACTTCTCTCCCTTCTGCTTCACCTTTCCCAGATGCTCCAGGGCTGCCCTGACCTCCTGCTTCTCTGAGCTGCTCTGGCGTTATTGTCTGTGCTCAGGGCAGTGATGGTCAGCCCCAGGGATGCCGTTCTCAGGCTCTTAGAGGCTCGGCTGAGGTTTGCACGGTGCTGAGGGAGCATAAAGGGCCGGGCAGGGAGTGACAGGAGGAGACTTCCCAGATGTAACTTTGGAGCTGAGCTCTGGAGGAGGAAGTCAGCCACACAAAGAAAGGCCAGAAGGACAGCCCAGCTGCTGTAAGAGTGGCTGGGCCCTTCCAGTGCTTCCTGCCTCTTGTGACCACAGGTTCTGGACACACTAAGTTGGTGACCAGGACAACACTGTTATTTTCTTCATAGAGAGTACATGTCTGTCTTCCCCAGTGTCCTTCAGTAAACCAGTTTTCTTTTTTATCCCCAGCCCCAGTCTGACTGTGGAGAAGTCTAAACAGCACAAAGATTTTGCCAGGTTTAGATTAAAATAGAATAATGAGGATAAGAGCAGTTCAGCACATACCCCTGGTCGAGTACCCCTGGTCGAGCGCTGCTGTCAGCGCTCTCAAGGGTTCTCATTTAATCCCTGCATCAGAGCTGTGGGAGGTGGATGCTGTCCTCGACTGTGGCCTCTGGATGAGGAGGCCGAGGCACGGAGTGGGCAGGGCCATGCTGTGTTCCAGGTTGCTAAGTGGCAGCACAGGTGGAATGAGGGCCTTCTTCCCCTCTTCTGTGTTCATTCCCGTCGCCCCGAGGCACTGGGATGAGCCAGTCCGGCTCCACCAGCAAACCAGCTCCACGTCTCAGGCCTTGGTCACCGAGGCTGTCACAACAGTCCTCACTTACTGGGCGGTGGTGAGGGTGAGATGTGTGGCTACTTGTGAAGCATGCTGCCTGGCACAGAGTAAGCGCTCGGGGTGAGCTATTTGAGCCTCCCTTTCCCCATTGAGAAGGGAAGGGGGGTTGAGCTGAGTCCTCTTCTAGTGCCCCTTTCAGCCCTGCGTCTCCGTGCTCCTGTGGGTGCTGACGATTTCCCTCACAGGCCAGGGGACGGAAGGAGAGTGAGCAGGGGGGTCCCCTGTGTCCTGGACTCACCCCCTCACCTGTCCTGGTGGCCCTGACCCAAGGGCCTTTGGTGGTGGCGGCTCTTTTCCACCTCAACGTGTCTCATAAAACTGCAGGAACCACAATTTGAAATTCAAGGTTCTATAAGTGGTAATAGAGGAGATCGAACTATGACGAAGATCAGCATTTCGTATGCCGACTGAGGCTGACTGTTTGTTCCTCTTTATAGTTTTATTGTCTTTCATCAAGAAACGAGAGCCCTGACCTTCGGCCCTCCCAAAAAGTACAATATTATCCCCTTTGCAGATATGAAAACAAATGCCATTCATTTCAAAGGATAATTTTTTTTTTAAATTTATTTTGGCTGCCAGGGGTCTTCACTGTGGCGCGCGGGATCTTTAGTTGCAGCATGCGGGCTCTTGGTTGCAGCATGCATGTGGGATCTGGTTCCCCCACCAGGGATCAAACCCAGGCCCCCTACTTTAGGAGGGTGGAGTCTTACCCACTGGACCACCAGGGAAGTCCCTCTCAAAGGATAATTTTATCCAGTGCACTAAATAAAACTTCATGTGTCTACAGCCTTTTCTTGGTTCTTTTCAGGCTTATGTAGGCCTTGACTTTCCCAGGCACTACCTCCCCCCACGGGGGTGCTTCTTGCCAGTCCCGGAGGGAGGGAGGAAGCGGGGGCCAATGTCGGCCCCCCCCCCAACACCCCCCCCCCGGCTCCCCAGGAGCGCCCGCTGTACGCCTTCCCTTCAGTCATCTTCTCCGTGCCTCTGTCTGGCTCTCCTCCCTGGGCTTCCCCCCACCCCCCGTCCCTGCCCTGCGCCTTCCTGCTTCCCCTCGAGCTGTGAGCTGTTGTCACAGCTCCTCGCCATGCTGAGCCTTGGAAACTCACCCCAGATGGCTAATTTGGGAGGGCATAGGGATAAAGATCTGCAGGGCTTTTGCTGCTGTTTTTAGTTTCTGCATTTCTTGTCTGTTTTCTTAAAAAAAACTTGTGTGCCTGCCTCCCCATTACATCCCCTCACCACCCCCACCCCGCTGCACCCCGTCTCAGGCAGAGTTAGGCTCGCTCTTCTGTCTTCAGAGCTTATCCCCCAACCCTAGCACTTTTTCACATGTTTCATAATAGCCCTTCACTTGTCACATCCACCAAGCTCTCCATTCCCTGCTGACCGGGGTATCTTTCCAATGCTAAAGAATGCATAAATGAAATACATTTTCTTTTGAAAACTGTAAAAACCCCAAATCTTCCATGATTCCCACTAATTAATACCTAAAGGAACCAGGCAGTCATTGCTGTCTGTAGTCTGGGCCTGACCATATTCTTCTCTTCTGTTTGCACGTGCACCATCTGGTCATTAGCAGAATGGGTCCGTGCATGATAACTGATATTCACCTGCATGCCCCGTGATGCTGCTCCCTTTACCAGGCATGGCGCCCGTCATTTCCACCTGTCTGAATTTTACTTGTCCTTAAAGAACAACTACCAGTTCCTAAAACCTGATGCTGATAAGAAGAATGATAGCTGACATTTTATCGAATGCTTGCTATGTGCCAGGCTTATCTTTTTTTCCACGTTTGCCTAATTAATGCTCACACTAATCCTCTGAGAGGCACTAGAATGCAGATTTTGCAGGTGAGGATACAGGTATAAGGTGTTCAAACCACCTGTTTGAGGTTAAGTAGCTAGATGAGTGGTGGAGCAGGGATTTGATCGCAGGTATCTGGCTCCAGGGCCTATGCCCTTGACCTGGTACACAGGAGAAATTCGTTTTCTTTGCTGAACTTCTAGAATACTTTCTTTGTATTTCTCAGCACTTGTGTACTTCTCCCAATCACCCTGCTTGAAATTTGAGGGACTGTGGCGTGTTCATATCTGGATTTCTAGCAGCAGGTGAAAAAAACTTAGAAATATTTCTTTTAAAAAAAGAATGTTATTATTTAAAAATTATGTTTTCCTGTAGCTAGACCATGATATAATGCAACTGTAGAAAAATAGCAAGGTTATTGTTTTGGGGTTATTTTCCATAAAACATCCAAAGTAGTCAGAGTAGAGTGTGGAGAGATCTCGGGTAAATGAATCTGTGTGTTTATGACTTTTCCATGTGCCTCTGCTGTTTCCCAGGCACGGGATACGGCAGGGACCGCAGAAATCTCTGCTCTCCTGGCATCTATGTTCCACTGTAGTAGAGGTAAAGTTTGCACTTTGTAAACAGTTTGACGGCATTCATTCGAGGATTGCCTATTTCTTTCTTAAATCTACACATTCATTTTACTTTGTTTTTTTAAGAAATTTTCTTCAGCTGTTGGTAACAACAGATGCTGCAGATGTTAATCCCTGCTGTTGGTAACTTTTCTCCAGAGATTTAATGTTCAGTTTTAATTCTTGTTTCCAAGGTCTATTCATGTCGTTCAAACAGAAGTTTGAGAATAACTAGAATTTTAAACGTTTTCTTTTTCTTCTGCCATGGGAGACCAGGATTTTTCAGGAGGGATGGCGAGAGTTTTAACCTGCTCTGTTGTGGGATAACAGAAAAAAGCGGCATATTGGAGAATAAGGATCTATCTCTTCATTTTCTTCCTGGGGCTTCTCTTTCTTACAGGGCACCTGACGCGTGATTTAATGCTGTATGTTTAAAGGGAGGAGAACTGCAGTTCCACTTTGGTATCAGTGTCTTGTGAAAACATAGGAAAGGAGCCCTGTATTCCAGACTTTGCAGAGCCGGAGGCTGGACAGATGTGAGGCCATGTGCATGTTCCTTTTCCTCCTGCCCTGTCACACCAGCAGTGTGATGTCACGCTCTTCCCCACACACATGTGTGCAGAGAGGACACAGCAGCACAGAGCAGTCAGAGGACAGTTCGGCATCTGCGATATTGACACACCAGCAGAGGTCATATTTATGACTCGATTGAGAATGTCACAGCAGTGATTTAGATGCAGGCAGTTGTCTCTTAGGGCCCCTGAATTATGGCTGGTTTTACAATTTACAATTCTTACAGTTGTCTCTTAGGGCCCCTGAATTATGGCTGGTTTTAAAATTCTTAGAACCCACTGAAGGCCATTGTTTCTGAGAGTCTACATAATTTAAGCCTTCTATATCCTGTCATTACTGGAGATGTCAGAATAGTAAAAGCCAATCCCAGGCTGACCTGTTCCTGCAACCTGGTTTTGTGGCTCTGCAGACTTTATAAAGCTGTCTGTCGGTGCCTGTGGTCCCCACAGTTGGGGCAGTTGGTGGTGAATGTCACCTCTCACATTTTGCCCCGAGGGACTGGAACCCAAAAGGTGTACGCATTTACAGAGGTTTACAAAGAGGGCTGGGGCAGGCCCCTGCTCAGCCTCTGCTGCACTAAGGCGCGTTCTTCCACCTGAGCCCCTAGCTGGCTGCCTCTCAGCAAGAATAGAAGTCGAGGACAGAAGCCAGAGCCCCGCTGTTGTTCTGGAGATTATTAGAAACAGCAAAGTCTTTCTTAGACCACTGAGCACATCACATCCTGGGTACATATAAGAGACTCAACAAATACTAGTGTAAATGACTTAGGAATTATCCAAGTTCAAACAGTGAACATATTTATTATTAGAACAAGGTTCTCAGTCAACAGCTGTCCAACATTTTCACGTTGTAATCCTCACCCTGCCGCTCCATTCAACCCCCTGTGTACATGAGTACACATCTCATAAGACTGCACCCCAAACACATATGCGCACGCACATGTGAAAGAGGACTGATCACAAAGCTATAGCCTTGTCCCAAATCTGGGTCTTTTGGCATTGATAAGATTAGCCGGGCCACATTTAGAATAAACAGATATTTAACTATCCCCCTCTTGTAAATCACTAACTACTTTGTAACTAGGCTACTCTTAATATGAACAAAAGATAGTATATTTTTAAAAATTGTTAATTATAGACTATAACATCCGTAATTGTTACCACATAAAATAAACTTGGGCAAAGGGGATATATTTTACCCCTTCCCAGGGTTAGGAGAGAGTAAGTGATGGGCATTTTTTTCTGATTCAGGTTCTCAGTGGGGATGATTTTGTTCCCCCTTCTCCCCAGGGGAGATTTAGCAATGTCTGGGCATTTTTGATTGTCGCTGCTGGCGTGGGCGGGTATTATTGTCATCTAGTAGGTAGTGCCCAGGGATGTGGATAAACATGCTACAGTGCACAGCACAGTCCCCCATGACAAAGAATTAGCCAGCCCAAAGCGTCAGTAGTGCTGGGAAGGAGAAACCTGCTGTAAATTGTTAGGTTTATTTGCTGACCTTTACAGTGGATTAGCCTTTATTTAGTTAATTCAGAGGTGAAATTAACACCCGTGCCCCTAATCCATCTTTGTATTCTGCAGTGGGCCTTGGCACCCTGACCAAGATTGGGACGCGCTCTGACCATGTGTGAAGGCCTGGATTCAGGCAGCTGACAGCAGCATTTGGACTGGGTTCTAGCAGTCACAGCGAAAGAAAATGAAGAGCTTTCATGATAATAAGTGCCTAAGGTTATGTGAGGGAGTGAAGAGTAAAAATGTGATGTGGAGCCCGCTGTTGGGAGTATGTTTTGAGACCAGCAATAGTGGCATCACCTGGGCACTTAATGGAAATGCAGACTCTCAGGCTCCCCTCAGACTGAGTCAAAATCTGCATTTCAGCACGATACCCACGTGATGTTTGTGCATCTGGAAGTTAGAGGCACTGGGTAAGCATTTTTTACTTTGGAGGAAAATATACCTTGGTTCAGATTGTGGCTCTGACTCTTAGCAGAGGTGTGACCTTGACCGTGTTACAGAACCTCACTGCACCTTAGTTATTTCAGCTGTAGAAAGGGGATAACATCACCTATCTCATGAGGTGGTTCTGACACCTCTCATGTGGTTGTGATGGTTTACGGACTTTCAACAGCCAAGATGGTAAAAGAAGAAAACAAAACAAAAACAAAATAAAGGGAAAGGGCTCAGGTAGAAGACTTCAAGCTGTAGAGTAAGATTAAATAGGAATACTGACTAAAGTTCCTTTTGCAAAAGGGATTAATTTAGACTATATTGTGTTCAATAGTGAGTAATCCTAAGTATACAGGTTGTGAGGGGTGACTTGTCTTCTAAGTGTTTTGCAAGAGAACATTTTTTAATCTTTGATTTAAATCAGAACAGGTTTGCATTTTCTTTAATTTTTTGATTATAAAAATGTTTATTATCACACATTTAGAAAATACAGGAAATACAAAGAAGAACGGCAAGCACACCAATCCCAGTACCTACCTATCTCTTCTTTTATTCAACAATTATTTATCAAGCATCTGCTGGGTGCCAGGGACTGCTTGGCGTTGGACAGACCCCCGTCGACAAGGTGGCAAGGTTCTAGCCTTCTCAGAGCTTACAATGTTGAGTGACTAAATTTTGATGCACTTCCTTCCAGTATTTTTTTCTGTGCCCTTAGTGAATATGTGATAGCAAACAATAAGAGCTAATGTTCACTGTATTACTGTGTGTTGGACCCTGTTTTAGGTGGTTTGTATGGTATGTGTTAACTCGGTTCCTATAACACCACTATGAGGGAGGTGCTGTTATTCCCACTTAACAGATTGGGAAATTGAGGCACAAAGAGATTAAGCAACTTGCTAAAGATCACAAAATCCATAAATGCAGAGTCTCGATTAAAAACCAGGCAGCCAGGCTCCAGAGCCTGACCTTATTAGTCACAGAACTGTACTGCCTCTCATTATACTTATAAAATTGAGATCATACAATATAGACAATTTTAATTCTTGCTTTTATATTGACCATTACACGTGAGCATCCTCCTGTAACGTGCATAAACGGTCTATTTCTTACCTCCAAAAGAAGTAGAATTTTAATTCATTTGTTTAACAGGGTCATAATGAAACAAACATAAATAAAAATGTGATGATAAGCATTTAAATGCTTACAGAGATTATAAGGCATTCTTAATGGCTTATCATTTGTTTAAAGGGTCCTGTACTTTCAAGAGGAGTTAAGGTGGACAAGTTACATTAGGAAATTAAACATTTTGTAGCTTGTACTTGATTTTGTAGCAGGAAAACAAACCCAGCTTTAGATAAAGAGCAATGGTGATGACTGTTCTATAAATTAGTCATAACATGGAATTGTGTTGGAGATGTTGAATGGAAGAGATAGTGTATTGTCTTACGGGGTGGGGCGGTTGTGAGACTCAGGTTGCCTGTGCGGGGCTTTTCACGGCATGTGTTAAGAATGCACTGTGTCAGATGAGGTCCACTTGTGTGTGGGAACTTCGCTAGTTTCATAGTGAACCGGTGGGGTGGTCTCTGTGCGTGTCCATAAGGTATTAGTGAGATACAACACTGTACCAGCAGCAGAGTGTCTGCAGTTGGGAAAGGCACAAATTCCTGAACTGTAAAGAGATTTCAACTAAGAAATAGAAATTTCAAAATTGATGGCATAGGAGACATTTGAATTGTAGGCATATCTAAATTGTAGGGGTATCTACAGAAAGCATGAACTTATTCATTGTCTCACCCTGGGCAAATTACTTGGCTTCTCTGAACCATTTCTCTTCAGGCTAATACTTGCCTTCTGGAGTTGGCATCAGGATGAAATGAGTCTGTCCATATAAAACACCTGGCATGGTGCCCAGCACTTGGTAGAGGATTTATTAATGGTCACAGTTACTCTTGGCTGTTAAGTAAGTTTTAATCTTTTTTAAAAACACCTGGCCTTATATACAACACAGTGGTTAAGAATGTACATAAAAGCCAGACTGCTTGGGTTCCAACCCTGGCTCTACGATTTTCCAGCTGTGTGGCATTGGGCAAGGCACGTGAACTCCTGTGCTTTAGTTTGCTTCTCTTTAAAACTGAATAGTTACAGTACCTACATGTTAGGGTGGTTGAGTGTTAAATAAATTATTATATATAAAACCCTCAGAACAGTCTGGTATAGAGCACTGTATGAATGCTTGCTGTTGTTATCAATAATACACTCATTAACTCAGAAGAAAATAAAGTAGTATACCTTACAAAGTAGATATCTTCGAACATTTCCTCAGCTGATGCGACTTTTGCTTATTACTATTTGATGTATAATTTGTTTGATGTTTGTGGCTCAGGTGTAGTTTTTTCAATGCATATTGAAACCTGATTTTTAAATTTGGTGATACCATTGTGTAATATCTGAATAAGCAGAATTTTCTGATCAGACACTATGTTTAAATATAAATTTTTGTTGAAAAATGACCATTCTGGCTGTGGTATATATGTGTACAGTGGAATACTATTCAGTCATAAAAAAGAATGAATTTTTGCCATTTGCAGCAACACAGATGGACTTGGAGGGCATTATGCTAAGTGAAATAAGTCAGACAGAGAAAGACAAATACTGTATGATCTCACTTATGTAGAATCCAGAAAATACAACAAACAAGTGAATATAACAGAAAGGAAGCAGACTCACAGATAGAGAACAAACTAGTGGCTATCAGCGGGGAGGGGGAATGAGGGGGAAGAGGAATAGGGCTACAAACTATTATGTATAAAATAAGCTACAAGGATATATTATACAACACAGGGAGTATAGCCGATATTTTATATTAACTATAAATGGAGTATAAGCTTTAAAAATGGTGAATCACACAGATTAGAAAACAAACTTACGGTTACCAAGGGGGGGAGGAAGATTGGGCTGAATTGGGAGGTTGGGATTGACATATATACACTAATATGTATAAAATAGATAACTAATGAGAACCTACTGTATAGCACAGGGAACTCTGCTCAGTGCTCTGTGGTGACCTAAATGGGAAGGAGATCTAAAAAAGAGGGGATATATATATGTATAACTGATTCACTTTGCTGTAGAGCAGAAACTAACACAACACTGTAAAGCAACTATACTCCAATAAAAAATAAATTAATTTAAAAAAATTGTAAAAATTGTGAATCACTATATTATACACCTTAACTTATATAATATTGTACAACAACTGCACTTAAAAAAAGAAAACAAAATAAAGAGGAAGAAAAAGGAAAAAAAAGAAAAATGACCATTCTGAAATGCCCTTTTTCCTCCCCAGATTATTCAGAGCTGGGAGAGCTTCCCCCACGATCTCCTCTAGAACCAGTTTGTGAAGATGGACCCTTTGGCCCTGTCCCAGAGGAAAAGAAAAGGACATCTCGTGAACTTCGAGAGCTGTGGCAAAAGGCCATTCTACAACAGATACTGCTCCTCAGGATGGAGAAGGAAAATCAGAAGCTGCAAGGTTGGTTTGCCACTTTTTATATTTAACAGGCCTGATGTTGATTTAATTTGTCCTGACTCTAAAGTGAAGCGTATCAGACATAAGCGTGTTATTCTTTAAAAAAAGAAAAGGCAAGGTACTCTAACATACATACATACACACGTGCATATTAAATACCTGTTACTTTTCCAAAGCAAAGTTAGTACTTTTCACTTTCTAGAGATTTAATGATAATCTCGCCAATTATATTAAATTAAATCTTCTGAGAGACATCCTTCAAATGTAAGCTTTAACTCTCTGAAAAGTGTTTTTTGTTTTCTTCTTTCTCTCTCTCCCCCTGCTTTGTCCTCAACCGTAGTCTTTGCCTGGTACTAGGTGTGAACTGATCCTACCTAAATCATTAAAGTTCATAACCTCACTCTATGTGCGTTTTTAGTGAGTGGCAGGCAACCTGAAAAATAGAGAACCAAGACTTCAAGTTAACTGAGCTGTACCTGTACTGATAACAAGGTTTTATAAGGACACACTCATTTAATCCTGGTGACAACTCAAGAAGGCAGGTATAGCCTGAAGAGGAAACTAATGCTCAGAGAAGCCCAGGGTTATGTTAGTGTCAAAATAAGCCATGAACTTTGAAAGTTTAGATTCTGTTCATTTCCTGTTTCCATAGTCATTTGAACGAATAAATATTATTTGCAAAGTAGCTAAGGAGCCGAGTTGTATGTACCCTGGGTGGTATACTGCAAAGAGCACGGGTCTTGGAGTGCAGAGAGCTGCCTGGATATAAAATAAGGAGGATTTTGGTTGGGAAATCCGAACATGCTCTTTAAAAGGGAGGCTATACAAGTAGTACACGGTGGCCCTGTCCAGAGCAATTTTGGAATTAACTTCCTCGTTGATTGTAGAGCTTCATCTTTTATTGTGATGTTTGTATAGAGCTGAAAGTTAAGACACCAAATCTGGTGAATAAGGTTCATTGTCCATATAAATATGTCATCTTTGACCAAAAACAAGAGTCAAGTACAAAGTAATAAGACCTTTTGATAAGAGAGTAGTTGAGCGGTTGGAATTGTCTACTTATGGGTGTAGTGGGCTCTCCAGTACCCAGTATTGAAGCTGAGAGAGACAGCTCATCCCATGAGGCTGCTATGGAAAGGGATGCCATGGTGAAGGGAGTTTAGAGCAGTGAATGCTAAGTTTTCTTCCAAGTCTGTGTTTCTACCATTTTCTTGTATGTTCTTGAAGGTGATTCTAAAAGCAGATGTCTAAAAGAGATTTAATAGTGATGGCATCGCTGAGTGTTCCATCGACTAAATGACAGCTTTGGAGCACAGCGCTTATAATCATGTGTATGTTGGTGGGGGTTTTTGTTGAAAAGTAAAAAGGCACTTATATTCATCATGTAGGTCATAAACCTTAATGCTTTCCCTGGCCCATCTTCTTGCAGATGGCAGCTACGGAAAATCAGGGCGTAGTTGTAAAATGGGAAGGATGCTGGCTGGCTTCTTGGGAGTGTTGGGAGGAATAGTGACTGTGACTGATGAGACAAGATCAGATTGCCACAGTGGCAAAGCTTTTGTAAAGCCATGTAAATGGTGACCAGGCAGACTAGAATGGGCAGGGAAGCGTTTCCTAAGGTACCTAGAACACCTTGCCCTTGTTCACTAGCCCTTGCCAGCATCCTCATTTGCTGCTTCCTTGTTTCATCCAGCAGAGTTCTGTCCTGTGTGGTCTCTTACTTTTACTGTTTGAATTTATTCCTCTCCTTATCTCTGTAAAGTCCAACATATGCTTATCTTGGTGGTGAAAGCATAATAAACTTGCTAAATATCATTTAGGAAGCATTGTGTCAGTGTGTACAGTACCTGTATTGCTGAGAAAACTAATCAACAATAAGAGCCTGATCATGAATGGCCTAAAAACATGGAGTAAGTTTTGTTGGGGTGGCATGGGGGGCACAGAATCATTAAATACAGAGGCAAGATTTGACAAGAACCAACCAGGAGTGCACCAGAGAGGCAGTCATTTTATCGCTTTTTTTTTTTTTTCCAGTTACTTTTAAAGGAAGGTTAAATTGCAGCTGGAAGTGGCGCTTGCAGTTGATCAAGAATTCAGGCTGAATTGCATGCTTTTTGGGAAAGAAATGAGAGGAACATATAGGAGGGGATTCTTCCTATGGTTAAGCCTTTTTCCTGGCTTTTGAATATATGGATCAAATATTTATTACTATTCCGGGAGCACTGCATTCAAGAAAGAATCAAACCACGTCATCTAAATCTGTTTCACTTCATTGTAGACCATTGGAAGCTGAATTGTGATTTCCTCAAAAGTTAAACAGCTAATTTTTCAGTGGTGTTGGGACTGAAATGCATGGCCTCTCTCCCCGACCCTCAGGCCTCTGCAGCACCCTCTGCAAGGCCATTTCCCCCGTTATAAATGATGATGGAGCAGCCTGACGCAGGACAGCAGGGTGACTCACCACAACCATGGGTTTTGGTCAGCACTATGCTGCTTATTGGACTGAGTCATATAATTTAATGTTGCAGATAGTACATCGGCATAACGATAACACAGTGAATTTTGAGTTTTAACTGATGATCATTGAAGGTATTTTTAAAAGATTTTCCTAGTTAAACAAGTACTACACGTTGGTTATATAAAAAAAAAATTAGATAGAGTGCAGTTTTTCGAAAATCTCTACAAGTTTGGGCGTCATTTAATTACTGAGACTCCCAGCCTCTTAGCCTTCCTTCCCTTTCTAAGTTTTCAGGAGATGGTGGCAGTTGGAAGAGCATTTTGTCCGTGAAGGCAGTTGCTAATAGAGCAGAACTGGGACAGGCAGCCACAGCACACCCTGTGCGGTGACATAATCAGACCTGAACATTATTAGTCTGCAGTCCAGGTTGTAACTCACATCCACATTCAATGGCGATTAGATGACTCTTTTGCAAAGTTACATTTTGATCTCATTTAGTCCTGGTTTCTCCTAGCCTCGGAAACTCTTAAACATGGGTTTGCAGACACTTATTTAATAAAAGAGTTTGGTCTTGTATCTCAAGTTCTTGCCTTAGAGCCTTGATGTTTGTTGTGGGGTTGCACCATCTGCCTTGCTTGATAAGGCATTTTGGAGGCCACTGGTTTAGGGAGCAGTGTTGTCAGGATACTGAAACGGCAGGCTGTTGCTTGGGCCAACAGCAAAATACATAGCTTAATAAGCCTTTTCAGCTGCATTTTCTGGCCAGATATTTCTGTTCTGTTGACTTCAGAGGAGGTTCCTCTTGTTGCTTTCTGGGCTCTTTAGTATCCAGGCGTGCTCACAGCAGAATTCACTGCCAGAGAAATGTACATTTGGCCCCAAGAGCCTTGTACTGCTTGCAGTCACTGTTTGGCAGGGCTGGCCCTGAACCTTATGTGCCACAAGGGTTAGCTCAGCTCTAATGGCATCTACTATGTGTAGATGAGAAGCTGAGAGAAATTGAGGGTTGACATTTTTAAAAAATTTGAACTCCACATACATGCAGGGAATTATTTAGCAGGACCTTGAAAATGTGTTCTTCAAAGTAAGAAGGAAAAGAATGAAGACAGAAGATGAAAAATCACAGAAGATGAGAAGGAGGCAGCAGTAGGCCTAGAGTCTCCTGGCCACCCACCAGCTAGTAAATCACCTTGGGCAAGTCCCTTGCTCACTTTGAACTTCAGTTTTTGTGTCCATGAAGTGAGAGGCTGGACGAGGGATCTCTGCAGCCCTTTTCAGCGCCATCTTTTGATGCGTTTGTACTCTTAAAGGCAGTAACTGGGTCAGTTAAGTACAGAAAACATGCATAAGATGACTAAGATCTTACTGTCAGGTTAGCATTAGCCAGATTCTTTGAGTTATTATCATTTGCTCAATTTCTAATGGGGAAAAAGAAAATATTTCATGTTATCAGCACTTGGTTTGTAAAGCAGCATTATTTCGATTTTTTTTTTGCTTTTATATTTTTGGTAATTTGTGGAGCACTTGCTAATTAGCAGACATCTTGTAGATGGTTAGTATATTTCATCTCACTTAATCCTCACAGGAGCAACTCAGTGAAATAGCTGTAATTCCTATTTAAAAAATAATCCAGGGTGCAAAAATCCTGCACCCAGCACATCCTGATTCTGCGGCCCTGGACAAAGTAATGAACCTGCTCAGCCTCGGTCTCCTCCAGAGTAAAAGTTGGGGCGGGGGAGTGGATTTGTGGGATGGGGGGAGAGCAGATTGTGCGAGGTGTGCACTGACTTAGTGTCTCTGGGACTAAGAACAACTCTTCGCCAATAAACTTAACAGCTTAGATGAAATGGACAAACTTATCGGAAGGTGCAATTTATCACAACTGAAATAAGAAGGAAAAGAAGTCTGAATGGCCCTATATCTGTCAAAGAGATAAAATTTGTATTGAGTCTCTTTCACACAAAGAAAAGTCTAGGTCCACATAGCTCCACTGGATTCTATCAAACATTTAAGGCCCCTAATCGATACCTGCCTAGTCTCAGAAAATGTGTATAATTAATCACAGCAAGTTCTGCAGTGTGGTGGAGAAAGGCAAGGGGCCCAGGCCCACTCCGCCTCCTGCTTGGGCCTTGGGGGAGGGGCTCAGTCGTCTCATCCAAAGATACCTGCCTCACAGTGTCCTGAAGATTAGAAAAATGCTACAGATGAACCTATTTGCAGGGCAGGACTAGAGACGCAGACGTAGAAAACAGATGCGTGGACACGGGGCGGGGGAAGGGAGTTGGGATGAATTGGGAGATTAGGATTGACATATATACACTACCATGCGTAAAATAGCTAGTAGGAGCCTGCTGTGTAACACAGGGAGCTCAGCTCGGTGCTCTGTGATGACCTAGGTGGGTGGGATGGGGGGTGAGTGGGAGGGAGGTCTAAGAGGGAGGGGATATGTGTATACATATAGCTGATTCACTTCGTTGTACGGCAGAAACTAACACAACGTTGTAAAGCAACTGTACCCCAATAAAAAAAAAGAAAGAAAAGAAAAAAAAGATTAAATGTTACTAAATATAGAGTACTTAAGACATATAGTGTTTATTATTATCATAAAGAAGACAAGTTTACAGCTCTGCAGAAGCCTGTATGTTGGCTTATGCTGAGCTATGTATCCTACCTGCTTTCCCAATAAACTCACAGTCTAGATCGGAGATAGGTTGTGGAGTGGATATGGGGGCTGACAACGTTACCACCTTGTCTGAATAGGATTTAGTGGTTTTAGGTGGGAGTGAGGTTGTCAGTTTTAATCCTTCTTAGATCCCCTGCCCCCGCCCCCCCCCAAGTTTGGTAATTTAGGTATAATTCTTAATGCAGCTGTAAGCTGAATAAGTTTGGTAGGAAATGATAGCTATCTTCATATATTTGAGGAGATGCCACATGAAAAGGGTAGATTTATTCTGTTCAGCCCCAGGCAGCAGAAATGTGACGAAGGGTAGAAGCTACTTAAAGGAGGTTTGGCTCTAAATAAGAAGGAACTATCCTCGGAGAGCCTATCGTAGTTTAGATGAAGTTTTGTTGAGAGCTCGTCATGCCAGGCGCTGGGAATTCCAACACATAGTTCCTGCCCTTGAGATGTCTCTGGTTAATAGGGTAGATGTGGAGATGGGTAGAACTGGATAGGTGTGGGGTGTATTTTAGCAGTAGAGCCAGCAGAATCCATTGGGGGTGAAGGACTAAGAGGAATCAAAGATGCCTCCTAGGTGTTTAGCTTCTTCCAAGGTAAGGAAGCTGTGGTGGGGCAGGAACCGTGTCTTTACCTTGGACCTGTTAAGCTGGCTTGTAGCTGCTTGACGTCTCAGCGGTGGTGATGAGCAGGCAGCTGTGCTGTGAAGTAGGAGACACGGAGCTGTAGCATTCACTAACGTGCTCTTAAATTGTCTGTGCTAGCCTCTGAGAATGATTTGCTGAACAAGCGCCTAAAGCTTGATTATGAAGAAATCACTCCTTGTCTTAAAGAAGTAACTACAGTGTGGGAAAAGATGCTTACCACTCCAGGAAGATCAAAAATTAAGTTTGACATGGAAAAAATGCACTCGGCTGTTGGGCAAGGTAAGCTTAACTGGGAATCAGTCCAGCCGGCCTCACCCCTCACTGATGACTGGGGAAGAAGTATGGAATAAAAAATAATTTTTAAGTCCATTTTCGGTGGCCATCTCTCTCCTATTTATCATGTCTTTACCTAATCTGTTTCCAGATGTCTTAGTTAATTGATGTGAGTTTCATTACCTTTCATGATTCCTCTTAATTAAGTTAATTAAGGAAACAGGAAGAAGACAAAAGAATACCTAAGGGCTTAGTTGCTTACAAACTGGGTAATGATGTGATGATAAGCTGAGTGAAATAGTAAACTGACAGTGAACTGTGTGCCTTCTATCTGGATGCTCTCGGGAGGTAACATAGTGTCCAGGCCGGACTAAAGGCAGGTAGGCTCGGGTTTGGATTCCAGCTCTCCAGTTACTTTGCAGCCCTTGAAATAAAAGACGCTGTGTGGCTAAGAAGGCCTCTCCTCTTAATGAGACCCCCAAGTGACGGAAATAAAGAGGTTTATAAACATCCCAAGTTAACGTTCGATCAAGGTGGCAGGATTTTAGGGTGTCAACTTGGGAGAAGGAGGAATAATTCTAGGGAATTTTAAATAATTCAGAGTTTACTTTGGTTTTAAAGGATTTCTCTGAAGGTATGAAGGTGTAGAAGTTTGTAATCTGGAGCGTACTTTTCTAGGCGTGGGATTGCAAAGAGGCTACCTGAGCAGTTGGCAATATGGGCCAGAAGCAAACTCTGCTCACCTTTGACCCAGCACTGCCACGTATAGAAACCCGTTCTAGAAATGAATCAGTCAAAAATGTACTGCAGTGGGAAGAGTGCAGATCGTGGCAGTGTTTAATGGCCAAAAAACAAAGCGGAACCCGAAAAACCCCAACTGCGTGACCACACGCATGTCATATTCCTTGAAAATAACGCAGTAGATTTATATTGACGGCAGTAAAAGGTGTCAGAGGTCAGTCGTTAAATGAGAAAGGACAGCGTGGCCTCATGTACAGCTGTGTATCTCCATATGTGTATATGTAGAAAGACATCCTTGACATGTTTGCAGATAACCTGAGTTGTAGACAGGATGGCCATCCATCCGGGTTACCCGGCATAGCCCTGCTTTACAACCTGTCCAGTAATTAATAGCCTTCCTCCCCTTCGCTTTCAAAAGCTTCCCACTTTGGGTGGTGAATTATATGTTCCCTCTAGTTATGAATGGTTTTTCACTTTCTTCTTTATACCTTCTGTATTTTCAGAAGGTTTGTTTGTTTTTCTCACGTTTAAATAGTGAGCATATATTACTTCTAAAGTGAGTAAAAATTAAAAAGTATTTACATCTGGGGGGAGGGTGGCTTCCTGCCTGCGCGCCCAGTCCACTGCCAGGTTTCTTTCTGGGGTTAGGAGTGGAGGCAAAACCGAGCGTGCGGAAGGCTGTTCCAGGTCATTCTTAGCAAACACATTGGCACCGATTTGCATGACCCTTTGTTTTTAAATCGTAAAATCTAAGCTTTCTCTTAAACACCAGAATATGTGGTACTGTCCAGGGACGGCCAATATTTTTTTCCTCCCCAAAATAAAGGTTTGATAAGATAATGGGAATGATTTAGTAATAAGGGGAAATTGTTCATCTCATAACTTGGGAAATTTCCCAGTTTGACAAAAATATTTTGTGAAAAGCCCCACTATTAATCACGTAACATGCTGACTGTTTTTCAGCCCACATTTGTTTCTAATACAGTGTGAAGTATGAGGTGTGTATGTGTCTGCACATCTCCCCACCCCTCCAGATACATCTCTGAGCAGGAATAGTAGGGAGAAAAGAAACAGAACAGTATAAAAAAGCAGATATCAGGGTGGATTAGTTTCCTGTTGCTGCCATAACAAATGATAACAAAATTGGTGGCTAAAACAACAGAAAGTTTTCTCTCTTAGTTCTGGAAGCCAGAGTCTGAAGTCAGGCCGCGTGGACAGGGTCGCCCTCGGCCTCTCCCAGCTTCTGGTGGCTGTCGGCACTCCTTGACCGTGGCTGCGTCACTTCCGTCTCTGCCTCTGTGGGCATATCGCCTCCTCTTCTTGTCTTCTCCTCTGTGTGACTCTTTTCTAAAGACATTGTCATTCTGGGTTGTGGCCTCATTTCAAGGTCTTTACCTAACTTAATTATCTCTGCAAAGACCGTTTTCCCAAATAAGGCAACATTCACAGTCTCAGGTGATCAGGACGTGGGCATACCTTTTTGGAGGCCACCACTCAGCCCACTACACAGGGTCATCCAGTTGGCTCCGAGTTAAACATTCAGAGAACGTGTAGGATGTGGTCACAGTTAAGTGTGTCCCTGTGTTTCTCCCACAGTGTAAAACCAAATTACTGACTAGCCCGTAAGTATTTCCAAGAGATGGCTGAGTGATGCTTTCTAAACAGCTCCTGTGAATCTGTACTAAATGAAATTGGCTTTCTGGTTCAGATTCACAAATGATGATTTTATTATTAATTGCCAGGTAGGAATGTAAGATATTTTCCTCAGTACCCATCTGAGTAGCAGCTTGTGTGACAGTGAGAACTTTGAGAGAAAACGGCAGTCAGTTTCCCTGGGTTGCCAGCAACGAGCTGGGGCACCTCTTCTCAGCAAGGGGCCTCTGTTTCCCCATCTGCACCATGTGCAGCATCATCGTATTTCCCTCAGCGGGTTGTGGGGATGATGTAACGTGTTCAGGATGGTGACGGCGCCTGGTCACCTCACAGGGAGTGTCAGCTGCTGCTCTTTCCCGGAGTAGGATCTGCTGTCAGAGACGGCTGGGGAAACTAGCAAACGACCTTCCTGGGTAGGCTCTCCGAGTGGCAGGGAAGGGTACAAAGGGCTCACGGTTTTTTTCTGGATGGAAAGGGAGATTAATCCCTGATTACGAGGCTCCTTTTCTCTGAAGAGCACTCCTCAGAGATGAGGAGGGTTTGATGTCTTATCCTGCCGTTTTCTTTGTCTCCCCATTTCCACGTTCGGGCCTTGAAACAACGGAATCACGAACCCAAGAATTTTGATCCAAAACAGTCACTTTTTCTAATGGGGTTTGACCTGAGTAACATCATTGACTTTAAGAGGACGTTTCTTAGTTTTAGACAACATTTTAAAATTACTTTGAGTATTTAAGTTAATCACGTCTAAAACATTAGGTAGAGGCTCTTAGATCATTTTTCTTGTTTGTAGGTCCATGTTGAATGCCCACCAGGGCATGTTCATGCAGACTGTCCCCTGTGCAGCCACTGGCCCCTTCCTCCAGCCCACGCTTGCAGAAAGACGTCCAATCAGTATTCCAGAATCTCAGCTTTGATTTGGCTACTCCTTCCCCAACTCAAAAACATTCAGTGGCTCCCTTCGGCTACCAAATAAAGTGCAGGTTTCTTGCCCTCAGTTTTGCCTCTAGTAAAGCCCTTCCAGCCTGACTGCCACCTGCTCCCTCCTGCATGTGCCGTGTGCCCAGGGAGGCCTGTGGAAACGCTCTTGGTTCCCTTCCTCTGAATTGGCTTCTCTCTTCTTTCTCCCACTCTTGAGTCTTGGCACAAGTGAAGGAGTCCAGGAAACCTAGATCTCCTTCGTCCACACTCACCTCTTTGGATCTATCCCTTCTCTGAGTTCACTTTTGTTTTTTTAAACTTAAAAAAAATTTTTTTACTTATTTATTTTTTATTTGGGGCTGTGTCAGGTCTTAGTTGTGGCACGCGGGATCTTCGTTGGGATCTTCGTTGCGGCATGTGGGATCCTCCGCTGCAGCGTACAGGCTCTGTAGTTGCGGCACGTGGGCCTAGTTGCCCCGCGGCATGTGGGGTCTTAGTTCCCCGACCAGGAATCGAACCCACGTCCCCTGCATTGGAAGGTGGATTCTTAACCACTGGGCCACCAGGGAAGTCCCTGAGATCCCATTTTGCAGTGTCATTTTACATGCTTGCAGTTATTTCCCAAGGACGTTAGTAATTGGTGCCAGTCATAGGGGTTCATGTCATTCATCAGTTTATCGCAGAGTCTAGCACAGTCTGCACATAGTACCTAGATATGTGCTACGAAAGGTGGGGGGGGGGGTCAGGGGGGTGAGGGAAGAATGGCGGAGAGTGTGGAGGAAGGAAGGAAGGGAGCAAATACGAGAGAATTCTGGTTGCTTTATTTCCATTCCTATGCAGTTAATTCACAGTGGAACTAGAAGCTGGATCAGTGGACTGAAGCACAACTCGTTTTTATTGTTAAGTTGAATTCTGTACATGAAGCCCCTCTCTCTCTTTTCCACCCCCGCTTTTGAAGGTGTGCCGCGACATCACCGGGGCGAAATCTGGAAATTCCTAGCAGAGCAATACCACCTAAAACACCCGTTTCCCAGTAAACAGCAGCCAAAGGACACGCCATACAAAGAGCTCTTAAAGCAGCTCACCTCCCACCAGCACGCCATTCTCATCGACCTCGGTAAGCCTGCAGTCGATTTGACATGAAAATGGAAGTTTCACTCACTTGAAAAGTCTGAAGACACTGTCCGAGTTATTTAGTGCTCGGCCTTGAGGTTTAGCAACCAGAATTCGCTGCTGAGACTTTCGATTAACAAAGCCCTGGAGTCATCACAAATGTCTTCTCAGGTCTATAAAGAAACCTCCGTCTGCGCCGGGTGGCTTATTACCTCTGCTCAGCATGGAGGGTGGCTGGCGTGGAGGCGCCAGTTCTGACCACGGTTCAGTTCAGTGACTCAGATATTGATAGGAGGTTTTGCAGTCAACCCAAGGAACATCCTGGAAACACAGGTGTCAGAGCTGAGGCTGCGTTTAATTACAGGAGCCACTCCCTAGTCTTTACGGTTTACAAACAGGATTTATTAGAAAAATTGGAGAAAGGAGCTTGTGAGTGCACCCTGGGTGATTTTATTCTGGGAACGGGGAGGCGCCTCGTCTCTCGAGCAGTTTTAAAAACGCTAAGGTGGAAACGGTGTCTTGGGTACCTTTGCAGTTGCCACCAGTGGAGAACTTGTGGAGGCAGGCTGTAGCCATGGTGACAGAAGGCCTTCTCTCTTGTCAGCAGCCCCAGATGGGGACATCCTTTCCTGCCTGCTCCGCCCCCAGCGGCCTCCGTCTCTGGCTCTGCTGACAGCAGGGCTCCTGGGCAACCCCGTGGGCTCCCGGCCCTGCCGCTTCTAGGGCACATGGTCCTGCTTCCAGAACATCCACCCTGGCTGCCGCCACCCCGGGGCTCCCCAGTCCGTGTTCTGGGCCCACCGGGTTCCTCCCAGCCGTGTGAGGTGCGAGGCCGGATCAGGCAGTACCGAGGCTTTTCTGTCCAGCCACACAGCACTTCGTCAGGGTAGATTTCGTAAATGTCCCTCTTCAGGTCTGAGTTGAAATGTCATCTCTGGGAAGCTGTCCCTGATATAGCCTCTTCTCCCACCTTCAGGTTGGGTTAGGTGCCTCTGCTAAGCCTTGTCCCACCCTCTACACTCCCCTCAGCGTACTTATCACATTTACCATTATGACAATTATCATTAATGTTTAAAGCTAGTACTTAACTTTACCTTGGACCAAATGTTGGGTGGAGTTACTTAAAATCTTTTCTTTAATCCTCACAACACAATCAGGGAGGTGTTGTTCTATCCTTGTTTGGAGCTGAGAATATTGAAATGCAGAGAGGTTAAGTCACTTGTCCAAAGTAACACGGCTGGTGTGCCACTGAACAGTGTGACTCTAGGCCTGTGCTTGTAACCCCCCCCCTCCACTGTCCCTTAGTTATGTGGCAGTGCCTTTTTATTGCCTTTCTCCCCAGTAGGATGCAGCCCTCCCTCTGTGGGCTGGACTGGGGCCATTTGCCATTGTACCCTAGCTCCTAGGACAGAATCTGTCACATAGTAGATGCTTACTAAATCTCTTGATGTTGACCGTGAGGCCCCGCACTGGCATCCCAGTCTCACGTGACCCTCACGGCAGCCTTGGAAAACTGGCCCTGTGTCCTCTTTAAGAAATGAGAAAAGTCTCTGAAGCGCAGCGAGGTCAGGTGTTGACCGTGGTCACACAGCTGAGTGCCAGGACCTAAACCCCCTCCGGCTCTGTGCTGCAGTAGGCCCCTCCATCCCTGAGGCCCTCTGCCCAGGAGCCCCATGCGTTCCTAGGAGATGGCTGGCTGGGTGCAGGGTGATGCTGACAGGCCGTGATTGCGCCTTGGGGACAGTGAAAATGTGAGGCCTGGGGCTGGAGCCCATTTGGCCCGCTGACCCTACGGAAGCAGTTTTGTGAATTGGCAGTAGCAGTGTTTGCTCATGTGGTGAGTAACAGAAAAAGTGACATGTTCCTATCATGTGAAATGAAGAAAAAAATAAATTTCGGGTAGGAGGTTGAAAGGGAGGAAGGAGCACACGTGGTCTCTGCCCCCACCCGGGATGGGAGGAGGAGATGGGGACGAAGTTTCCTCCTAACTCCTCTCTTCTCTCAGTTTTCTTTCAGTAAATATTCCTCATTGTTCCACGTGCAGGACTGGGCCTCTGCCTCCCGTAGCTCAGATGCAGTTACTCTTCTGCAGAGGGAGGAAAAGGCCATGTCAGCAGCACAACGGGCTCGGGGTGGGGCTGTCCCCCGGGGACCTGTGTTTGCGCAGCCACCTTCAGGCACCGCCCTGCCCAGGGGCCAGCGGCTGCCACTCCTCTAGTTGGCCTGGAGTCTGCAAGAGGCAAGATTCGGCCTTTCCTCCTTCCCAGGCGGGGCCAGGCTGCACTCACGTCCTCTCTGTCCCTGCCGTCTCCCACCCTCACCCTCTGCAACCCCGAAGGCCAGCTGCAGCCCCACGCCACACCCCGACTGCGCCAGCCTTGTCTCTGCACCTCACTTCTTTCCCAGTCATGGCCCCCAGTTCAGATGCCTTCTCAGTGCCCTCCCAAGGTCCCAAAGAAGCTCTGTTTCCAGCAGTGCGTTTCCCAGGTGACATCGGTGCGTCTCTCCAGGCTTCCTCCAGGGCCAGCCTTCCCTCCTCCCTTGAACTGGGAGAGCCGAATATTGGCCCAGGTCCAGCGGTGGACCAGGTGCCCTGCCTGCCAGGCTCTGGCTCTGCTGGGTTCACGGAGGCCTCGCCTAGAAGTTCCTCCAAACTTTGCCCGTTGCTTCCCCCTCACCTCTCACCAAGGTGGTATTTGCCAAGTCAGTTGTTTTGTCTGCACTTTTTAATTTAGTCTACAGTGTGACTCACTCAAGGCCCAGCAGAGGTGTGTAGGGCAGAGCAAAAACAAATCATGTTTCAGTTTTTCTTAAGAAAGTGACATCCGTATCCTGGCCAGAAGAACAGAGTGCTTATTGGTTGGAGGTATTTGGGGTTTGCAAGGATTTTTGTTTTCCTGGCTTTTCCTTTACTTTTCTGAAATTAGCTGTTAATCTAATCAGGTTTGCAATATGTTTTCCTCCAAGGAGTGAGAATAATAGACTTCGTAGTTGGGCAGTGTTTTACAGTTTGTGAACCATATTCTCTAGCTTTGCTGGATTTCAGCTTTACACGGTCCTGTATGAACTTGGACACATTATTTCCACTTCAGAGGTGATGTGGTTTGCCCAAGTTACAGGCCACTACTCAGTGGCAGAAAGTTCTAGAACCTTGCTCTTCTCAGTCTCTGAATATCATGTTCCCTCTAGGACACACTGTATGGCTTTTCTGTGTCTTGGCTTTGTCCACTGCAGACCAACACAGCCTTCTCCTCCTCTGGTTAGGTGGAGAAACGCTGTCAGAGCTGGCCCCATTGAGGCAGGAGGAGACAGTGTACCTGATGACACTTAGCAAGTCATGCTGGGGCCTTAGTTCCGGAACCTGCCCCACCCTCTAGGTGTGGTTCCAGCACATCCATTTGTGCTGCCCTCAGGTAATTGTAACTCTTCTCTTCTCCGGCTCTCCATCCTGGGTGGACAATCTGTATTGCCCAGTATCCTGCCTTCTGGCTGTGCCTCCCATCTGGTCGTGGCCGCATGAAAGGCCATGGGGGAGGGGACACTGAACAGCGAGCTAGAGACCCCCTTCGGGCTCCAGGTCACCCTCCACCCTGTCAGCTGCTGCTCTCCTGGGTATCCCGTTGTCAGTGCCTCCCCTGGGACGCTGTCCGGCCTCTCCCACGATAGGCAGGTTGGCCGGGACACTGGAACAGGTCCAGAAATGGAGGGACACCATTGAATCAGAGAGCAGACTTAGAAACTGCTCCCTATGGCTTTCCAGCAGTGGGGTGACTTGTGCAGGGGGCGTTTAGGAAGGTTTGTTGCGGGGAGAGGTAGAGTAGCGAGAGAGAAATGAACCCAGGACAAGAAATCAGGCAAAGACTATTGCTGCCCTCCTAAGTCAAGTTCGGATAAACTGATCTGGATTGATCCAGTGCTTTCTCACGGGGCTGAGGAAGAACACACGAATGTATCCTCCTCCCTTTGCTGAGAGCACATAATTAAGGTGAATGTTCCCCTCGTGGCCTCCATACACTTCTGCCTCTGCTGATCCAGACAAGGCCGTAATTCTCACCTGGGTCCAGTCGTGGCCCCGGCTGAGCGCCTCTTTAATCAGGCATTTTTCTGCTCCCTAGAAACACACTTCCCCATCAGTCACATTCCAAAAGGAGAGGGGGAGGTGGGATTTGACAGGTATCAACCACACATGCCTCCTGGACAGAAGAAGTCTTTTTAAACTTTGTCTGAGTACCAGCTTTTTGTGAAAATCGGGATGTCGAGAGCGTTTTATTTTAACCTCTTGCTGAGAGGTCATTGTTTTGTATAAAAGAAAACACCTACTCCTCCCCACTGTGTTTCAAAGCACTGCCTATGGTTTAAAAGAGGAGAAATGTGCGTGTGGTGTGAAACACCTGCAGGGAAACGAGCAGTCTGGGCAGAGTTGATCGGGGCGTGTGCTGGAGTGGGGTTGGGTAGAGAACCATAGCTGAGCGCTCCTCTGGGCACTAGACTCCTGTTTAGAGGATAGACACTCTTCTTCCTGTTTTAGATGGAAGTCCAGGTATCTGCAGGCCCGAAGGCGGTTCTCATTTCTTTCACCTGAAAGCATGATTAACTGCTGAGTTTTTAATTGCAAGCATTATTCCAAGAACAACCAGCTGACCTTGTTTATAGAGCTGATTGATGATGTGATCCCACTTGGAAAGATCTGTCGCTTTAACCTAAAGCACATCAGATTTCTGGTTCAGTAGGCTTTCTTTTTTTCAAAATACAACAAATGTGTTTTGTTTTCACAGGGCGAACCTTTCCAACACATCCATACTTCTCTGCTCAGCTAGGAGCGGGGCAGCTGTCACTTTACAACATCTTGAAGGCCTACTCGCTTCTAGACCAGGAAGTAGGCTATTGCCAAGGTCTCAGCTTTGTAGCAGGCATTCTGCTGCTTCATATGGGCGAAGAAGAGGCATTCAACATGCTCAAGTTTCTGATGTTTGACATGGGTCTGCGGAAACAGTATCGGCCAGACATGATTATTTTACAGGTAGAGGGCGTTCCTTAAGTCTTTGATAAAGATGAACTCTAAAATGTTTATGATCCCTTTCCAGGTATATCTCAGGAACTGTCCCACCATCAGTTAACACTGTAACATCTGTCACTGCTGAGAACTTACTCTGTGCTAGGCCTTACACCAAATGTTGCATGTGCACTTACCTCCTCAAACTTCAGGAAGACATTGTTGATCAGCTCAATTTAGAGATGGGAAAGCTAAGGCTCAGAGAGGTTATGTAATTTGAGCAGGTCACACAGCTAGCAGGTGGCAGAGCTGGGATTTAAACCTAGGCCTGTCTGACTCCGGAGCGCCCTCCCTTTTACCCTTTGTCAAACCACCTTCAGGTGGTCTGATTCCTACCTCCCAGTGTATTTGCTCCTTCCTCTGCCGGGGATCCCATCCCTACCCCTCAACCCCTGCCATCCCATGTCCAGCTCAGATATCACCTGTTCACGCAGGCGCCGTGTCCCCCCCTCTTCCACCCACCCTGGCTCGCTGTGTCACATGATCCTGTCTCATTCCTTTTGCATAACACACTTACTGCCTGAAATTATCTTGTTTCCTTATTTATTTACTTGTTTATTTTCTGGCTCTCCTTAGCGTATATCATGAGAGGGCAGGGGTCTTACCTGTCTTGGGGCTGAGTCCCTAGTTCCTAGGCTAGTGCCTGGGATGAAGTGGGTACCTCGTCCGTATTTGTTGAATGAATGAGTGACAGGTGGCAGGTCATGTCAGAAGAAAACCCCATACAACAGTGTGTTCCACTGCTGCTACCACTGCCTTTCAGAGGTGGGGAGAACTCTGGATCCTGCTTTGAGGATATTCCTAAATGTTGGAATATGTGTTTACGTGTTTGTTTACCAGCAAGATACTCTGATTTCAGAGCCTTAGAAAGTGTACGTTAGAGCCAAGGACTCTTCCAGAGCATTGAACAACATGGCTAGAAATCCTTTCACCTCCACCTGTGTGTGTGGACCGCGTGAACATAAATCCCATAGAAGGAAGCCATCCCGTTCACTAGGAGATTTGGGCCTACATAACACGTGCCACACATGCTGTCAGGTTCTTCCTACATAACCCCGTTAGCGTATTTAATGTAGGTGCGCCTGCCATCGAAGAGAGTGGAATTTTTCAGATTTGTATAGTATAGTATACAGCAGTATATACTGATACAGTATATTACACAAGTCGTGTGTAGTATAGTATACACACGGCTGTGTTTGGGCTGGTGGCCTAGAGATTAGATTTCTTTTTGATACGAAAGAGCCACAGCTGGTACCTGAGAGAACTATGTTGTCTGGCCTCCCGGAAACAGTTTTTCCGTTATGGGCAGTACATATCCGGCTGTAGCGCCCTCTCCAGGTCACTGTTCCTCTGGGGTCGGGCCAGGGACTGCTCAGTCGGGGCTGGCTCTAGGCCAGCTGTGAGCCCCGGGACCCTCATGGGCTTCCTGCCAGGGCCGCATCACTCTGAGGGAGCCCCCTGAGCTCACGTCCAGCCCAGTTGGAAAAGGTTTCTCCATCTCGAGATAAACGCTTGTCAGCTTATTTTAACTTTCCTGTGTTGTAAACCTGAAGAAGTCACACTTGTCCTGCCTCTTGAGTGGTTTGGGGGGCGTTCACCGGGAACTTAAGGAACAGATACAGTAGCATCCTTCTGCAGAATCTGTGCTCTCACTTCGCTGTTGGCGAGAGGCTGCCTTTTTACTTCAGATTCCCCTGGCTTTGGGTTTTGCTAAGAATGTGCGTTTACGAAATGCTGCCTCAGGATAGATGCGTAGCTTCTCCCAGCCAAGGAGCATGAGGGAACAGTAAGAAGAAAGGCCGTGGCCGGAGGAGCCCCGCCGTGAGCGCCCCGGGCCCAGCCCAGCCCCTGCCTGGCCACAGCAGCCCGAGCGAGCACTCGCTGGATGACGGAGGGCGAGAGCAGGGGCGTCTCAGGAGCCACGAAGAGAGTTCCGTGGTCCTTCCGCCTCCGAGTGGGGTGGATGCTGATCTCCCACGGTGACTCTGTGTGCGTGTCCCTGCAGATCCAGATGTACCAGCTCTCGAGGCTGCTCCACGACTACCACCGAGACCTGTACAATCACCTGGAGGAGCACGAGATCGGCCCCAGCCTCTACGCCGCGCCCTGGTTCCTCACAGTGTTCGCCTCGCAGTTCCCCCTGGGGTTCGTAGCCAGAGTCTTTGGTGAGTGTGTGTGAGTCTGTTCGCCAGGACCCACGTCCTCGAGTTAGAGGGGAACCGTGTGTCGTCGCTCCGTGGTGACTCTTCTCATTTTTATACCTGGGTCTTCTGCAGAAAACAGGGTGGTATTTGTCATTCTCAGTTTAGTGAGTGAGGATCAGGCTTCGGGAGTTTCAGGACCTGCTTAACTTCTGATGGTCAGGGCCTCCCCTCGATGCCTTCTTGTGGGCTTAGATCCGCTTCCCTCCCCCCAGGCTCCCCCTGGAGCAGACTTGCTGCCGGCTGGGCTGAGGAGCCTGGCGCGGGGCCCAGAGATGTTTCTCCCGAGCCGTCTCCCTCGACCTCCGTGGCCCGGGCCTTGCTCGCTGAGCTCCCTAAGACTTCTCCCCCGGGAGTCCCGGGCCACTGCTCTTTCTGGGTCTCGCCTGCATGTTCTCCTCTCGCCCTGCTTCCCCTACCTGTGGCTCTTCGCTTCCTCTGCCGGCGTGCTCTCGAAGGCACCTCTGTGTCGCCGACCCACGGTCCGTCCTCACAAGCCCCCCGCGTCATCGTCCCACTGCTGTGCCCCCGTAACTGAGGGTGGGTCACATTTCAAACCATCTCCCGTTTACTTGATTTACTTTTCGAGAAGATTGTCTCTGTCAGAGTTTTAAATGAATGTTCACGTGCAAAGTCTCAAAACTGCCTTGTCAATTAGACTTCAATTTAAAAAACTAAAAATTAAAAAAGTGTAAAAGGCTGCCTTGACCTGGCAGGGATAGGAGCCGAGTGACATGCTGTGAGCAGTCAGCTCTTGTACAGTGTGCTTCCCCTGCTTCGGGATGAACTAATAATTCTGACAATTCAGGTTCTTCTTATCTTTTTACTGTGGAGGAAGAGGTTATTAAAAAATTGATTGTCATCACATACCAAGTGGTTTTAAAGTACCATTTATGTTGAGTCACTTGATAGCTTAAAAACCTGTATTCTTATACTTCTTTAGATTCGTTTTTAGAATTAGAGACCATCTTAAAAGGATTGTTCACAAAAGAGAGAGTCACTTTAGGCAGCTTTGGGCAGACCACTTGTATATCTAGATTCTAGAAATCCTAAAATTTGCTTTTTTTAAAAAAATAAATTTATTCTAGGCTGCATTGGGTCTTTGCTGCTGTGCGCGGGCTTTCTCTAGTTGTGGTGAGCGGGGGTTACTCTTTGTTGTGGTGCGCGGGCTTCTCACTGCGGTGGCTTCTCTTGTTGCGGAGCACAGGGTCTAGGCGCGTGGGCTTCAGTAGTTGTGGCGTGCAGGCTCTAGAGCGCAGGCTCAGCAGTTGTGGTGCACGGGCTTAGTTGCTCCGTGGCATGTGGGATCTTCCCGGACCAGGGCCCGAACCCATGTCCCCTGCATCAGCAGGTGGATTCTCAACCACTACGCCACCTAGGAAGCCCGCCTAAAATTTGCTTTTTAAGTGGGCAGTGAGTCGTCTTCTCTCCTCCTCTTCCCCCCACACCAAAGTACTAGATTTTTATTATCATTTACTTCTGTCCACAAGAACTTTTAAGGAATTTACCATTTGGCTTTACTAGGAGAATCTAGGTTCTTAAAATATTTACTACTCTCCCCATTTTTGCATAGCTACCTCCCCAAATTGATTTTTTTTTTTTTTTTTTGCGATACGCGGGCCTCTCACTGTTGTGGCCTCTCCTGTTGTGGAGCACAGGCTCCAGACGCGCAGGCTCAGCGGCCATGGCTCATGGGTCCAGCCGCTCCGCGGCATGTGGGATCTTCCCAGAGCGGGTCACGAACCCGCGTCCCCTGCATCGGCAGGCGGGCTCTCAACCACTGCGCCACCAGGGAAGCCCCCCAAATTGATTTTTATTTTCCGTCCCTAAAAAAAAGAAAATAAGCACTGAAAATAATTGATACTAAACACTCTTTCCCTGGTTAAACAAATCATTAGTGAGATTCATGAAGGTTTTATACCATAGTTTTTTTAAAAAGTCCTCAAAATTACCTGCTTAGTTTACCAAAAAAGAGTCACAGAAACTACAAGATGTTTAGCTGTAGGCTTCAGTCTTTCTTGCCAAACATTTCTGTGTTTCTTACTTTTCTTACTCTGGAAATGAAAAGAAAATCATTAGTTTGCTTCACTTTTTCTCCTGATTCTTTACTGTGTTTTTTTTGAAAGGGTAATGGAGAGCAGTGAAGATTGAAAGGGGGAGGAGGGAGTGTTATTAGATGGTTTGAAAACAGCTCAAGCATTGAATTACACTGTTTGTGAAGAAAACTCTACAGAGGGGGCTGAGCAGGAAGGGCCGAAGGGTCAGCGCCGAGTGTCACTGCCCCGGCTGCAGGCACGGAAGCTGCTGCTGCCCAGAGTTCTGGGCTCTAGGGCCGTAAAGCTCTGGGGGAAGAGCTCTTTCCTCACTGCAGAAGTGGGTAAGAGGCATTAACAGCAATCAGACAGACAAAATCTGCTTTGGAAATGACAGCGCTTGTGTTGCAGAATATTCAGAACTCTCTGAAGCTCATCCTCATGACGTCGTAAGTAAAGCTGAAGCCAGTGAAAGCAGGGTCTTCTTCTCGATATTATGTAGTCAGAGGTGGGTCTTGGAGTTTCTTGTACATTATGCATAACGATGCCAGTCTCTGTGAGTCCTGGAGCCCACAGACCCCCGCTGCACTGGGTGGGTTCGTGTCTAGCTGGCTAAGGGCTCAGGGCTCCTGAGATTATAGGCAGGAAGTGGGGACTCAAGACAGCGCTGTGTTGTGAGGTCATTCCATCTATCAGTAGTTAAAAGTGAACCATTTTATTGGTAAGGTCCATAGAAAAGATAGGTTTTTTTAAAAACCATTTCTGTATTTAGCATCGGTGACTTAGCTCCGCATTGGTGGGTAGCTTCGTTTTAAATCCCAAAGCCTGCCGTTCATACATATACTGTAGGCTTTTTTGGCCTGGGGTCCATTTCATTATAGGCCCTTAGGCCTGGATCAAACCTAAAAACAGGTGGACTTCTGTTAACTATTCACTATTTTATATGTAAGTAACGCAGTCAGCATAGCTCATATATAGATTAATAGCTTACCTCGAACTAAGTATACGCTACTTGGAGGGACAGCTGCCAGTGATGCCCGTGCCTCGACCTTTACATGGTAATTAACCACCTCTTCTGGATGTCAGGTGTCACATAGTGTAAAATCGCTGCCTCCTGTATTTTTCCGGTCTGGGTGTAGAGGGGTCCTGGGAGAGATGCTTGTTCTGTTCACCTCCTGATGTCTGCCTTTGGGGGAAGAAACTCTGGAAAATAGGACCTGCCTTGCTCCTGCTGGAGGTGGTGGCTGTGCTGTTATTAGGCTCCTGACGTTTTCTATAGGAGGGGCTGCCAAGTAGCTGAGAGAGGAGGTAGAATCTAAAGATCAGGGTTTGGCCAAACACAGAAGCCACCTGTAATGTGGGGAGGGGTTCCGAGAGGCTTCAGGACTAAACTAGCCTGGGGAAACAAGACTGTTTGGGTGGCCAGGGAAAAGGGCTGTTCCGGGTAACGCGATACAGCGGTAATGAAGTGAGTCTTTGCCCAGTCTGCGCTGTCATCTTACCGCAAGGCTGTCAGCATCCTTCATCTCTCTCCTGCCTGTTCTGGTGAAATGTGGGGATATCACAGCTGGAGGACCGCAGCCTCCCAGAGAAAGTTCAGGAGAGGGCTGGCCCGCGACAGAGACAAATGTAGCTGGAAAAGGGATGTAGGATAAGTTCACCTCCTGGCCGTGTGCTTTGCCTTGGTCATTTCCCCCCATAGGAAAATGGGGCACTTCTAATGTCGTGGGGAGTTTCAGGTAGAGTTCCCATACATGTTACCATGATAGCAGGCTTGCCGAAGTGTCTTCAAAGCAGTTATTTGTGGCGTTCCCAGCAAACAATTTGCAAAGTGGTGGAGTCAGCTGAATTTAAGGTTCCCTCTACTGCCTGCCTGATGAACCCCTTTGCCTGTTTCTAGGTGGGCTTAAAAAAGGAGAGAAGGAAAGTCGGCCACAGCGTTGTGAGCTGGGCTCCTGCCGCGCTGCTGAAAGACTTAGCAGCTCACTTCCTTGTGCAGTGATTTTCAAATGAGGGAAGTCAACTCACTTTTCCAAGGAGACTATTGTTTAAAATAATTTTTTTTAATTCTAGTATGTAAATGTATAGGGATTGGGAAATGGGCAAAAATGACAGTAATTGGGTTGGGGCAGTGGGTTTATAGGTAACCTTTTTCTTTACTATTATTTAAAAATTACTTAATTTTTAAAACTTGCAGAGGGAGAAAAAGGTGTGCTAATTGTCTCTGAGGGATACAGATGCTGCCCCTTAGGGCAGATAAATAGTAGATAAATAGTAGTAGTCAGATAAATGTAGGAGCCCCTTCTTCTCAGCAAAGCTTTGAGGGGTCCTTCCTTCAATCCTTCAGACACATTCCTCAGTCATGTCCCGAAAGGCAGTCCTTATTTGAAGCCTCCTTAGTCTAACAGAAGCTTCTGGGTCTGAGCTCTCTCAGCCTCACTCGTGCAGACCACTGGCCGGCTTGTCGTCAGAAGGATGGGCACCTGGGGCGGGCCTCCAGGAGTGCTGGTGAGTCAGGCATCTTGCCGCTGGCAGCATGCACAGGGGCGTCTGCTGCTGGGAATCAGCATGATCTTGTCAGTGGCTCTTAAAAGGTGGCTTTTCTCCATCTAAAGTTAACTAGCCCTTCCTTGCAAGGCTCAGATCCATAACCGGGGTCTCACTGGCATCATCTCCCAACCAAGGAATACGCTGACCTACTCAGGAACGAGGAAGAGAAGGCCTTCTGTGCCCCTGGTGTGTGCTCGCTGGTAAAGGTAGAATGGCCTGGCCCCATGACCAGGGCTCCTGCCTTACCTACTCTTGCGGGCTCCTGCACACGCTGTGTGCTTTCACACCTCCGCATTTCCACCTTCTTTTTCCTTCTGCGCAGAGTATTACTCCCTGACTTCTTGACTGGGGAGTTTCTGTTGGTTCTTTAAGGCTGGGTTCGGCAGCCACCTTTCCTTGGGGCATTTTCTTCCCTTTTGTATTCTGTTTTGTTTTGGTTTTAAGATAACCAAAAAGGAGTTAAAGAAAAAAATCACCTCTCCAGGTTTCCCTTTGTTTTCTTCCTACAGTTTGGAAAAGTTCAGAATCATAGGAAGCACTCTACTAGTCAGTGGATTTGTTATAAAAACCAAGATCCTAAAGGAAGAAAACTTGGAAGACCGTTGTTAATCTTAAGACTGCTGATGTGGATTGTGTATTTGATTGTGCTCATAAAAGTTCCCCAGTTGTTATTTATTTTAGCTGGCTTAGCTGTGGGACTATATCTAAATTTAAGGTACTTGCCCCAGAGACTGAAGATTCTGAGCTATATAGCACGTCATGGGTCTGGTAGTGCAGTCCACTCCCCAGGATCCCTGCAAAGAGTGCCTTGACATTGATTCTGATAGATGCCTTCAGTTTTTATTCAGCTATAAATGTTCATATATTGAAAGGAAGTCTTACTGTCTAAACCAAAGAAACTTCAAATTTACTTTGTTTTTGGAAATGTCATTTCTGTTTAAAAATATGTCTTAGTTATAGCGCAATCTTATTTTATTTTATTTGAAAATATTTTTTTTTTGCCTGCGTTGGGTCTTCATTGCTGCGCAAGGGCTTTTCTCTAGTTGCGGAGAGTGGGGGCTACTCTTCGTTGCGGTGCACGGGCTTCTCACTGCGGTGCCTTCTCTTGTTGTGGAGCACGGGCTCTAGGCGCGCGGGCTTCAGTAGTTGTGGCTCGTGGGCTCTAGAGCGCAGGCTCAGTAGCTGTGGCACACGGGCTTAGTTGCTCTGTGGCATGTGGGATCTTCCCGGACCAGGGCTCGAACCCGTGTCGCCTGCATTGGCAGGCGGATTCTTAACCACTGCGCTACCAGGGAAGCCCCTGTAGCGCAATTTTAGATCTTTATGTTTTCTGTAGTGGTGAATTGCATGGGTAGACTGCATATTTTTTAAATCAGACATTTCACAGGACTATTCTTCCATAGCACTGCCTCGATACATGTACTCCTCCCCCTAAGAAGTTCAGATTTCAAAGATGTGATCTGTTCTCCAGTTTATCTTACCAGCCCCTACAGCCAGACTTGAGGAGGCAGCATCTGTCCTTTTCAGTTGCGTGGAGCTGCCCTGAACCAGGAGCAGTGTGAAGTTGAGGGAGCAGTGTGGCCCTGGGCTCTCTGGGAGCAGCTGCCTGCAGGGCTGCACCCAGCCGGGCGCCAGGTCTGCTCACGTGATGGTCTCGCAGCATCTCCGGGGCTGACCCAGCCAGCCGGTGCTTGGGTGTCTCCCTTATGCCATCCACAAACCACCCTGGGACACGTCCAGCCTGAGCTCAGTGGCTTGTTTCTTAATGGCTTTCACTTCTCATCCCCCTAAACCACCCAGAGAGGCACAGGCTGGGAATTCTCCCTCTCACCTGTTTCTGTCCTCCTTGACTTGATGGAAAGTACAGCTTCTTTGTCCCTTCCATTCTCCTGCAGCACCCCCAGAAAAAAAAAAGAGAATATTGACAGTTGCCTCTAATTAGATTAATGCTCCCATCTTTTAAAATTACATTTCTTCTTACATTATTATTCCAGTTGTTAGGTAACTTTCCCAAATTTAGTCACCCAACATTTAGTTATTAGGGCTGTGCTTGAGCCCCAGGACATTGGAGTCTCTTTCTGAATGGCTTCAACTCTGGGGAAGGTGGAGCCAGGGCTGGGCTGGGCTGGGCTGGGCTGGGCTGGGCTGGGCTGGGCTGGGGGCCCACTTGCTCTCCCTCTCCCTGTGCACCGCAGGTGTGGGGATTGTTAACATTCACCAACCATTCTAAGGGAAAAAATGGCAAGAACTAGAAAATAACCCTGATAGAGTTCTTTGAATTCTTCAGAGGGAAAAAATTTTTTATTCCGTTATTATGCTAAAATTCAGTATACTTGTTAAGTGTTTAATAATGTACTTTTGCAATGGTGCAGGCTTTTTACAGTTTTTAGAGATCTTTTAATTCAACCCCTTATTTCAAAGCAGAGGAAACAGAGGCATTTTCTTCACTTACAGCAGCAGAAATTAGGATAGAGTATTTATACACATCTTTGTGTATAAAAATATATGTTTTAGTAATAACTCCTTTGAAATCCAGAGAATTCCTGAAAAAATAGACTAATGAAAAGTTTTCTTTTTCACAGTTTCAACTTTTGAGGTATGTTTGAATTTAATATATTTTTGGAGTGAAAAACAGATTTATCTGAACCTGTGACAAAATTTTAGCAGTAGTTTAGTATATATAATATATGTATATTTACATATTTACTTATTATTTGCTATATTGTCTTGACAGCCCTGTGTGAAATACCAGGATCTTATAATTTGGGGTTGCATTTCCCACAGTCCTGCTCTTCAATGTGTGTGAAGGGGAATAGAGTGCCATTTCATCAGAATCTGGTCCGGCTTAACTTTCTGCTTTTCTGTGTTTTCCCAGATATGATCTTTCTTCAGGGATCAGAGGTCATATTTAAAGTGGCTTTAAGTCTGTTGGGAAGCCATAAGCCCTTGATTCTGCAACATGAAAACCTAGAAACTATAGTTGACTTTATAAAAAGCACGCTACCCAACCTGGGCTTGGTGCAGATGGAAAAGACCATCAGTCAGGTATGGTTCAGTCCGGACCTTCCAAATGTGCCAGTGATTCTGGATATGCAGAAGCTGAATTTCCTTTTTTTTTTTTTTGAGAAGGAGCTGTTTCCTACCACTTTGTGTCCTGAGCAGCAATGCTCAGCTCGTGGGAGGCACATCTCGAATGCCTGTTCCGTGATCAGACGTGTGTCTGCGTGTGCTGAGAGTGTGTAGGTGTGATAACCAGCACAAACTATCGGTAGTTTCTTACAATTAAAAGGCGTTTGTCACCCCTCGGCGTTTGTTCTTCTGAAATACATACATTTTTATTCAACGTAGGCTTTTGTAAAATGAGTGCTTTGATTTTTGTGCTGAAATGGCATTAACTGGAATTTTCTAAAAATTTAACTTGTTGCTATGAAGTTGTGATAAAGAGTGTATATTCTGTAACTTTGTTCTGGAGAGCGTGTGTGTGTGTTTTATAGAGTTCAGTCCCGCATTCATCTGTGGTTCTAGTCCTCTGATTTCTGTATGCAGTAGAACTGCACTGCATGTATCACTCTCTCACATGTTAGGGGTTGAGGGTGAGGTGATCCTGGACTTGCAGCTCGACCAGTTGTTAGTGGCCTGGCTTAGGAGTGGGAGCAGATTTTGACTCTGTATCAGGAAGAATTTTCCAGTAATGATTGCTGGCCATGCAGGACTCAGCTGCCTGGTGGGGGGTGAGGTCACCCTTGGAAGTGTCCGGAGGCTGGATGGCGAGTGCTCCAGAAGGTGCCCAATGCAGAGATCCCACAGACTCAGCAGTCGGGGCCTCTCATTAGCCTAGAACTTACCTCACCTGCAAATGTAATGAAAACATAGAGCAATTGGGTAAAAGCAAATAGTGAAATAAAGCTTTTTTTTTTTTTTTTTTGCGGTCCGCGGGCCTCTCACCGTTGTGGCCTCTCCCGTTGCGGAGCACAAGCTCCGGACGCGCAGGCTCAGCGGCCATGGCTCACGGGCCCAGCCGCTCCGCGGCATGTGGGATCTTCCCCTGCCTTGGCAGGCGGACTCTCAACCACTGCGCCACCAGGGAAGCCCAAAGCTGTGTTTTAAAAAATCCTTCTTCTGAGGGTTTCTGGTAGTCTGAGAGTGGTGGGTTGCACCCAGTTGCAGCAGTTTGTGGTTCATTTGCTGCCCCTCTTTAGGTGCTGAGCCCAGAAAAGGAGGCAAGTCTGGGCTGGAAGAGGGAGACGGTTTCGCCTGGGTGCCGCTTTGGGTCTCTGCACATTTCATTTGCCTACGTGAAGGAGCAGCTCTTTTCGTCTCTGCACTTTCTTCTTCAGTTAATTGAGAGGCTTTTACTTCCCTGGCGCCTTCCTCTCAGTGTGAACAGCTCTGGCTTATTGACGCCCTGCTTTTTGCCAGGTTCTTTGTGACTCTGCATATGCACACATGGTTTCATTCAGTCATGACTGAATTCCTGAGAGGACAAGTGGTTTTAACCCACGAGCAACCTAGGGTTCAAAGTGGTTGATTAGCTGGCCCACAGTCATGCTACCGAGAAGTGGGAAAGTAGGGTTTCAGACTCAGGCCCTCTCGCTTCAAACGCTTTCGCAGCTACTCAGCTCCACCAAGTGCCTGCGGGTGTCATTTAATCAGAGGTTTTCTGTACTGTACCTGTGTATTAAGACTGAATTCTCTACCCTTTGATTCTTTACTTTCCGACATTTCCACGCATTTCCTCCCTTTTAGAGCTTTCATTGCACATACCTATGTTTTCTGGCTGCAGGGGAGAATGCAAGAGCCTTGGTTCCCTAAAGCCAAGTCTGTGCCCGTGAGCGCCCTGACCTGCCGCCTGGGGCCTGGCTAGAAGGCAGGCAGCCTCACCCATGTGGTTACCCTCTGGGTATGGAGCCCCAGAAAAAAAAAACCCCTTTTCCTCCCCTCGTCTGTGAAGGATACCTACTGAGGGTGTGAAGGTGCTCTTTAATGTTGGGAGGATAGAAATGGACACAGTGTGGAGAGAGGACAGTTGTGTGTGTGCCTCAGTTGTTTGAGGCATCCGTTTTGAACTTGGCATGCTTTATTCCATTGGCTCCTTAACAACTCTGGGGCCCGGAGGGAGTAAACGCCCAGCACCCTGTACAAGGTGGCAGAGCCCAGAGTGTAACGTGCTCTGGGGCACCAGAGCCCATCCTGTGTAGAAAAGGAGCGTGTAACCAGTAACTGCAAGAGTGGTGGGAGCTCCAGTGGTGCTGTGCAGGGGCTGCAGGAGCGGGCTGTGCAGGGAGTGAGCAGTGAGTGGGGATTGGGGACCGGGGAGCTGAGGGAGTTGAGTTCAGCTGGGCCTTTTCTGCAGAGGGCCAGGGAGGAAGTGTTTCGGGCTTTGTGGACCGTAAAGTCACGTGAGGTCAGCTCAGCCTCTGCAGCATGAAGGCCACCAGAGCCAGTATTTGTCGGAATGAAGCGGCTGTGTTGCAGTAAAGCTTTATTTGCAAAGCATGTGGCGGGACAGCCTTGGTCCACGGGCTGTAGTCAGCTAACCCCCCATTATAGTACATGCAAAGGCACGGGAGCAAGAGAGAAGTTCTAGGTGCCGGTTCAGCTTTCCCCGGGGTGGAGGGGCGGGAGGTGCGGGGATTGGAAGTAGGGACACAGCATCTGAATCTGAGGTCCAGTTTTTCAGCCTGCCGCCACAGGTCTCACTGGGAAACAAGACTCAATGCCAGGCAGCTCTCCGCCCTCCTTCCCTCCAACGTGTTCCATCTGGAACTTGACCTCTGCAGGCTGTCAAGCTTTCTGCCTGCTCGCTGCCCCCTCCCATCCCCTCCCTGCAGAGGGTGCTCTAGTCTCAAGTTCTACTCAGAGCAGGGAGGCCTGAGGGGCAGCGTGATTTCTCTGCAGCCTTGGAGAGCCCACAGAGTGGAAGTGACATTGCGTTCTTTGCGTGCTGCTGTCCTGTGTGTGGAAGGATGGAGCTGGGCTGGATCTCTGTGATAGCCAGGCTCCATTTCATTAAATACCGTCTCCGTGGAAGCCTCAGCTCGAGCCGCTGGGACACAGTCTGCATCCAGGGTGGGGAGAGTCCCCAAGGACAGGGCCCTGGAGCTCCCGCTCAGCGCAGCCAGGCTGGGAGCCGCCACCGAGGGGCAGGCCCAGAGTTGACAGAGTCCAGGGCGTGGAGACAAGGGTCTCTGAGGCTCTGTGGCAGCTCCTCAGCGTGACTTAACTGTCAGTTGAACGTGAGCCGTAAAAATCGCCTCACAAGAAGGGGGAAGCCCTGGGAATAAACAGAAAGGAAGAGGAGGGAGGTCAGGGGTGTCGTCTCATCACAGCGAGTGCCGTGTGCCTGTGCAGCCTCAGGTCAGTGTAAGGAGAGAGCAGGTGAAGGGGGGCTTTGGAGGACGGGGCAAATAGCCTATTTTCAGCGTCCTTTGGGCCCTGCTCCAAGTGCGGTCCCAGACCAGCACCATCACATAGGAACTTACGCAGAATCTGGGCCCCCCACTCCAGACCCGCTGAGTCAGAATCTGCATTTCAGCAAGATGCCCAGGAGATATGTGCGCGCGCGCGCGCACGCGCGCACACACACACACACACACACACACACACACACACACACACACACACACACACACACACACACACACACACACACACACACACACACACACACACACACACACACACGGGCACGTTGGAAAGCTCTGCTGTGGGCGACTTCATTGTAAGCACACCAGACAAGTCTGTGTTCTAGTTGAGCTTGTAGGAGAGAAACCAGAATCTTAACAACGTTCCTTTGTTCAAAAGATGCTCTTCAGAACCACAGTGGTGAGACTGCCCCTTCTGCCTTGGGAGGAGCCCTTACTGCTTGAGCAGCTTGCATTATTGAAAATTAGTTTTTTAAAAGGCCAGTCAGTGCCGTACCAAGAGGGTGGGGTACGGCAGGGAGGAGTACTTTACTACTGACATTGTTTAGAATTGCTTGCATGTGGTGATAATAAAAAGCAGACCAACTTTTAGTTGGGTTTATTTTTGTTTTTAAATTCACCACAGACACTGCACCCCCTTATTTTTGATACCCAGGCAGAGGCTCCCCCATCCAGCTCTTGGTATGCCACTGAGACCACCAGGCTGGGGGGACGGGTCTGGGGGTGGGGAGGGTGGAAAGTATGTGACTAGTTCTGCAGCCATCAGGGTTGATGGCTTCATTACAGAGTGTCCACAGACAGCAAAGAGAAACACAAGTCTCCAAGAGCAGGCGCGCCAAGAACAGAAACGAATTCTCTAAAGGAGGAGACTCGTCTAGCAAGCAGATATCTGGGAAAATATTTAGCTTCGTGCATAATTTAAATTTAAATAACATATAATGCTTTACCTTCCTAGAATAACAAAATGAAACATTTTAATCCCAATGCCCAGTGCCAAAGGTATACTGTATCAGGCACATTCTTACGTTGCTAATGGCATTGTATGTGGATTATTCCCGTTTGGGAAGCAATTTGGCAATATGTATCACGAGCCAGTAAAATATTTGTACCCTTTGACTCAGTAATCCCATTTCTTGGAATGTATGCTTAGGAAATAATCCAAAATATGGGAAAAGCCGTACATATGAGGATGTTTAAAGTTGTTTATAACAAAAACTTACAAGTAACTGGATATCCAGCATTTGATGACCGGATTAACATGGTTATTGATACGTCGAGTTGGTAGAATACCACGAAGCCATGTATAATTATGGTTATGAAGAATATACAGCAACGTGAGAAAGCGTCATTTGAGAACCAGGGTGCTCCTGTCACCGCCAGCCATATGCTGCCATGGTCGGGAATAAATTCCCAGGCACGACTGCAAGGGCTGTGTGTGTGTTTTGGCAGCCAGGAGGGTAATGATGCAGTTAAGCAGAGATGATTGTGACCCAGGATGGTTCCTGGGGATTAACGTAGGCCTCCGAGAGCACTCCGCTCTGTGCACGGTTGAGAGCCATTAACCATACCGCTCATCAATCTGGATCAAAGGCCAGAGGTTTTGTCCCCAGGTTTTCCAGGTTAGGAGCTCATTTAAAAACCTCTGTGGAAGAAAAAATGTGTGTGACATTTATCCCGCACCGTGTTTATAATTACACACTAATGCCACAGCAATCTCGGTTTTAATGTGTGTGGTCTTTACTCTGAGCTGTTCAGAAGTTCCATGGTGTGACATCCTTTGTCATTTTGCTGCAGCACAAGGTTGGATGGGAGGGGTTTTGTGACAGCTGTGTGGAAGCAGATCCCTTAGCTAAGTTAGGGCACCAACTCAGCTTGCCGGGCCTGTGTCTCGTGATTCCCCACAGCTATGCTGTCAGGTAGGTGTTACCACCTCCATGTTGTGGAGGCCAGGAATTGAGGCCAGGAAAGGCCTCAGGGTCATTCAGGGAGTCGCCAGCCGAGCCCCCATTCAAGGGCTGACTGAAAGCTTCTGAGTCAGTTTTCTTGACTGTAGAATAGAGATGATAATCCCTGCCAGCTCACGGTCGCTCTGAGGGACAGCAGAGAATCAGATCAACGCAGTCAACTGCACACACAAACACGCACGCGCGTCACAAATACAATGTGTATTACTTTTTTGGCCTATAGTGACTTTTGTGCCTAATTAGTATTAGCCATTGAATTAAATTGAAAACCAGGAAGCTGAAAAATTAATCTCAAGGAAGAGAAAATAAGATGGGAAGAGAAAATAAGATGGGAAGAGAAAATAAGATGGGAAGAGAAAGTAAGATTTCTGGGAATGGTGAGAAAGTAAACATGGTTTTTGAAAATTGATTTCAGGAAAGATGGGACTCATTCGTGTTTGAATGCTAACAGGGTACCATCAAGGGCAGTGAGTTTTTCATTGATTTTAACTGTGTTGGAATTTCTTTCTTAAGGAGATGCTGTGAAGAGTTAGTTTCTGCTCTTATAAAGACTCATTTCATTCTTTAGATGTGTGTTCTGATCTGGCTTTTTTAATGTGGTGACTGAATTCTCAGATCCACACTGGGACGTCACGCCTGGGGCTTCACGCCTGGGGCAGCAGCAGCCTCTGTCTTCTGACCCTCATCGTCCCAGCTTCCATCCAGCTCACTTCACTCATCAAGAGAAAGTACAGATATGAACAGCTCACTCACTTCTGCGCTTTGGGGTTGTTTTTCACACGAGTGGTTTTTTTTTCATGACTGTTACTATTATGGAAAGGAAGGCAGCTCAGGCATTGTTTTGTATTCACTCATATACACGAGTGGTTTTTTTTTTCATGACTGTTACTATTATGGAAAGGAAGGCAACTCAGGCATTGTTTTGTATTCACTCATCTATGTGGGTGACATTTGGGTTTTGGCTCATTTCTGCATATTTTGTGTGCAGAATAGGGTTTTTTAGTAAACAGTTCCATACTTAGCTGTTCTTGTAACTCTGAAAATCCAACTGAACTATCATTAAACTTTGACCTGGTGACTGAGCAAATGGGGTTGTGATTCTTCTGTTTTGTTTTATTCTCTCTTTGACCCATAGTTGTGAATCTAATCTAATAGAATTTTCAGAGAAAAATGATCTAAGTACTGAAATAAGAAGTAAAAATAAACTCATATAAGCATTTTAAAAAAGAAGGTTTTGGCTTTTGAAAAATGAGTGTCAGAGACCTACACTTGCTGTTACCTTTGGTTTATTTCCAAATGCTTCTTTTTTTTAATTTATTATATTATTTATTTAATTTATTTTTGGCTGCATTGGGTCTTGGTTGTGGCACACGAGATCTTTGTTGTGGCACACGGGATCTTTCATTGTGGCGCATGGGCTCTTCATTGTGGTGCGTGGGCTTCTCTCTAGCTGTGGCGTGCGGGTTTTCTCTCTCTAGTTGTGGCGCATGGACTCCAGAGCGCGTGGGCTTCTGTAGTTTGCGTCACACAGCCTCCCTAGTTGAGCCGTGCCAGCTCAGTAGTTGAGGTGGGCGGGCTTAGTTGCCCCGTGGCTGTGGGACCTTATTTCCCCAACCAGGGATCAGACCCACATCCCCTGCATTGTAAGGCAGATTGTTTACCACTGGACCACCAGGGAAGTCCCTTAAATGCTTCTTAAATCCTCTCTTCCCAAGTAAAATTATTCCCTTCTCAGTGCAGAGAGTTTTCCTTGTTTATCACTGATAGTATCAGTCACAGAGCAGGTGCTTCGTGGACACCCGTTGACATGGTCGTGTGTGTGTGTGTGTGTGTGTGTGTGATTTTTCTCATTTTCCGTGCCTGATGACTTTTCTGTGTGTCACAGGTGTTTGTGATGGACATCTCTAAACAGTTACAAGCTTATGAAGTTGAGTACCACGTGCTTCAGGAAGAACTTATCGATCCCTCTCCTCTCAGTGACAACCAAAGAATGGACAGATTAGAGAAAACCAACAGCAGCTTACGCAAACAGAACCTTGACCTCCTTGAACAACTGCAGGTAGGGCATATTTACAAGGTAGCCTCCCGAACCTTGAGTGTATGGTAGTTCATTAACTCACCAGAGGCACCAGCGGGCTGGGTTTTCCCATGGCCGCAGGCCCTTTCTCTTCTGGTTGTTTGTAGTTGGGATCAAAGGTAGCCCAGGAGAATTGTTCCTTTTTGTTAGGAAGCAGACATTATCCTTTGCTAAGGTCAGACTGTCCTGGAACTTTCTGAGAGGCTATTTCTGCACTTAACCCTTTCAGGAGACAGACCCAGAGCTGAACTTGGGTTCAGGGTGCCGTCGCACTATTAGCCGAATAGCCAGCGATTGCGCTTTGAGTCATGACAAGACAATCAAAGGCATGAGCTTTCAGGAGCGAAGACAGCTAGGTCCTCGGAGTGATATCGAGTGAGGAAAGGGCCACAGGATCTCCCTAACAGAGTAAACCAGAGCCTGTGATCAGGATTTGTGAGTCCCTGGTGCCAATGCAAAAATTCAGTTCATGAAGGGACACAGTTCTCCCCTCTGGAAGCTTCCGTCTTACCATGGATAAATGCGGATGAGGACATACAGTAAGTAGAAAGGCAAACCCAGACGTGCGTGCAGGAGGGAGAGATGGAGCTAGCACAGAGGCGCAGTCCAGAGACCCAGATCTTGCTAGGTCCAGTGTCACCTATACTGTCACCTGCTCTGCTCTGATTCCCTCATCTGTGCGACAGGGACAAAAAGATGCCTTTTTGTTGGGGTAGGGGGTAGCACTCCTCTAACAATCAGATAGAATAAACTAACCATACAGTCTGCTTTTTAAATGTCAATATGGGTGGTAAAGCTGTCATTGTTAACGAATTGTGTGTGGAGGGGGGGAAGGGGGTGTTTTAAAAAATTATTTTTGAGCTTGCTGTGGAGAAAACTTTATATTTTTTCCAAAATATGTATTCTGTGGTATTCCTGGTCTGTCCTGAGAATAAGCTTTCCATCCTGATCTAAGCCTCTTAGTTTTCTCTATAGAAAGTTGCTGCTTTGCAGACACAAGCTTGGCAGTGATGGGAGAAAGGCCAGCATTTGGAGCTTAATAAATCAACCCCTGTCTAAAATGTATTCCCCCCAGCAGGGATTTTTACCCCAGTAGAAACCTAGTAGATATTTGCTGTAGAGGAACAAAGAAAAGTCTATCCTTACCCAGGCCTACCAGTCACATTCCGAAAGTTAGCTCTTTTTTCCTCTAAGATTGAGCTGTCCTAACTTGAAAGTATGCCTGAGTACGATTTCTGCAGGGTGTCTTAGCTGTAACCTGAAGGGGAGGTGCCGGGGAACGGAGAGCCTTATCTTGCATGTAAGGGTCTGCAGTGTAGGTGGTAATTTTAAATGCCTTCCAAACAAACAGTAGGTCCCTGAAGTACGACAGGATGGAAACATTTCTAACAAAGCCCAGATCTGAAGTTGAAGCATGTGTCTCGTTAGGATACTGCTCAAATAAAAGGTTCATTTTATTAGGCTGATGCCATGTGGGTTTTTTGTGATGAAGAGGGGAAGTAATTTTGCACTGCTCCTGTGATACTGTACCCTTTTTGTGAAGAGAGGGAGTTGTGAAAAGCTGCTCAGACATCTCCGTCCTCAAGAAACGCATCAAGAGGTAATTGGTAACAACAGATGTCCTCCTTGGAATGATCTTTCTCTTGACCGCGTGGCTCTGTGTTTCTGGACGTATCATTCAAGACTAGAGCTTATGCCGGTTCCAGCTGTGCTGGGTGCCAGAGGCCACCAACATTTGTAAGACACTGCAGCTCTCAAAGAGTTGGGCTAGGGATTGTGGTGTGTCCGTTTGTGGGTGCCTGCATGTAGTTCTCTCATTACCCTCTGAGTCACGTGGAGTTACTTTCAGCCAGACCACATGAGTTCTGTGAGACTCACACCTCTTTTCCCTTTTTTCTTTTTTTTTAAAATAGTTTTCAGAGTCCAGGGATAGCTGTTCAATGCAATACTTAATTTTCCAACATAAATCTTTGCTTTTTTGCCCAAGTATCAAAATTGACCTGTTTCCTGGCTTTGTTCCATTCATACAGTTGTTGGACATACCAAAGCCCCATCTATTTTCTTGTTAAACACTTAAGAATGTCATCTAGCCGCTGGAGACTAAACTGTCTTAGCTCTTCTGTCCAGCAGCGTACTTACGACGATTGCTTAGACATGTCTGTTGCCAAATGCTAAGGGACGTGCATTTTTTGGAATAATCCACCACCAGTCATTGAGTGCCCGTGAGCCGGGTGCTTTGGGAGGCCAGACCCACATGCAGGGTGAGGTATGTTTTCTTCTGTGAGACAGCTTCAGTCTCACCGAGGAGGAGACCTGACGTTCGTGCTGGCCAGTAAATGACCACGCACATCAGCTCACTGCTAAGCTGAGAGGTGCCCCTGGGAGTGCTGTGGCCTTCAGAAGGAGTGGTCCCTGGAGGGGATGAGGTGGGGCCCGTCCCAGACCTTGACCGTGGGGAGGAGCGTGAGGGTCGGAGAGGACTGCTTGGACATACCCACCCAGCGTGACCGCCCCCTGCCCGGTAAGCCGGCAAACTTAGGATCTCAGTCCTTTCTGTTTAGAGTGTTCCAGTGTCACAGCCAGACCTAGGCTTTGAGTCATAGAATTGTCTGTCTCGCACAAGTGTTGTCTTGTTCAAGAAGCTGTTTCCCTTGTTTTGAAAACGAGGGAAAAAATATGTACTGTTGTTCCCACCTAAAACCTACGGGGACACGTAGACGGCCGGTCAGATGAGCGAGCCAGTGCAATGCCTTACTGACCCCGGGCCCGAGCACCCGAGAATGCAGCGGAGAGCTGGAATCGGCCAGGAGGCCCGGGGACAGCAACGTAGGAGGCTGCTTTTCTCAGGAAACTCCTCCGCTTCACTGGGGCCAACTCACTGGTTGCCTGGGAAGCCAGCCCGAGGGGACTAGAGAGAAGAGGAGGGTCCGTTGCAAGAGAGAAGCACCTAGAAGGTCGGCCTGACACTGATTGTGTGCTGAGGATGCGGACGGGTGGGAGTGGGGACACTGCTGGCGTCTGTGGCCAGTGAGGCCACGCACGTGACCCTCTTAGCAGAGCTCGGCCACCCTGAGCGCTCCACACACGTTCCCGGGGAAATGCCCGTCCTTGTTACTGTAGGGAATATTAAAGGTTCAGAGTAGAGAGCTGTTGCTACGTGGGCCTTCACATAGAAACCATTTTGATGGTCTGTCTGAAATCAGTTTGTACCTGTACATACGTGTATTTGTCAAAGTGGGCCGGACCGTGCTGCAGTGACAACGCTCCGGACCCCAGCAGCACCGCAGACCCTCCGCCTTGTCTCCGCGAAGCGTTCTCGGGCCGTTTCACAGCTGTCCTCCTGTAGCGGGTGACTCGGGAATCGGGCTCCCTCTGCACTGGGAAGCCGCCATCTCCACAGGCGGCTTCCAGAGTAGCCACGGCAGGGGAAGAGGGTGCTGGAGGATCTCGGGGCGGCCCAGCCCACCTGCGAGGAGTCTTCCGCTGTGGCCAGAACTGAGAGTAAACGTGGAGAGATGCGTCTCTGCCAGAACAGGGCTCCAGAGTGCCTTCGAGAATGGACAGTGGAGTGCAGAGTGGATCTCCCATGTTCTCCCCGGGCAGTTCCATTCTCATTTCTTTTATTCTCTAGGTGGCTAATGGGAGGATCCAGAGCCTGGAAGCCACCATTGAGAAGCTCCTGACCAGTGAAAGCAAGCTGAAGCAAGCGACCCTGGCCTTGGAGCTGGAGAGGTCAGCCCTGCTGCAGACGGTGGAGCGGCTCCAGGGGCAGACGGCAGAGCTGGGCGGCCCAGAGCCTGACCCCGTACCACCCGAGCCTGCGGGCCACTGACGGCCGGAGCCCAGCCCCCGCCAGAGCGCAGCTCCAGAACCGGGTCACCACCGCCCTGACACTGTCCAGGCCTTAACTGAGAGAGATGAAGATGCCGGAGGGAGAACGGAGCGTGAAGCGTGCTTCTCAGGGAGGAGACTGGCTTGCCAGCGCGCGGATTCTTCTGAACTAAGATTCGCAGTGCAGGGGGCGAACGTCCTGGTGGTGTTGTCGTTGTTTAGGTTCTAATACGTCCCCTCTCCGGTCCCGGTTACTGTACTCAGTAGATTTAGATGGCATGGACTTGAAATAAAGCACTTTTGTGTTTCTTTATCGTTTCCTTCTTCAGTATCACTGTGTCTGTAAAGGGCATTCATAATACTGTGGGATTTCAGAAGCCGGCGAGGCTGGAGGTGATGATTCCTCTGGCCAACATGTGGCCCTTCGTTCTTCCAAGGAGGTTTGTGTGACTTACACCTTCAGTGTCACCAGCAGGGGTGCGGTTGGCCCGTGACCATTCTTGTTGTGGAAGCCCCGATTACCACTGGGAAAAATCGGAAGCGATTTATTTAAAACTTGACATCTTATATTTGATCACTGTGCTTGGTATTTAATGAAGTTTGTCTTTTAAGAAGAATAGTTTTCATATACTTTTTGCTTAGCCCTTAAGTATTGATCACAGTCATTGTAGATAAACGTTTCATGGGAAAATCACCAATTTTTAGACTCTGCCAGGTATTGCTAGCGTGCGACCTGCAGTTGTAGAGTCTGAGAGGTTTACTTTGTTGTGGTGTTTCACATCCATATTTCAGAATCGTGTATTCATTTTTGCTGTCGTGTGATGTAATGCAGCCGTGTGTCCCTTTGAGTCTCCACCCCTTGGGAATCGGATTCCTTGCGGAAGTCGCCCTGCATGTCAGGACTTCCAGGGGTCCCAGACATTCTGGGGCTTTCAAAGTCTTCAGACTTCCGGCCTGAAATTGCATCAACTGTACGGCAGCTGAGAGCAGTTTTTGTGGTGGGATGTGCGTTTTGAATGTAACTCACAACCCAGCGACCCCCTCCCTCAGGATGATGAGGACCCGGTGCCTTCAGCCAGCAAAAGGCTGCTCTCAGTGGCCCTGGTGTCATCTGGTCGCCATGTGAGGCTCTTCCCCATGATCTCCTGGAGCGGGTGGTGGGTTAGAGAGGAGCCGTGGAGGCAAGTTCACTTCCAGGACAGCAGAACCATTTCTTTACTGTATCTTCTAACTACTTCTATTCCACAGGAGTTTTTCGACACACCCTCCATGGTGGGCGTCTCTTTCAAGCCTGAGGGGTGAGGAAGGGCTTTCATATCTGGAATCTTTCTAGATCTCCCAAGACATTTCCAAGGGAGGCACACGTGCTGCCGCTGGTGCCTAAACGGTTGACAGTGGGGACTCTTTGCTGTTCCCCATGTCATAAACCATGATGACAAGCCCAGTAGCCTTTATCCTGTGTTGTTCCACCAGCTACAACTTAAAGGAGTTAACATTTGAGGGCTTCTTTCCATATACTTTACTGTTTAAATGTTCAATAATGTTCAATTTGGCATCTTATTACCATTACTCAAAAATATCGACTCTGCATTAAATAAAAAGCAATAAAACAGATAATTCATGCCCGCACTTTTACGGTGTTCTTTTTCTTTTTTTTAAACGTTGGGTTTCTGCTTTTCAGCCCAGGAGTGAAGGACTGCCCGGTGAACGCCTGTGGGTCAGAGTATGAATGTTGCCTAACCAGCAGTGAGATCTCTGAGGGATTGGCGTCTTGCATACCCAGTATTGCTACCCAAGTGCAACACCTCTGCGCGGGTGTGCGTAGTAGGGCTGCTGAGACCAGCCACATCCGTGGTGTGTGCCAGTGGGCACTGTTGTGAGTTCGCGCTGGGCGGAGAGGACGGGGGACACAGGCCTGTGATTACAGGTTGGACAGTCCGCCTGTGCCTCAGCTGGCTGGGGACAGAGTCTCAGTTCACATCACTGCCTGAGGATTCGCAGAGGCAAGGTTTTAAACTAAGAAAGTTTCCTATTATGTTTTCCTCCCAGCACACAACCGTATGCACACGTGTGTGTGCACTTCGAGGTTGTCTGTCTTTTGGTACAATTTATACCCTCTTAGACAAAGACATTGAGCCCCTGGGAAGCACACTGTGACACAGAACACATAGAAAAACAGCTTCTATGCAGAACACTCGGTTTGGGGCCCTCTGAGGAGTTACACATAGATAGAACAACAGTGTCCATTTGGGGATTTGTGTTTGTTTTGATTGGGGAATCTGGGGAGAAGAGTTGCTCTGAGGGCTATGGGATGCAGGAGCTGTTTCAGGAATGAGAGCAGACACCACTGTGTGAGGAGCTGCAGAGGGGAGGGTGCAGGAGGAGGTGTGCAGACCAAGAGGAGTCCCCAGGGGGCCCATCTGAGCGGCGGAACACACACAGATGCTGACGCGGGCCGGGGCGGGGGGCACGCGGGGCCCTAGGCAGCTGCAGCCGCCATGTAGTAACCATCTCCGCGTCGACGGCCGGTGTCTGGTGGTGGGCCTGGAACCACCCTAGGTCATGCCTCAAAGTCAGAACTTGGGAAGAAGAACTTGGAGGTAGAGCGGAGGAGAATGAGGATGAGCTGGGACCTTTAGCACCTCGTGTGTATCTGTCGCCACACCTGACTATGATGACCCTCAGAGAAGAGTGGCCCTTGCATCACTTTACCTTCCAAAAAATCACACAGGCATGTCTTCGAGCCGATTCTCATTTAGAACCACTGGGGGAGGGGACGCAAGGAAAGGTAGTCCTGACTTAACCAAGCTGACGGAAGACAAACCACCATAATTTTGGAACCTGCCTAACCCGAATGATATGTGAGTCATTTGACAGGGCCCTTCCAGCTAAGTATATATGATGAGTGATCCTCAGGGCTCGGGGTCATAGATTGGTTTTGACTTTGTCACTGATGGTGCAACGCCGAAGACTAAAAACTGCAGCAGCCCCAGCTGACACCCGGGACCACCCCCAACCCTTCACCTGCTTCCCTCTGTCAAAGTGTTACCAAACAGGCTACAAATTAAGATCCAGAATCTTTCCGTGTGGGAAGATAATTTACGGGCCACATTATCTTAAACTGAAACTGCTTTAAGGGCTTGGAACAGCTCCAGATTATCTTGGGTTGGAGGGAACCTGCTATTTCAAACTGGAAAACTACCTTCCACCTCATCTTACAGAGGGAAGAACTGAGGAGAAGAGAGGTTCAGAAACCACCTAATGGTTGCCTGCAGGGTCAGGGTGGGGCCTCAGCCTCCCGACTGCCAAGTAGTGGACACCACCCGGCTTTCGTTCCAGTGAGTTTTGGGAATCATTTCTGACGGCATTAAGGTTCAAGGCCAGGAAAGTTCTGCTTCACTTTCCAGGAAGGTGATCTGTATAGTAAGAAGCCCAGCTCAGCTTCTCTCCTGAGGTGTAGGGTCTGCAGGGGCCCTAATCTGTCATGAGTTAGAACCAGGGCAGAGGAATGCTACTGCCACAGGGTCTGAATTGACTGGGGACAGTTTTGCTCTTGACAGTCATTTCTTTTTTTACTTTTAGACGTCTGAAAACCCTTGCATTGTCATGCTAAAAAAAATCAACACAATTAATTGCCTTTGGTTTTGTAGAAGTGAAACTTTCCACTATGTAAAGTTTTTTTGTTGCCGTCTTTAGAAATGATCAGAAGGGTTAGGGAGAGGTAAGCGCTAGGATATATAGAGCAGCCAACAGAAGTCATTATTTGAAATCGATAACGAAAGATGAAAAAAGAATGTTCTGAGAACCTAGGCTTCATAGATAACTGCCTTCGTATCTCTAAAGTGAATAATCAACTGTTTTGGTTGTAAACCCTTATTAGCAAAGCTTTTGAATTTATACCACTATGTGTGTAGTTATTTAAAAATTTCACTAAATTTTATCATAAGATAGAAGTTTTAAATGAGGTGAAGCAAAATAGTTTAAAACTACTGATGATTAAAAAGTTTGATATCCAGTGTTTCTGAGGAGAACAATAGACACTTCGTTTTAAATATTGTTTTAAGACTGTGGTACAGTAATTCAGATGTGAATTTCCAAGTTCAGCCGAGTATGATGGTTAGTTTGAATACACTGCCAATGGCTGAAAACAGGATGGCTTCCAACCCCTAAATGCAGAAAGGGCACTTCTGGTCACATTGAAGCATGCTGGTCTTTCATTCACATGTATTCACCAGTGGCGCAAAGGTTTTTGTTGAAATCTGGCTAGTAAATTTCCATCTTCTCTAAGGGCAGACTAATGTCAGCTAATCAAAATGTGTTAAGAGCTTTATACTTTAAATCAAGGACTTTAAAGCAAACTCTTCATTTGGAAAGCTTTGAACAAGTTATAAAAGCATTTCCAAGATCGTTTGAGTAGCACGTTCACATAGTTTTTGGCTAAGAGATGACCTAAACAGTAGCAACGCTTCAAACATCCTTTTCTGAAAAAGCCCTCTCCATCGCACATCCTCAGTAGTCTTTCCTTGGGCTCCCTCCTCGGAGCCCTGTGCTCTCCGTCACGGGGAGGAGGAGGGTGGAGGAGACGCTGCTGTGGGAGTCTTCCTTCTCCCTGTGGCTGCCCGCTCACCTGCCCCTGTGCCCGCTGTGCCCCTTTCCTGCTGTCCTCCAGGAGCTTGCAGAGTGCTGGGCTGAGCAGAGAAGAGGGGAGCTGCGCAGTATGCGTGGTACAAATAGCCCCTGTGAGCCATGCACTCGCTGACTGCAGGGCCGCCCCTCAGAACCACTGGCTTAGCCTGAACAGCCTGACAAGGGGACGGGGAGACAGCTGTGTCTTGTTCTTTCTCGCAGTCAGATTCATCCGCTTTTCCTCACTCTCCTGGCTACATCTTCCTGCCGTTGTTTTTGTCTTATTCCGTATTTGGATCTGTTTTGGTTGTCTTCTTCCTGCTCTTCTAGACGGCACTTCTTTCTAAACCTCTGTGTTCCTCATTTCTTCCAACTGCGGGAAAAGCTGACGCTGGCCACCGTTAAACTATGGCTTTGGTTCTTAGCCCCTGCAGGGTGACATCCTGCGGTACCATCTCGGGGAATCTGGGCAGAGTGTAAAGCAGCACGTGAGGGACGTAGAGGCAGGTGTGTTTGGTGGTGGGATGAGGGGGGACCAATATACGTAATGATGTTCTGCCCACTTCAGCTCTTCCTGTACTTTCCACCAAGGATTTCATGATCCATTTTCCTTCCTTTGCAGTACATGGTAATCAGCTTTGCTCGTGAATTTCATATGCTCTAATCATCTATTCATCTTGGTTATTAGAAAGGATAAAATGAGTTTTTTCACTCAGGATCCCTCTTTTTTCCCCCATATGCTTCTGTGATCACTCCTAATACTGGGACAGCCCCGTTGTCTTCTCATGATGTAGAATTGGACCCACCTGCCCCTCAGAGCTCAACTGCACAGTCACTGATGTGCACCTGCTTGACGGTTTTCACTCTTTCCAGCAGGTGGTTATGGTGCCCCTACTACGAACCAAGCCCTGATCTGGGTCCTGAGACCACAAGGTAAATGCCTGCGGTCCTTTCGTCTAGCAGGGTTGATAGGTAATGGAAATAAGTAAACAAAAATCCATCGTGGGGTGGGAGCTGCCTGCACAGAGTGGTCAGAGAAGGCTCAGCTGAGGAACCGGTGCTCAAGGTGGGATCCAAAGGATAAGGAAAGGAACCAGCTGGGCTTCCCTGGTGGCGCAGTGGTTGAGAGTCCACTTGCCAATGTAGGGAACACGGGTTCGTGCCCCGGTCCGGGAAGATCCCACATGCCGCGGAGCGGCTGGGCCCGTGAGCCATGGCTGCTGAGCCTGCGCGTTCGGAGCCTGTGCTCCGCAACGTAAGAGGCCACAACAGTGAGAGGCCCGCGTACCGCAAAAAAAGGAAAAGGAACCAGCTAAGGAGGAGATGGGTGGTTTAATGTTAGAAGATAGCAGAGTACTTTCCAAAGGATGCATAATTCTAACCATGAATCTTGTGTCAAGAGATCTCCTTTCAAAAACCCCATCACTTTTAACACCATGTCTTTTTCAGATGACAAGAAAATACTAATATCTTTCAAGATAAAACTCCCATTATTGTATAGTCTCATATATATAAATGATAAATTATTGGCTTCATCACTGATTGTTTCACCTGACACAAGGGAATCTGCTATTGTTTACTTTGCATCATCAAGCTACAAGGAGGGATGAGCTGGTGCAGTGGGCATTGTGATGGGCACCTGAGGGGGAGTGACATTGTGATTTCCGTTTTTGCTAACCTCACCTGCAGACCTGAGAGCCAGCCTGTGGACACGGCCACATCCACTTCATGCAAAGGGAAACCTCATTCCTTAAAATTAGGTGTGATTTGATGCATGAGAGTCCAGAAGGGAAGGCGAGTCAAGAAACTTTGTGAAACTCTCCAAAAGGAAGACTTGACTGCTCAAATTACATTCCGGGGTACTGAGAACATGAGAGCAAAGACTTGCTCAGTTGCTGTTAATATTCTTTTGGAGTGAGCTGCCAGTGGTGGAAGGGGTACTGGAAATGGGAATGCAGAAATCTTTGAAGAATTATAAAGCTAGCCAAAATTCCCAGTTTTTTGGGTTTTTTTAATAAGGGAGGAAACGGATGGTGTAAATTATGGTTTATTGAGTCCTGTGACACTCTTGTCTGCATGGACCACGAAGATATTCTTGCAGACATTCCTTTAATCCTCAGTGTCTTTAGGAAGCCCCAGGGCTTCCCAGGTACTTCTGAGCAATGCTTGTGTTCAATCCAATGTCAATTGTGCAATTGAACATGTGATCCTATTTTGACTTGACATTTCCAGAACACTCAAAGCCAGACCCGGAGACCCTTCAGCTAGCAAATGTGCAAGAATTTTGCTCTGACCCATGACTCATTTTGAGCTTTTGTGGTCTGTCTTTATTCCAGTTCTTTCATGCCTCCTCGTATCTTTAACATCCTTGTAAGACATCATAAAACATTTGAAGAACAAGATGGAGCCTGGCAATTATAAACAGAAGCAACACTAGTGGTTATGAGCATGGGCCCTGGAGTCAGCTAGAATCCAACCCTGATTCTGCGTCTGTAAAATAGAAATAATAAAAGCTATTTCATAGGATTGTTTGAATATTTTTGAAGAGCACTGAGCACTGTGGCTGAGACAAGGTTAGTAAGCAATAAATGTTAGCTATCATTACACTGGGATTATATAAACTAAAGGAGTCCAATTCTGTGAGTTTGAAATCAACCCCAGGCAAAATTCCTCAACAGACTGTAAAACATATTTAAAAGGTGATCTTTAAAATTAGTACGATTCCCTAAAACTATGTCATCGTAGGCCAATAGAATTTTATGGTTTTGAAAGGGTAGGAAAACATACCTTGATGTCAGCAAAACTTTTGACAGCATCCCTCACAATAACTTAAATAAAGTTACATGGGCAGGACAGTTCATCTGTGTTGATTTAACAGGTTAAACCGGTAAGACCTCTAGATGGTGGTTCTCAGCCCTAGCTGCACATTAGAATCACCTGGAGAGGTTTTTTTTTTAAGTTTGTTTTTTTTTTTTTTTTTTGGTTGTTTTTTAAGCTTCCCCTGTGATTTTAAAGTTTAATCAGGACTGAGAACTATGGCTGTAATTATAGTGAATTGACGTGAGCCTAAAAGCTAGGGGGTTAATTAACCTGACCTGGATTTTGTCCTTAGCCAGCCTGGCCCACATTTGCATCAGTGACCTGTACAAGGACCTGTCAAAGGGGGCATGCCTCTCAGATGCGAGGATGCCGCAAAGCAAACACGCTGAATGACAGGACCTTGATTGATGTTGACAAGCTGGACCCATGACCTGATTCAAGCAAAAGGCATGTTTAAATGCCAGGGTCTAAGTTCACCTGAAGGGCAGTGGTTCCCAAAGTACAGTCCTGAGACCAGTAGCATCAGCAGCATCTGAAAACTTGTTAAAAATGCAAATTCTTTGGCTCTACCCCAGCCTACTAATTCAGAAACTCTAGAGGGTGGAGCTAGTGTTCTTTTTTAACAAGCCCTCCAAGGGATTCCGAGGGATTCTGATCTGTGCTAAAATTTGAGAACCACTTGTATGTGGGGGGGCGGGGGAAGTCTCCCTGGACGAGTACAGAATTGAAGACACCTGAGTTAGCATCCATGGCTGTGGAGAGAACCTCTGTCTACAGTTCTGTGGATGTATAGTTCTATTTTACTCTCACTTTCCCATCGCTGTAGAGATCTTTCTTACTTTGTGGGTCATGCCACTTGCTTATGTCTTCATTCCACATTCACGGTGTAATTCTGTTCATTGAAAATCTGGATAATTCCAGAGGCTGTTAAATAGTGAGAAATGTTGAGTGTAGCGTATGATGGTATAATAATGGCTAAACAAAACAAAATAAAACCGGCAGTCACCACATGCCAGGCAGGCCCTGTTATGGGCCCCTTAGATGACTATCAGCTCATTTAATGAGGAAAGAAATGATTGGGATTTGATGTTTGCAGCTGCAGAATGATCACCGTTGTTGATTGGGTAGCAAGGGTTGAAGGCTGGGCTTGGTTAACTTCCACTGTTGTTGTTTTTTTATTTTTTTACAGTTTTAAAATTCTTTCATAGTTACATGTTTTATTAATCACGTCTGAGAAAAGTCATTTATTTTCATTTTGTACAGCATTATCTTGTAAGGACAAAATATAGCGACAACTTCCAAGCTTTTTGCATATCAGAGCTGAAACTCCTTAGGAGGATGCTTCATAGTGTTTGATCACAGATGAGTTTGAGCATTGCTATCACTCAATAATTTTAATCATCTGTCAGATTCTCTCCTATACTATATATTAATATTTTCTCCGTTAAGCAAATATTTATTGGTGGCCTGTGGGAATAAGATACACCTAAGTCCTCTTTCCTTGGTATATTCACAAAAGCCTCTGAAACTAAATTTCCAAGTCAGGCCATACTAAGGCCTGGCATAATAAGTTTTCATCGTTAACAGTTATTTTGTGGTTTTATTTATTTTTATTTCAATTTTTTATTATATATTGTTTTTAAAATTCCAGTTTCCAATTGTTCATTGTATTTAGAAACAGTTGATTCTTTTTTTTTAACATCTTTATTGGAGTATAATTGCTTTACAATGGTGTATTAGTTTCTGCTTTACAACAAAGTGAATCAGTTATACATATACATTTGTTCCCATATCTCTTCCCTCTTGCATCTCCCCCCCTCCCACCCTCCCTATTGCACCCCTCTAGGTGGTTACAAACCACCTAGCTGATCTCCCTGTGCCATGCAGCTGCTTCCCACTAGCTATCCACCCTACGTTTGGTAGTGTATATATATGTCCATGCCACTCTCTCACTTTGTCACAGCTTACCCTTCCCCCTTCCCATATCCTCAAGTCCATGCTCTAGTAGGTCTGTGTCTTTTTTCCCGTCCTACCCCTAGACTCTTCATGACATTTTCTTTTTTTTTCTTAGATTCCATATATATGTGTTAGCATATGGTATTTCTTTTTCTCTTTCTGACTTACTTCACTCTGTATGACAGACTCTAGGTCCATCCAATCCAAAAATGGGCAGAAGGCCTAAATAGACATTTCTCCAAAGAACATATACAGATGGCCAACAAACACATGAAAGAATGCTCAACATCATTAATCATTAGAGAAATGCAAATCAAAACTACAATGAGATATCATCTCATGCCAGTCAGAATGGCCATCATCAAAAAATCTAGAAACAATAAATGCTGGAGAGGGTGCGGAGAAAAGGGAACCCTCTTGCACTGTTGGTGGGAATGTAAATTGATACAACCACTATGGAGAACAGTATGGAGGTTCCTTAAAAAACTAAAAATAGAGCTACCATATGACCCAGCAATCCCACTACTGGGCATATACCCTGAGAAAACCATAATTCAAAAAGAGTCATGTACCACAATGTTCATTGCAGCTCTATTTACAATAGCCAGGACATGGAAGCAACCTAAGTGTCCATCAACAGGTGAATGGATAAAGAAGATGTGGCACATATATACAATGGAATATTACTCAGCCAAAAAAAGAAACAAAATTGAGTTAGAAATCATAAAGATCAGATCAGAAATAAATGAAAAAGAAATGAAGGAAAGGATAGCAAATATCAGTAAAACTAAAAGCTGGTTCTTTGAGAAGATAAACAAAATTGATAAACCATTAGCCAGACTCATCAAGAAAAAAAGGGAGGAGACTCAATAGAATTAGAAATGAAAAAGGAGAAGTAACAACACTGCAGAAATACAAAGGATCATGAGAGATTACTACAAGCAACTGTATGCCAATAAAATGGACAACCTGGAAGAAATGGACAATTTCTTAGAAATGCACAACTTGCCGAGACTGAACCAGGAAGAAATAGAAAATATGAACAGACCAATCACAAGCACTGAAATCGAAACTGTGATTAAAAATCTTCCAACAAACAAAAGCCCAGGACCAGATGGCTTCACAGGCGAATTCTATCAAACATTTAGAGAAGAGCTAACACCCATCCTTCTCAAACTCTTCCAAAATATAGCAGAGGGAGGAACACTCTCAAACTCATTCTATGAGTCCACCATCACCCTGATATCAAAACCAGACAAAGATGTCACAAAGAAAGAAAACTACAGGCCAATAACACTGATGAATATAGATGCAAAAATCCTCAACAAAATACTAGCAAACAGAATCCAACAGCGCATTAAAAGGATCACACACCATGACCAAGTGGGGTTTATTCCAGGAATGCAAGGATTCTTCAATATATGCAAATGAAACAACGTGATACACCATATTAACAAATTGAAGGAGAGAAACCATATGATCATCTCCATAGATGCAGAGAAAGCTTTCTACAAAATTCGACATCTATTTATGATAAAAACCCTGCAGAAAGTAGGCATAGAGGGAACTTTCCTCAACATAATAAAGGCCATATATGACAAACCCACAGCCAACTTCCACTGTTTTTAATAGACCACTAGGTGTGCTGTGTGCCTGAGGAACTTTGGGATAAATAGTAGAAAAGATCAGAAATGAATGATCACCAGGGTTTAAAATTTCATCCTCCCTTACCTCCCTCCTCCCCATCCCCTGAAAAGGGGCAGATTGAGGAGGAGAATCTGCCTCAACACCTGGAGGGGACGGGAGAAGGCAAAGCATTCGGGAGGGAGCCTGCAGGGCCGATGGCTAGCTCAGTCCGGGGGCCGGGGGCCGTATGGGGAATGGGGTCTAGAGGGCGGTGGAGCCCCCAAACCCCCATTCCTCCAGCTCCTGGGGAACTTGCAGGTGGTTCATCCACAAAGTGAGGTACAAACCAGAGAGACGAAGACTACCTGCAGGACTCCTCTCAAGAACGAACTGCCCAGGGGCCAGTCCAAAGTTGCTGAAAGAACTGTCATATCTCAGAGCGCATGTCTCGCCCAAGTGGAAGGACTGGCCTGCGTCCAGTGAAATGCCCAGCCTTGGCCACCTTCAACTGTTTCCTGCACTGAGGAAGCTCAAGGCATCAGTGTTGGCCAGATGGGTGCTTCTGGAAGTGTTTTGAGGCACAGCATTTCCAGGATTCGGCTCCCCTTGGAGATTAAAAATGTGTTAGCACATGTTACGGATGCTGAGAAGCTCTATAGGAAGTGTGATTTTGTGATTTATAGTAAGAAATATATATTTGATCTCCGAGCAGAGCTCCTAAAACCCTTGGAATTTCCTGTGCTTAAGCTGATAAAGGTGTCATTTGTTATGTTATGAGGTGAATTTTGGAAAGCACCTAAGGGGGGCTGGTTGCCAAGGGAACCAACCAGGAATAGAGGGTTAGAACTTTCAGTCCCAACCTCTGATTGCCAGGGAGGGGAGAGGGGCTGGAGGTTGAATCAATCACCAATGGCCAATAATTTAACCAATCAGGCCTATGTAATGAAGCCTCCATAAAAACGCCAAAGGACTTGGATTCTGAGAACTTCTGGTTTGGTGACCACATGGGCATTCAGGGAGTGGAGTGCTCAGAGAGGACTGGAATCTCCAAACCCTATCCCCATACCTTGCCCTATGCATCTCTCCCATCTGGCTCTGTTCCTGAGTTATATCCTTTAGTAATAAATCAGTAATCTAGTAAGAAAACTGGTTTCCTGAATTCTGTGAGCCACTCTAGTAAATTGATTGAACCCAAGTTGGGAGTCGTGGGAACCTCCAATCTACAGCCCCTCAGAAGCACAGGTGACAACCTGGACTGACAGTTGGCATCTGAAGTGGCGGGAGGGTCGGGGGTGGTCTGGTGGGGCTGAGCCCTTAACCTGCAGCGTCTGACGCTCTCTCCAGGTAGCCTCAGAATTGAGTTGAACTGTAGGACACCCTGCAGGCGTCTGAGAATTGCTTGGTGGTGTGGGAAAACCCACACACGCTGGAGTTGGTGTCAGAACGGTGGTAAAGAAACCTAGTTTCCACTCTTTCAATAAGTAGTCTTTCTAAAACATTTCTTCCCCATTGTTGTTACATCCTGTTGAAAAAAGATTAAAGAAGACAAGTTAGATGATACAAACTTTAACACTGCATGAAATGGATAATCTGCTTCCAGAGAACTGAAAAAATGGGGCAGACGGCAAGAAGCTTTTATAGGATAAAGAATAAAGAACGAGCAAGAGGGGCTTCCCTGGTGGCGCAGTGGTTGAGAGTCCGCCTGCCGATGCAGGGGACACGGGTTCATGCCCCGGTCCGGGAAGATCCCACGTGCCGCGGAGCGGCTGGGCCTGTGAGCCATGGCCGCTGAGCCTGCGCGTCCGGAGCCTGCGCTCCACAACGGGAGAGGCCATAACAGTGAGAGGCCCGCGTATCGCAAAAAAAAACCCCAAAAAACAAAAGCACGAGCAAGAGACAAACAGAAAACATCTGATTGGCTGGGGCCACATAGGCACCCTTGTTGGGGATGAGGAGGCCTGGAGCTGGCTTGGCCTTCGGGAACTGGCTGACTGGACACACTGCGTGTCTGGTCAAGCGGAGCGTTTATGGGGTGTGGATGTTAGATCTAAGTTTCGGTTTGCTGACCCGGCACCCTGGGAAGGAGCGGACCCATCTTGGGCCTAGAGATTTATTTCAGCAATACACATGGTAAAATCGCGAGCGCGCCACAGAAATATACAAAAGAAAAGCGAAGCCCTCCAAAGCCCCCTCCACCCGTGTCCACTACCCTAAGGTAATCACTTTATTAGTTTCTTATCTCTTCTTCCAAAAGAAGATATACATACTAGAGGAAGTGTGTACGGGTACATTTTGGGTGGTAACAAGTAGGGGGAGGGTGTGTGCTGCTGTGTTCTAGTGGGTAGAGGCCAGAGCTGCTGCTAAACCTCCCACAGGGCACAGACAGACCCCTACAACAAAGAAGTTTGTGCCCGCGGTGTTGGTATTCCCAATGGTGAGAAAGCCTGCAGTGGTTGTGAGACCCGAGGTTATCAGAATCCTCTGGAGGGTGTGTTAAAACACAGATTGCTGCACCCCACCCCCAAAGTTTCTAATTTAGTAGGTCTGGAGGGCGCTCCCCCAATTTGCATTTCTACAAGATTCCAGGTGATGCTGATGTCACAGGCCCAGGGACCCCACTTTCCGAACCTCTGCCTGGGCCTTCCCCTGGTCTACATGGACCAGGTGGTTCCCTAGCACCAGGTCTGGGTTCCACCTGTAGGACGGGATGAAAGAGAGGGAGGAACACTACCCACTCTGTGAGCACTGAACCGAGACGCAGCAGAACCCATTTCCATTCATGGCCCAACGGCAAGAACTTAATGACGTGGCCACACTCCATTGCACTCGAGGCTGGAAGATGTGGTCGCTAGCAGAGGCCCACGATCCCCGCCGAGACGGCGGGCGATTTCATTATTGAAAAGAAGCAGAAAGAATGGACATCAGGACAGTCTGTGGCTCTGCTGAGAGGCTCTCCAGCTCTGCACCCTCCCCACTCTCTCCCTCCTTCCTATCTCTTCCTCACCTGCTGCTCTCCAGACACACCATCTCTCTGCTCTTCCGGCGGCCAGCACACTCCCTCCGCAGGGCATCTGCACCCCCTGCTCCTCTGCTTCGGAAGCACTGGATTTCTTCTCTCCATTCAGGTCACTCCTCAGAGAGGCCACCCTGCCCGCCCTGCCTGACAGGTACCCACTGCCCCCTCTTCCCCTTTACCTCCTCTCCCCTTATCCTGCTTTCTCTGTCCTTGTTACTTAGCCCTCAACAGCAGATTGCGTGTTTATTTCCCTCTCGATTTGTCTCCGTCACAGGAAAGTCAGTTTTGTGAGGGCAAGGCCTGTCTTCAAACAGATTTGTGCTGAGGATTTAAATCCGTGAGCCTCTTCCATGTTCATTAATTTGGAGTATTTTCTTGTGGCTTCTTGTGCCCAGCGTGGTTGCAGACGGGCCCTGTGGCCCTGGAACATTCCTGACTGACCCTCTGCCTCTCTGGGGTGGCCTCGTCTCTCCGGGTCCTTGGGTGTGAGCCAGAGGAAACAGAGCGAGCCGGCAGCAGATCTTCCTAAGGAGGCAGCACCATTGCTCAAAGGAGCATGTGACGGTCACACACATTTAAGATAATAGCCCAATCAAGGGAGAGGCCTTGATTCATCTGATTTACCCCCCACCAGGAAAATCATCTATCGAAACAATCTTGACTTACAAGATTCTTAATGGCTCAAAAGTGCCTTATCAGCTTAAGCTGATCTAAGAAAATAAACATTTCATAACTGTGATCGTATAAGCAGCTCCAGAAACAGAACAGCTCAGCTCCGATGGGTAGTTCTTACAAATAAACCAGGCAATCACACACTACAGAATTAACTAGAATTTCGGCAAATTCATGGGGAGCCCAATGGAAATGCCCTTGCCAAGTGAATGCTAAAATCATCCTGTCGTCAAAATGTGGTCAGGGGCTAGATGTGGGCCTAAAACATTTTGCTCTGACTAGAGCCACTTCTCAAGTGGAACCCAGTTAACTTGGGCCCTCAAATTGAAGGGTTACGCTTAGATTTTAGGGTAAAGCGACATAACTACAACACAATGAGTTCATCTAAAGGGTCCGGCTAACACCAAACAGAAACAGAATGCCGGAAGCCAGCGGCAGGCCTGGAATCAGGGTTGACTCAGTGTGTTCTGCATCGACGGCCCGTGCTGTCTAGAAGCACCATGCCCTGGAGCCCGGCAGGGTCCTGTATGATTAAAAACAGGCCAGGCCCTGGTCCAGGGGACAGAGATTTTCAGCATCACTGGTTAAAATAAAACCAGTTTCCTGTTCACCAGAAAACGCCAGTTATCAGAACAACCTCATTTTCTCAGCATTTTAATCGTTGAGATTTTATGGTGATAAGAAGAAAGGAAATTATTTTTCAGGAGAGTGTGCTGTAGCAATTTCTCTGGGACCTTATATCTTCTGGGACAAGGTGTCCAGTGTGGTCTTTTTTTGGAGGGACAGAAGAGTAGCCCAGACAAAATCAGGGGAGGCCCAGCTCTGCCCACTGGCTCACTTTGGGGGCAAGTGGTGCTTCTGGAAGGGCAGGGCTGCACTACAGCCAGGTTGCCTGGAAGGGGTCATTTTGTTCAGCCTGTTCCCATAAATTCCCCTAGAGCATAGGTGGTGATTTTTCTTACTCCTCGGATTCCAAATCCTTTCAGTAACTGGCTTGGCAGGCTGCACTAAGAGCAGTCAACAGAGAGGGCAAATGCCTCGGAAAGCTAGGCCAAATCAGGGCTTGGGAGGCCGCCAGGGCTGTGCCAGGAACCAGTGGCTCCGGCAGGGTGGGGACCCGTGCAAAACCACGCGTCGCCTCCACGGCTTCAGGACTGGTAGCCACCAGCCACAAAGTCCCATCTTGGCCCCTTCCAGAGTTTTCCAGAAGGTTCTCACATTTTCTGCACAAGACAGGCATCGTAATCCTGTCGTTTAATGGGGGTGAGTGCGGCTGCTGGCAGCTCACCAGTCAGGGAGTGCCTTCCTCGGCATTCACTGGTAGGAGGAGACCTCAGTGAGCTCAGGTCCTCAGAGCACCAAAAGAAAATATTTTTCGTGTGATGTCTTGGAAACTATTTCTAACAGGCAGAGGCTCACTGAGGCTTCAGAGGCCACAAGCCTAAAAATGTTGCAGACTCTCTGGAAACCAAAGAGGCTTCTCTGAGGCTGTGTGAAAAGGCTGCCAATGTCCTTGCAGCTGGTGATCTGAAGATTCTTCCCTTTCACTCTTTTTTCTTCCTGTTCCTTCCCGCACGGGACCCCTTCCCTGGGAGGTTCCTTTTATTCTTCAACAGTGACAGCCTCCTCCCGACTGCAACCTTCACTGCAGCTGCAAGAGCTTGGAGGGAGGGGAAGAACCCAACTCCTCTGAAGCGGTGAGGGCTGTTCAAAGCTCAGCTCCATAGCTCTTCTGGGGGCAAATGCTTTTATTTATTTATTTTTGCGGTACGCGGGCCTCTCACTGCTGTGGCCTCTCCCGTTGTGGAGCACAGGCTCCGGACGCACAGGTTCAGCGGCCATGGCTCACGGGCCCCGCCGCTCCGCGGCATGTGGGATCTTCCCGGACCGGGGCACGAACCTGTGTCCCCTGCATCGGCAGGCGGACTCTCAACCACTGCGCCACCAGGGAAGCCCAGCAAATGCTTTTTTGGGGGGTGGGACTGCGCCGCGAGGCTTGCAGGATTTTAGTTCCCCGGCCAGGGATTGAACCCCCGGCCCTCCGAGTCCTAACCCCTAGACTGCCAGGGGGTTCCCAGCTTTTTATGTTTTATTCACAGTGCCCATGACCCATCTTCACCCCAAGACTAATACCCAAACTGTCGAGGGACTGGCTAGGAGAAGGCAGTCTCTCCTGGCTCTTCACACTGGCCTGCTACAGAACACTGCTTGTCTCCCGACATCCCTACCCTTGTCAGAACCTCAGAGCAGGCGGCATCAAAGACTCAAGCTGGAGGCCCCCCAGCGGTAGACCAACAGTAAATCAAGCCAACGCTGTAGGATGTGCTATGCAATACAGTCACCACTGGCCACGTGTGCAGACCAAGCACTTGAGATGTAACTAGAGCAAACTGAGACGTACCATAAAATACACACCCGATTTTGTAAAACATCTCCTTACTAATGTTTATATTGATTCCATTTTCAAATGATACTATTTTCGATATACTGGGTTAAATAAAATCTGTTATTAAAATTAGTTTCACCTGTTTCTTTTCATTCATGGGGCTAGTAGAACACTTAAAATGACCTACGTGGTCGGCATTATATTTCCATAGGACAGCACTGCTCTAGAAACTCTGAAAGAAACTTCGGACTGCTCTGAATGTCAGGAACGTTCCTAGAGAAAAGCAGAGTGGAGCTACACTGACATAGGAGGGAGGAGTTCATCGGAGAATGAGAGACAGGCTTTTTGTTTTGGAAGAAACAATTTTCACTCGCTAGCCGACCAGCGGGCCGGGGCAGCAGGGGCAGCAGGATACTAACCGGATTTTATTCAGGTGCCTGTTTTAGCTCAAGCCAGCCTTCCGGTCTGCATTGGCACATCAGGGGCAGGAACTGGGAAGCTGTGATGTGATCCGTCTCCAAGGCTGTCAGCCCTCCAGGAGGAGAGGGACCTGCGTTTGCCCTGTAAGTCACACAGAGGCATTTTTGTATCTGGGCAAAAAATCCAATAGGAACAGCTGCCGTTTCAATGCTACGGAACTATCCTAAGCGCTTACTGTCTATTCAGTGTTCTCAGATATCCCATTCAGTTGATGTAATTACTGCCTGTGTTTCACAAATAAGGAAGCAGAGTCCCCCAGGGGTTAATAAGGCAGAAAATCACACCGGCTAAGAGAGGAAGTCAGGGTTTGCCTCATGTCCCCCCTTTGCACCCTGCTCTACCTTGTTCCAGCCTCTGCTTGGACCCGAGCCCCCCGCCACCCAGCTGCTGGGTCTGGCCTGCTCCACAGCCGGCTGCTGGCCCGGGTGGGCTTTCCTGGCCTCTGCTGGCTGCTTCTGACCCAACAGGTAGAGCCCCAGTCCCTGCCCAGCACCCAGCCGTGTGCCACGGGCTGTGGGATGCAGGAGAAGCATCCAACAGCGTGCTCTCTGCTGGCTGGGGGAGCTCCACTTGGGCAGGAGGGTCAGCCCTCCTCAGGGCCCTGCCCAGTCCCCAGGTGCTCTCTCGGGGTTGGCATCTGCTCCCGGGCCCAACCGGGCTTGAAGGGCCTTTGTTGTCCAGCTCTCTGTTTTCTGTTTCACCCTGGCAGGTTCCATCTGGCATTTAGATATTATAAATAGCAGCTGCTAGGGTGTGACTTGGGTGGAAACCTGGAGGCTGTACTCCACCCTGAAAGGGGAAAAAAAGCTTATTTAATTCGTTTCTGCGCTTGGAAGCTTCTAGCTGTTTAGAATGCCAATTAGGTGGCAGCTGCGCGGTTTTTTCCTTTCTCTATCCCAAGAAGGCCCATTTGCTTTTCTGGGCCTGTCGACTGGAGCTCTTACAGGAGGTTGGGTGGGGCAGGCTTGGCAGGACCACGGCGGCTCTGAACGTGGGCTGGCTGAGTTTTGCTGACTTTCTGCCTGTGGGTGGGGAGTGGGCAAGTTTCCACAGAGGGGCCCAGCCCTTCTCAGTTTCTTCTGCGATGCAGGAGCTTGGGGTAAGAGGAGAGATGTTCCCCTGAGAGAGCAGCCAGCCAGTGCCTGAGGAAGACCCCACTCTAGTGCCCTAACAGATGCCCTCGGAAGGGCATCCAGCAGGACTCGTGGCTCCAGTACAGCTTGGGTCTCTGCACAAGGCATCTGGCATCGACCGTGCTGCCTTGTAGATGACATCCACTCCGCCCAGGCGCTGTTTCCCCATCGCTGTGCTGGGGGTTACAGTTCCCGCCAGGGTTCCGGGGAGGGCGGCGTGGCCCAGTGCGTGGAAAGCGCCTTTGGCACGGCGCCTGGCACGCAGGGAGGGCCCACAGATGCCAGCTCTCACCAGCTTCCGTGTTAGGTTGAAACGCTAAGCCAGATAACACTCAGAGCAGTTCCTAAAGGGTTCAGTGCAACTTACAGGAGACCAGAATAAATTGGAGGGCTTCCAGTTACCAGCCAAATGTTAATATCTAAAACGATATTTAAAAATGAAAGCACTATATAATAAAATACAAAATGTTCCTTAATACAAAAGAAAAAGAGCATTGCAAGGCAAAATGACGGCAAGAAAGCAAAGCAAGCGGATATGTCAGCAGACAAAAATGAGAAACACCCAGACACTCGTGCTCCGGGAGTCTTCACCGTTATGAAAAGTCCTTGGTGTGTGACCTTTTGGCTCCATTTCCACGCATATAATAATTTGCATTTTTGTGTGTGTGTGTGTGTGTGTGTGTGTGTGTGTGTGTGTGTGTGTGTGTGTGTCTGGGCGGGTGAGGGCTGAGGCTCTGATGTAGTTAGTGAAAGGAATAAATGAGTAACACTTCTCTGTGGATAAGCGTGGGGCGGGGCTGCTGACAATCTCAGCACTGTCAGCCGTGGTGACAGGGAGGTTTCCTTAAGGGTCTTCTTTGTGGACTTTTTCTGCAGAAAAAGCCAATGGACAGCCCTGTGCAGTTCCTGTGGCCAAGAGATCAACACCCCTTTGGGACTGTCCAAGAAGAATGGGAAAATTCTAAAGGAGGACTCAGGTCCTGCCATTTGGCAAGGGGAGCTCAAGGTCATTGGAATTTGGGCAAAACTGTGAATATGATGTCACTATTAAACAAATATTGAGTCACCTGTTCACTTCATAAGTAGCTTTTGTTGTGTGGTTAATTAGGATGAAAACATAGTATTCATTTTAAATTAAATCCAGAGTCCATTCCAGCATCTATTGAACAACAGTAAGAGGGTAAGATTTGAAGCAATTCCCCCATATTCTTCAGATTCTATCAGCTGTGAGACACTTTGGGTGTTCAAAGACGGCTGGCTGCCTTTCATTCCTCCAATCTCTATCCTTCCCTGTCACGATGGAGGAGGAAAGGGAATACCAGGCCCACCTAGTGCAGCGTCTTAGGTACCCAACTGAGTGAACAATTTGAACCCAACACATCCCAAGTTGCAGAAGCTGGCCAAGTCTCTCGTCATTCAGGACTACTGCTTTGCCTTCTTGAGGCGCGGGGAAGCCGATGCTCTGGAGAACTTCAGGTGTGTGCCACACCCCTGGGAAGAAGCACACCCTCTCTTGCCATGCAAAAGCCATAGTCTGGACTCCATTCTCATCCGCGATGTCCAGAGTTTAAGTGCAACAAAGGAGTTAAATCTGACTGTAGAAACTTTGGTGCTTTCTAGGTGCTAACACTGTGTTGCAGGGTGCTTCGGGGAGCTCAACTGTACGTTATGTTTCCTCTGAACACGGTGCCTGTGAATCATGCTCCTTGGGGAGTATCAGATGAGAGAAGCTTACTGGCTGGCAGGTAACGTAGGGACCGCCTTCTTCAGATAGGTCCTTGCCTTGGGTCTTCCGTGGCCTCTGAAAGTCTTCAGGGGTCCAACCTCTTGTTCTCTCTTCTTCCCTTTCCCCTACTGGAGAGAGTCTCACCATCTCCCAGAACGCCATTTAATGTCCCCTTCTTCTTAGACTGAGTCGTCATTATCAGATGTCAAGACGTTTCATATGGAGACATCAATGTCACTTTTCAGGGAGACAGTGTTTGAAAACCTGAAGACAGAGAAGAATATGGAATAGCTTCAGATAAAGACCATTGGTTTCATTCATTCATTTATTTTTTTTCCCTTCACTGAGAACCTGGAGAGACACTTCTTAAATCCACCTTCTCCACTGCCACCACCTTGTTCAAGAGACCATCTGCTCTGGGCTGGACAAGTGCAAGAGTTTCTTAATGGTTCTGTTTGCTTCCATTCTTGACTTTCTCCCACTATTCTCATCAAGGTGATCTAAACAACAACAACAAAACCCCCGAATCTGATCTTGTCTGTTGGCGCCCCTGCTGAAATTCACTGACTGCATTTCCCTTCCATCCGTCACGTGTAGGATGAAGACTAAACCCTTCAAGGTCCTTTGAGCCATGGCTGCTGCCTGTTCCCAGCATCAGCTGTCCCTCTGTTTCTGTCCTGCAGTGAGACTGGCTGTCTTTCAGATCCTCAAATCTGTACGAGCCACCCTTCCCCCCCTTCACTTCCTCAAAAACGCTTTCACAGCCTTCAGGCTTGAACAACTTCCTTGCAATATGTTCTCTTAACACTTGGTAATTGCCTTTCATATCATTTATCAGAGTGATGATTACGTATTTTTCTGGTGGTTATTTGTATTCACAGAAATTAGTCTGTCTCTCCGTCAGATTATCCGTTGCGTGAGCAGGGGCTGTGCCTGTTTTGCTCACCATTCTATTCTCAGAGCCTAGCACAGAGCTCAACACAAAGTGCTGAATAAATATTTGTCAAATACTTGAATAGATTTGTAGACTGGGCTCCCAGGAGTTTATCATCAGCTAAGAGACAAAAAGATTCTTCGAAGCCCTCTTCAAATGTCATCTTCATCGTGAAACTTCCCTGTTCAATCCCCTTTTCTCCTCTCCACCCTGGGCAGAATAAATCTCTTCCAGCATATGCCCCAGTGTGCTCTGTGTCCTTAGTTATCTCTTCTTGGGCTTTTTTTTTTAATAGCTAAATTATTTTTATTGAAGTATAGTCGATGTCCAATGTTGTATTAGTTTCAGGTGTATCTCCTTGGGCTTTTGGAAGAAGACTGGTCTAACCTCATCCATACCTTTCAACTGGACAGCTCCACCTGGGTGCCTGTATCCATTTCTCAGGGATGCTTTAACCAAGTACCACAAACTACAAGTCTGAAATCAAGGTGTCGGCAGGGCCATGCTCCCTCTGAAACTTGTGGAGAAGAATCCTTTCTTGCCTCTTCTAGCTTCTGGTGTTTCCTGCATGTCCCCTCCACCTGCCCCACCCTGTTCAGCTGCCTGGGAAAATCCTACTGACCCTTTCAGCTCCTTGATGCTCTCTTCTGTGCAGCTGATCTGACCCATTACCAAGGATAGTCAATCACTCCCTCCTGTGCGCCCACTGCTCCTTGCCTGTAATGCCAACATTGTCCTTATCACCTGTTATCACAATGTTTTAACATCCACTGTATCATGGAATAGTAGATGGTAGGTGCCTTGAGGGCAGGGACTGTGTATCATTCAGTTTTCAAGTTTATATCTCCGGCACCCCACAGGGCGATTGGTATGAAGAAGGTACCCAATCCGACAAATGATGAATGAGTGAATAAATGAATAAATAAGTGAACTAAGTGGAATCTGAACAGGCCGTCAGTGGAGGGTGATGGGGAAGACCTCGAGGACCATGAAAACACTCTGTGGGACTCTATGGTTCGGAGACATTAGAAGTCAATGATCGCAATTTAAGCTTAAGTTGAGTTCAGAGTAATAGTGGCCTATATAATGTGTGTGGGCTCGAGGGAGTGAAAGGTTTATAGAAAATAAGACTATCGTGTGTGCAATCAGGAAGGTGAAGTTTAAAAAGAAGCCCCCGAATTACTTTTAACTCATGAGTGAGCGTGCTAGAGTGGAATAAAAGTGGGTCCTCTTAGTGGAAAGTGGTTGTCTAGAAAAATAACATGCATGTGTGTGACACAACCAGAATGACTATTAAAATCATGTGTACTGGCACACTGGAAGAGCACGAAATAGGAATTGTGAACAAAATGCAGCTCTCCTATCTATCTATCTATATCTATCTATCTATCTATCAGCTATCTATCATCATACATTGTATGTATGTATGTCTCTGTGTATCTATATCTCTATCTATCATTTACATACATATCTATCTATCATCCGTGTATTATGTATGTATATATCTATTATCTATCTATCTATCTATCATTTATCTCTCATCTACCTATCACCTATCTACTCCATAAGAGCGGTACGGGCAGATGCGAGTTTTGTGGGGTCCCCCATTGTCTCTTTAAATTTTATTTGATAGCAACAGAAGCCCTCTACCTCCGCTGATGACTTGGGCAAGCCAAGGAACTTACTGTCACGTTCAGGCAATTAAAAAGGTCCCTTGAGCTGCAAAAAGTAGGCTCACTTCAGATCTTAGCATTCCAAGTCCCAAGTAACTGTTAAAACTCTGCAACCGAGCCTTCAATCTTCCCTCCTCCCTTGGCTCAGACCGGCCTGGTCCTGGAAGCCTGCCCTGGGAGAGGGGACATGGTCCTTTTCCTCTCCTCTCCTCTCCTCTCCTCTCCCTCTGTTCCCCTCCTCCCCTTGCTAGCTGCTGTTTCCCTCCATGCCTGGAATGGAGCCCAGAAAGGGGAGAGGTAAGGGAATAAGATAGTTCTCACATGGCTGGGTGGCCGAAGCCCTCTGGGCCGGCAGCTGGCCTCCGTGGGGTGGCCTGGCATATGATTAAAGCCAGCCCTGGCACGGGCTCTGCAGAGGTCTCCAGCTGGGCCCCTGTCTCCTGTGGTTCCCTTGATCCAGGCTGAAGTTCTCCATCCCTCTGGGTGGTCTCATGTGACTCCTGCCCCAGCTCCAGGGCTGCCAAAGGTACAACAGCCAGCCCCTTTCTGCCGAGGTCTTCTGACCACCCCACAGCACTCCATACCTGTTCCCTTTCCCACGGGGCCCACATCTGGTCTTGAGACGCTCCCCTTGCTCTGCCACCAAAGTAGTATCCATTGCTAACGTTTAAATGTCCCTTACAGTGTTCCAGTGCTGAAGTCCTATGTACTTTACGTTTATTACGCTCACAACCACCTACAAGGTGGGTAGATCTGGCAGGCCCTATCCGTGGGTATTTATTTAAAACTTCTGCCTTAAGTTCCGTTGTCACAAAACACAGCAGGCATATTTCATTTTGTGATCGGTTTTGATTGCAGACACAGGAATCGAGAGATTGAGGCTTTATCTTAGTTTGACCATAAACTCACCGTGAAGCTAGGATAAGCCAGGCATACCTGGAATGGACTCGTCAGCACCAAGGTTCCCTCTTGCACTAAAATTCTGTGACTTAAGACATAATTCTCGAATAAGGAATTATATATAGGTGTTTGGGATGGGTAAGGTAGGAACTAAGGCCTGGAGAAGCCCAGACTGTTCAGATATAAGTAACCCTTAAAAGTCTTGAGCCTCCTTGAGAATTCCCTGGTGGTCCAGTGGTTGGGACTCGGCACCTTCTCTGCCGGGGCCTGGGTTCAATCCCTGGTCAGGGGACTGAGATCCCGCAAGCCATGTGGCATGGCCAAAAAATAAATCTCGAGCCTCTTTAAGTTTTGAAAAAATGATATTTAAAGTTCCTCAAAATCTAGGTCTTTACCATTGCTTCTTTGATACTCCTAAAGAGAAGTCTCGATAAAAAGAGAGGATTCAGAAGCATGTGCTTTCAAGAACCTTAAAAACATTTGTCCCTTTAATTCATGAACTCCACTACCAGAAATAAATTCTAAAAAAATAATCAGAAGCATACACAAAGATCTGTGCGTAAGAAGATGAATCACGGTAGTCTTTACCACAGTAAAAAGTAGGAACTACTCCCCTTGTTCAATTTCTGCGATACCCCTTCAGAGAGGATCTCAAACCATGTGAAATATAGCAGTGTTCTCTCCCCTTGTCCTACCTTTCTGTTTTACATCCTAACACTCATCACCATCTAATGCAGTATATGTTTATTTGTTTACTTGGTTTTTTTTGTTCGTTTGTTTGTTTTGCTCGTACCATGTGGCTTGCAGGACCTTAGTTCCCCCACCAGGGATTGAACCCATGTCCTGGCAGTGAAAGCGCAAAGTCCTAGCTATTGGACCACCAGGGAATTCCCAATTTGTTTACTTGTTTACCTTCTTTCTCCCAACTAGGAAGTTCTCTCCATGAGAGCAGTAGGGGCAGATCCAAGTTCTGTGGGGCCTGAAGAACACATATATCTGAGGTCCTTTTTTAGGAAATTAATTAAAAAATAAGAATAGAAAATTGAGCATGAAAGTGAATATGAATTTAGAATAAAAAGAAAAGGTCCTTGAAAGGCTCCTCATTAGCCTGGCAGTGAGTGTGCCTCAGAGGGGAAGGGGCTTGTTCTGTCTTGTTCAAAACTGTATCTCCTGGACCTAGACCCGGCACGTAGCAGGTGCTCAGGAAGTACTTTTGGAAAGAAAGAGGAAGTAACAATGGACATTGATTAAATGAATGAGCAAAGAGAGGTGGAAGAGGTCACATAACTGGCCCCCAAACACAACTAGTAACAGAGAGAACTGGATTTGGCCATAGTTTTGCTCTCCCCGCCTTTCTGGGTTCGTGGCTGCCTAGCTAGAATCCATTCCCAGCGTCCCTTGCAGCTACGTGTGACCATGTGATGAAATTCTTCCATTTTAAATGTGAGCAGAAATCCTTGTGCTGCTTCTTAGAACCTTAAGCTTATGGGTGCCTCTTCCATGCTCTCTTCTTTTCCCCTGCTGGCTAAAATCTGGATGTGGTGGTGACTCAGTTTGACAAGATCCCGATGGGAATGGCAGAGCAACAGCTTGCAAAGAACCAAGATTCTAGAACAACTGTAAATAACAGAGCTGCTTTACTTACCAGCACAGTCCCCATCTGGATTATGATGTGACAGAGGAATAATCTTCTTTGTTCTTTAAGTCTTGGTATTTGGGGGCCTTTTTGTTATAGCAGCTTCACCGTACACTAACTAATACAGGTTTTAAAGCCAGGCCCTTTTCATCACACTATACTATCTCCTAGCAGCACTACCAGAAATAGGGAGGGCGATTTACTTACAGTCAGGCCGGACAGATGTGCTGTGGCTTTCTCCTGGCTGTTCCTCATGCTTGCCTTCCCTAGTAATAGGAACAACAGCTAACTATGTGTCAGGTACTCTCCTAAGTGCTTTCCATGAAATGACATTTAATCCTCACTTTTTGAGTAGATAGTATTATTATCTCCATTTTACAGAGGAATAAATCAAGGCACAGAATGTTTAAGTAACAGCTAGTAAGCGTGAGAGGTAGGATTTAGACCCATGCTGGCCTGTTCCAGAGCTTAGTTTCCCTTCCCGTCCTTCAGATCCATTCAAGTCTTCCCCATTGTGAATAGGCCAATAGTAGCACCAGATGTCCGTAAATAAAAAAAAAAAATCTCCTCCCCCTTTCTCTCTGTCAACTGTTCTACATTTATGTCTCTTTGATATCTTTCCATGATGGTGGGAGCTCTAGCGTTGGGGGATATCATTTGGTTCGAATCAGCCAGCATTTCGTCAGGGTACATCCGAGAGGGCCCTGAACTGGGAGGAGATTCGGTCTCCGGGCCTGGCTCTGCCACGGGTTTGTGCTTGACCTTGACCTTGGCCCTGCCCTCTGTAACGTGACAAGCATGGATAGTCTCCAAGGTTCCTCATAACTATGAAATCTAAAATCTGTGGTTCTGTCCTTCCTTGGCTCGCTATCTGTCCTTTGGCACTGTGGGCAGGAGGCCAAGGAGAAAAGGTCAGCTCCGTACCTTGGGTCTTGGAGGGGCATCAAGTGGTTTCACTGGATTCAGAGATGCAAAGGAGAAGGTGAGGATAAGTCAGACTCTGCTGGTCTCCTGTTGGTTCTGCTATTAAAGGCTCAAATGTCTCCTGGCTATGCAGATGCAAATGAAACATGATTTAGGGTAAGAGTGGGGATGAGGAAGCTTCCAGCCTCGAAGAGGGAACTTGAATCCAACTGAATGAACAGTGAAATGATCCCCAGTCTAGAATCCCAGTTTACTTGTAAGTCGGGGTAGGATGCCCTCCAAGAGACGAACAGTGCCCATGAACTTCTGTCAGTGGTAGGAAAAGAGGGGTCCCCTAAAAGACAGACAATAAGCAAGAAGAAGAATTTGAGAACACGTGAATGAATAAACGAGGGATAGGACAATTTTCCTCCTTCGAACATCTTTAGCAATCAAACGCAGAAGGACTTCGGCTCTCTGGAAGGCTTAGGTGGATCTCCCTGTCGCCAATCCATGTCGAATTGGTCATGGCTGCAACATGTCAGGGTGCAGGAGGTTAGGGGAAGCCTTTGATTCCGGCTGGCTGCTAAAATCAAAGTTTCCCTCCTTCCTGATTTTACCATAGTTTCCCTTCTGGAAATTACTTGCACATGGTTGATACGGGATCAGTTCTGGGCTAAGAAAGTGGCAGCCAAGATCTATTTGGTCATATAATGAGCCATGGCAGAAAGAAACGGGAAGAGATAAGACCTTAAGCTGTAAGCAGAGTGGGCCTTTGCCGAAAGGAGGATGACCGGTGCTTTTGCTTTCTCAACAGAATTAAAGAACTGAATGTCTTGACTTGCATGGCTTGGCAGGTGTTCTCTTTGCTGCAAATCTATTAGCTCCTTGCTGACTCTGTCGAGTGGGTGATGCAAAAATAAAAGCTGCAAGGGAGGAGCCCGCAGTGACAGGAAGGACACGGGGCCCTTGAGAGATCGGGAGCTGAGGGACAATGACCCAGAATTCAGAGGAAAGGGGCATCTGAGGGAGCAGCTCTGCATCGTGTTCAGTTCAGTTTTTTTTTTCTGAACAAGGGAGAAAATGTGTGCAGCCACAGATCATTTGCATTTCAAAGAGCAAAAGCCAAACTGAGCTGCAGACATACTTTGTGCTGGGGGAGGCAGGCATAGTGTCCATACCCCCAGATACGTCCGTGCCACCCAAGGGAAGCTGTCCCATACATTTGAGAACTTTTCAATGATGTGGGTCCCCTTTCTCTCTTTCCCCTTCCTATTTCCCCTTCCAGACTGGCTGCGTGTCTGTCACTTCAACTCAGGGCAGCCATTGGGAACCTTCTGTGCTAGATAATATCTCCTCCTCAAATTAAAAGTGGTCCTTTCCTACTTACTCAGAGCCCTGGTATCAGGATGGTTGAGGAAGATTGTTAAATGGCAGTATGATGTGAAGATTTCCTGGGGATTTCAATTACCCTGCTTCCTCTACCCTTCAGGATAAAGGTTAATCACGGGAGGGGGAATGAAAATAACACACTGTCTGATGAGAAATGAGGGATGGGTCAGATGGCACTCACAGAGGCTGGCTGAGATTTCAGTTTCTTACTGTGATGAAAACTGCATTTCCATTAACGGCTGCTGTAGACGTTACTACCAAGAGTCGCCTGTGATAGCATCATCCAGCAGGTCATGTGGTGGGGACCCGTCCGGCTAGGGATGGCTGCTGGAGCCTCTACTCCTCTGCCTCCACACAGTCCCGGGGATGCTGCAAACGAGCAAAGGTGGCACTTTGGTGCGAGTGAACTGGGAGGTCCCAGTACATATATCGTGGTGATTTAAAAATGTTTCCTTCTCCTACCCTTTTCCTGTGACCTTCCCCTGTCTGATTTGAATTCACGATTTTTTCCATGTGTTCCGCAGGAAGCCAGATATAGGTCAACAATAATACATAGCAAACAGTGTTATCTTCCAGGTACCTACTAGGTACCCTACTAGTGTATCTCATATACACTATCCCTCATAGTTTCAATAACCCTGTGTGATGGAGATTGTCTTTCAGTATCCATTCTTCCCTTCCCCCTTAATAATAGAATCCCACTTGTTTTTTAAGCTAGGCAGATGACTTCCTTCAATTAGATCATTTAGCCCAGCTTTTCTTGTAGTTGTGTGTGCCCATGTGGTCAAGGAGATATAAGCAGAAGTGCTGCATGAGAGTTTCAGGAAGTATCCCTAACGGAGAGGAACATCCCTCCCTCCTTTTTTTTTGGCTGTACCACGTGGGGCCTGTGGGACCTTAGTTCCCTGACCAGGGGTTGAACCTGTGCCCCCTGCAGTGGAAGTGCAGAGTCTTAACCACTGGACCACCAGGGAAGTCCTGGAACATGACCCTTTTTGTCTCTTCCTTTCTGTGCTGACTGGAATGTGGACATGATGGCTGGACGTGAACAGCCATCTTAGACCAGGAGGCTGACATTGTTGGCAATGGTAAAGCACCAAGATGGAGCTGCAGTCCCTGAAAATTGTGAGGGAGAATTTTGAGTTTTTTGGTCACCTGCAGTCGAACCTGTCCTACCAGAAACACCCTGCAAGAACATAGTAGAATGAGGTGCTGGAGAGTGTGGGCTTTGGGGTCAGACATCCCTGGTTAAAATCCTACTTCCTGTACACTTGCCAGCCTTGTGACCTTAGGCAAGTTATTTCGCTGCTCTGTGTCTGACTCTTCATTTGTAAAATCAGTGTAAGTAAAACCTTAATGGATTTGAGGGAGTGAATTAAACTATATAATATACTTAAAATTTTCAGCATCTGGTGCAAGGTAAGTGCATGAAAAATGGTAGAGTTATTCTCATATTATAGATGAGGAAAATCTCATCAGACCTCAGAGAAAAAACCTCAGAGAAGTTAAGTAACCTCCCCAAGGCCATGCAGATAAATAATTTAGAGAGTTGGACGCTTGTAATTTTTCCCTGACGTTGACCACCATAGATGCCTAGATAAAAAAACAAGGAGAAAAGTGCACTCTTCCTCATTTCATACTTGTGAGCTAACACATCTAGATACACACACACGTTCACTCACACACGTAGCTCAGCTTTCTTTGAATGGAGAATTATTATTTCTTACAAATGAATCTGCTGAAATGGGAATGTTGATTTGTTTGAACTACCATGTGCCAATATCAGAAATTTGTTACAAAGTTTCCAACAAGCTGTGCTGACCCCCCAGGTCACCAGCTGGCGATCTGTCCTCTGTGACGTTATCACATTCTGCGTTTCCTTGCACACGGAGCTCACTTTTCTATGATGAGACCAGGGCTGAGGTTTGGATGGGATTGTTTTATAGCAACTGTGGGCTCTTGACGACAAGGGTGAGCTCAGTGGTCTGTCATTCGAGGTGGACGATTTAAGGAGGTTGTGAGTGGCATAAAGGCAGGGGCAGTATCTCTTTTGTTCACCGACGTGTCCTCACCCAGATGGGCTCAATTATCATGTAGTGAATGAACTTTTAATGAACGAGAGCTCCAGGACCATCATGCAACAAACAGTCCTGGATGAACTGCTAACCAAGCAGGACCCTAGGGGCCTTCCCGGGACAGACCCCTCACCCATATCCTCTGGCTTAGCTCCTCTCTGAAGGACCTAGGTAACAGTATATGATGCACATTTCCTCAGTTGTTTTACAGATGTGAAACCCCACCACATGGAAGAAATTAACTGCTTGATGACCATGAGCACACAGCCCCCAGATCTACTGGCCCCTAAGGATTGAAAATGTTAACCCCGTGACACCACCCTGTTACCTCACCATCAACCAATCAGAGAATTGTGCACGAGCTGGTCACTTACCCTGGGATGCCTCTCCCTTACCTGGCCTTTAAAAATGCTTTGCTAGGACTTCCCTGGGCCTGCAGTGGTTGAGACTCCGTGCTTCCACTGCACGGGGTGCAGGTTCAATCCCTGGTCGGGAAACCGGGATGCCGCGTGCCTTGCGGTGCAGCCAAAAAGAAAAATTGCTTTGCTGAAACCCACTGGGGAGTACGGGCGTTCTGAGCACTAGCTGTCTTGAGCTCCTTGCTTGGTGCCCTGCAATAAATGCTGTACTTTCCTTCACCACAACCTGGTGTCAGTAGATTGGTTTTACTTCCTGTAGTCGAGCAGACCCATGTTTGGTTCGGTAATAAATTCAGCCACTGAATTGATGCTCATAGGACTCCCCACTGGGGCCCAGGTATGGGGGGCACTTGCCCAGCTTTGCCCCCCACCCTGACACCCAATCCCACCATTTTAATAGCACTCCATCTTCCTTTTAGTGAGCCTCCCACCATGGGCTGTTTTTTTGGAAGAGGGTGGCAGGTGGAGGAAGCGCCTGTCTCTTAGAAACCAAAGGGGCCAGATCCTCTCTCTGGGAACTTTGAATCTGAACAATGGCTGCAAGGTTAGAGGAAAGTTGGAAGCCATTCACTGCAGGGCCCGGGTGGTGTGGGATTACACGGCCCTGCTCGGAGTTTAGCAGTGCTTCCTTCAGCCCACCTGCCCACCCTGGACTTCTGAACTCCCATGGGTTCTGATGTACCATAAAGTCTTTGAATAATCCCCAGCTTCTTCGTTTCTTAATATAGTTTGCAAACAAAATTGCAAGAGGGATTTTACTGATAATCTTTGTCTTTACTGATAGACTTAAGATTATCTGGTAAATTTCCAAAGAGCCATTTAGGAGCAGCAGAGAGAAGTTGTACACTCAAGGCCAGTATTTTTCAGTTTGAAAGATGGAGACTGAAGTAATTGGAGAAGGTGATAGTGCCTGTTTCTGAAATGATTATTAGGATTGAGTATTTGGCACTGAAAAAGCTGGAGAGAAGGGAGTTGAAGGCTGGATCCATGGCTAAATATGGTGCCAACACCTAGTTTTACAATTGCTGACGCATTTTTCTCATCAACAAAGAATGTACGTTGGCAGGTTTCTCTCTGGCCCTCGCAGCACGCTTATTGCTGTGAGGCCCCTTCACATGTTGTGATGATTCTGGGTCATTTTCTCAAGTTTGAAATTGTGGATGTGGCCATGTCTGTTTCCAGACAGAAAACAGTGGAACCTTGGAATGAGTTGGAAAAAGTTATCCACTGTGAATTTGCACTTTGATCCAACTGAATTAAGAAAGCAGGTCCTTGCGGTTTTCCACAAAAGGAATCAGGCTTTCATATTCTACACTACCAGTGCCCTTCTTCTCTGAAAAGAATGCATGGTCATTGTTTAAATTACATCAGAAAATATTCCTATTGTGTTTTACGATTTTTTTTTGTCCCTTATACCATGAAAAGAATGACTTTGAGAATCCAGTTTCATAAGCCAACTTTAATAGTATAATTTCTAAAAAAAAAAAAGTAGTATAATTTCTGTTGGAGTAATTAGCATCCTTCTTCCTCATCTTTTGCTGAACCCACTGGAAAAAAAAAAAAGACAAAGGAGAAAGGCAGATGGAGACCAAAATATCATCTTTCCAACTGATAACGTTGATATGGGAGAAAGTGGAATGTATCCGTGAGCTAATGGATTTCCTAATTGTGAGACCAAGTATTGGCAAGACTGCCCATCTGGCCACGGGTAGAGTTGGACCACCGCTGGCCTCCACACAGGGCAGGGGTGGAGTGAAGCTTTCCTGCTCTGTTCCCCATGGGATCAAGGGCCAACTAGAGCATGTCTTCGCTGCTATTTCCTAAGAGGAAGAGGAGACAGGAAGGGGCTAGGCCGTGCATGCAGACTCACCAATCAGGGAAGTCCCTCCACCGTCCTGGGCAGGGGTGAGTGAGGGCTGCAGGAGGACCATTGTGCTGACGGGGTGCACGCCACAGGGATGGGAACAACTTCATGGGAGGAAGTACCTTCTCTCCAAGTCTTAAATGCCAAAGTCTATTACCGTTGGCATTTTCTACTCATCGGCTTTGGTTTCTATTCCTCTCACTTTCGCACTGCCCCTTGAACACTCTAATTTGAGCAAGAGAGAAAAACTACATAGTAAAAAGAGCTCTGGACGAGGTGTCAGGAGACCTGGGTCCTGGTTGGGGCTGGTGGGTGGGGCACATCAGTTCTCCGGGGCTTGTTTGTCTGCAGTCTGAGTTGTAGGAGATGTTACCCCTTGTTAGGCAAGTCCTCCGATCTGGGTCCCATGCCTTTCCTTCTGGGAACCTTGCCTCTCCTGAATACTCAACTTTTTTTTTCTCAACTCGGTTCCTTCCGTTGCCTTGTAGACAGCCATAGGTCTTTCCCACTTAAACACAATATCCTTGCTTGTCTCACCCTGTCCAGCAACTTCCCCATCTCTGTACATTCTTCTTTACAGGAAAACATCTTTAAGATATTGCTAGAATGTACTGCCTCCCCTCATCCACCCTTCAAGGCAGACTGGCTTCTGGCTTCCGGCAGTTTGATGGTCCCACGTGACTCTCTCTAAGTGGCCAGTGATCGTCACGCAGCTCAACCCAGTGGACAATTTCAGTCTCGTTGTACCTGATTTCTCAGCATTAATTGACACGGCTGACCATTCCCTGCTTTTCAGAAATCCCATTTCCCTTTGTCTTCCTGACACAACACTATCTTGCTTATCTGCTTTGAAGGCTTGTTTTCTTCTCATCAGCTGTGTCCTGGAGCTCTGCCATCCCTAGGTCCTCTCTAGCTTTCCCTCTATTCTTTGTCAGTGAAGGAACGATTAGACAATTTATTTATTCATTCAATTCAATTTTATGAGCAACTATTATGTGGTAAGCACTCTCCTAGGCATGAAGAATTCAATAGTGGGAAATAATCCCAAATTTCCTGCTCTGATGGAGCTCACATTCTAGTGAGACAAGAGAGTCGGTAAATAAGCAAATAAATATGTATCAACTGTAATAAGTTCTATGAAGAAAAACAAATCGGGGTGAGGGAATAAGTGTGTGTGTGTGAGTGATGCTATAGTTTTGTTTGTATGTTTGTTTGTTTGTTTGTTTTGGTACGCGGGACTCTCACTGTTGTGGCCTCTCCCGTTGCGGAGCACAGGCTCCGGACGCGCAGGCTCAGTGGCCATGGCTCATGGGCCCAGCCGCTCCGCGGCATGTGGGATCTTCCCGGACCGGGGCATGAACCCGTGTCCCCTGCATCGGCAGGCGGACTCTCAACTACTGCGCCACCAGGGAAGCCCTGTATGTTTGTTTTTTGATGCTGATGCTGTAGTTATATAGAAGGGTCAGGAAGGGCAGACTCTTGAAAGAAATGAGGGAAGAATTTTGGTATCAGAGTAGTACTGGCTTCATAGAATGAACGAGTTAGAAGTGTTCCCTCCTCTTCTATTTTTTTTTAACTATTTTATATTGGAATATAGTTTAACAATGTTGTATTAGTTTCAGGTGTACAGAAACTTGATTCAGTTATAAATATACATGTATCTATTCCTTTTCAAATTCTTTTCCCATTTAGGTTATTACATAATATTGAGCAGAGTTCCCTGTGCTATAAGTAGGTCCTTGTTGCTTATCCATTGTATTTTATTTTATTGATATTAATTTATTCACTTGTTTATTTATCTGGCTGTGTCGGGTCTTAGTTGCGGTGCGGCTTCTCTCTAGTGTGGCACGCAGTCTCTAGAGCACGTGGGCTTAGTTGCTCTGCGGCCTGTGGGATCTTAGTTCCCTGACCAGGGATCGAACCCGTGTCCCCTGCTTTGGAAGGTGGATTCTTAACCACTGGACCACCAAGGAAGTCCCCGTAATCCATTTTAAATATAGCAGTGTGTACGTGTGTCATTTCCAGCTTGGAACAACAAATGATACAATCATTTTACCGCCTAATTTTGCTCCCCAGCTGGTTCCAGGATATTTATAACTAGGGTTGGGCCATCTATGCTACATTTTGATTTTCTGAAAAATCTTCAGCTATTTTCCAATACATGTCACTTTATAAAAGGTATATTTTCCAAGTATTTTTTTTCCTTTCTAGGGAAACAAAAGCATGTTTTAACAGCACACAGTCCAGATGCTTCTGATTTACTTCTACTCAATTCTCAAAAATGTTGCTTTGTAAGTGCTGTTTTATTCCTCTTCTCTTGAATAAGAATTTCTTAACATTTCCTTCCTCTTGAACACGGAGTGGTATTTTGCTAAGGGAAGGAATATCCTGATATCACCATCACTGGATTGGTTCAAAACCAGAAGTCAGGGCTTCTGAAAGGGCCTTGGAAAAACATGGGATGATTCAGAAACTCCATGCAGCTAATGGCATAGGTTAAAGATGCCGATCGCTCCAAAGACGCAGAAGAGTTTTTAATTGGCCATTCCTACACACCCCACAGCGGAGCTGTATTTTTCCCCTGCAGAGAAAAAAAAAAAGGTGAGTGGGAGAAGAGATTTCTCTTGTCAGCTCGAGCTTTAAAAAGAAGAAGGAAGTTTGGGGTGAGTGGATGTTTTTAAGCTCAAGCATATGTTAGAGGGGGAGGAAATGAGACTGAGTGAGAAGCAAAGTGCTGACGTCGAGGACCCTCCATGGCCTCCAAGTGACCCAGGAATCTCACCAGTTCCTGTAACAAATGCCACAAAATATGCCTCATGCTAGAGCAAGTTTTGTCAAGGAGGCATTGGCATTGAGTGAAGTCAGCAGAATTGAGAGTGGTGCCAACCAGGGCTCCTCTGTAAGATGAGAACTCAATTTCTCTTTTTTTAATCCATCCATCCGTCCATCACACTATCCATCCCAGAAATGCTGGGGAAGGCAGGCAAGAAGGATAGAAGGAAATGGAAGTTAAATTTTATTGATTACTTGTGATGCCAGTGATGACAAATAGGCTTAATCTCAGGGCAAGGCTACTTGATTGGTAGTGGCTAGGCCTGGAATGCTGTGTTAAGAAGGATTCTGAGGTCCAGTCTGTCTTCTATAGTAGAGAATGTTGGAATAGGTTCAGAGATATCAGGTATGGGCATGATTGTAGAGAGTGTCAGCAGTCACACACATCCTCAGAACCACCACACTGTGCCACGCACTCAGCACAGGGCTGGTTAGTTGGAGGAGACAAAGCAAGGGTTAGTCTGATACCCAGCCAAGGTGGACGGGAGTGAGAAGAGCTGCTTATGGTTAGGAGGGAATGGCAGAACTTTAGAAACAAGAGCTTGGCCTGGGCAGGACGTGCAGCTCTGCCAGGAAAAGCACTGGCACCTCTAGCATATAGGGAGCTTCTCCCTGCTCTGGGCCCAGCTACATTTTACATGGTGTCCTGATCCCTTAAGTCCCTCGTGTCAGTAAGTGAAAGCTTCCCTGGGCCATCTGCTGAAACACTGGGAACTCCAAAATGATGGAGAGCAAAGCTTTGTAAGTCAGACAGTCTCACAAGCTTAACGCCGCCCCTGAGAAGCTGCTTACACCCGCAGAATCCTTCTGAGCCTCTGTTTCTCATCTGCAAAACAGAATCAAAGCACCTACCTTACAGGATGGCAGTGAGGATTAAACATGAAATAAAGGGCCTGGCTTAGAGTAACACTTCCTAAATGGTTTCTGTTTTTATAAAAATGCCCTTGGTTTTAGACTTGGCTATTATCAATCAATATTTATTACTCGCTTGGTATGTACAAAAGGGAACAGAAAGATCTAAGATCTAGGGCGACCGAAAAGACACGCGCAGGACAGAGAACCTTGGGGTCTGGGAGAAGTGGCCTGTTTCTACCCGACTTCCGGAAGAGGTGGGGACTTTGGACTGGGTGAACATTTGAGGACAAATAGTAACAGATTTCCCTTTTCCCAGCTATAAATTTGGGAGAGTCCTTTCTTTTCCTGTGTGGGCTTTTGTGTTCTTCGGAGAAGGGACCAGTAATTCTGAGAAGCGGACAAGAGAAGGTGCAATGGTTGCTTACAAAACAATGACTTAAAACCCTGAGTCTTTTCCGGATTTACCTACATTAAGAAAAAAATCTTTTGCCTCATTGAGGAGAGCTCCTGGGGAGAACGCGGAGGGGGGGCTGTGTAGGGCTCGTGTGGCTCTCTGGGGAAGGCAGCCCAAGCTGAGGAAACCATGTAGGTGAGGCCTTGCCACCAGAAGGAACCAAAACATAAAGAGAAACCAACCCCATTCAGCAGACCACGGAAAAATGCTCTTTGTTGTTTGAAATTTTTCTCTCGTTTGTGGCCAGTCTAACGATTCAGTGATGACCACAGCTATGTTCGGGCCTAGGGTTTTCCTCGGAGGCCTGTGCCGCCTTCAGAGTAGGAACAGAAGCAGCTGATGAGGCTGCCCCTCCTCCCCGCTCTCTTTCCAGTTTCTGAACCATGTTTGGGACCAGCAGTGCTTGGAGCGGTCGTCCGTTCGGAGATTTTATCAGACTTCTTGTGACTCTAATTCCGGTGGGAGGAAGCAGAGAAAAACGAGCTGTTTAGGTTCATGGACAATGCACTTCTGGGCATGAAATGTGGCTCTCTCTCTCCTGCCGTTGAAGTAAGTTCGAAAGAGTCAAATAGTTTTTCCGTTTGGGTCCTCACTATGGTAAGGACAGAGAACCACGGAGAAGATTCAGGTTTCCCGGACCCTGCCAGGCGCACAGCTGGCATCTGCAGCGACCACTCTCTCGCCTCTGAATTCCCCCCAGTTAGTGTCTCCCTACTTCTTGCTCTGGACCAGGGAGCAGCAAAAGGAAGGAAAAGCAGGGCGAGGGGGCCAGCTGTAGCAGTGACTGCGAAGGGCCGCTGCAGTGTGATCTCAGCGCACAGCTGCCGGGGGCCTGCAGCCAGCCAGGGTGGAGCTCCCGGAGGAGGTCCTGCTCAGCCGGGCTCAATGACCTGTTAGTGTCTATGCAGCCTCACTGTCGTCCTCATCTAGGATCAGAAGGCTTGGGCAGGGGCGGGGGTTGTTCATTCATTCACAGATCTGTTTATTTATTCATCCAACTTTTTTTTTTTTTTTTTCCCCGCACACTGACTCTGTGCCAGGTGCTGGGGCTATGGAAATGAAGACTGGGTTCCTACCCTCCTGGGCTCCCAGTCTTGTGGGCAAGGTAGATCAATATGCAAATCAATGGAGAAAAGTCATCTGCAGGGTAACGGGAGTGCGTAAGGGCCCAGCCCTGCCTGGAAATGTTGAGAAAGTTGATCTTGAAGGATGGGTAAAGGATGCCAAGAGGGTGGAAGGCTGTTCCAGAGGAGAGTCTGGCGCTTGCAAAAGAGCTTTGCCTGAAAACAATGGCAAGGTTGAGAGAGATTTTCAGCAGGGAGTGAAAGTTAAGGAAGGCAAAGTTAAAGGAGGAACTATTCAGTTCTCAATGTCCAGTTAGACTCCAGTTTATCAAAAGAGTGCAATTTTTCCCTTCTCCAAACTCTGAGAAACACTTGGATCTTTGTATCACGGTTGCCCAACACTGTTTATAGACCACAGATCAGGCAGCTGACACTTGTTCTACAAGGGCAGACACGGGAAGACATTTCTTGTTGCTCTTTCCTGCATAGACCCTTGATAAAGCCTGAAGCTTTTATAAAGACTGTAGTGATTCTTACCCTTTATGGGGTCAAGGCTCCTCGGAGATTGGAAGGAGAGTGATAAACCATCTCCCCAGCAAATGCACATCATTTTCCATAAAATTTCAGGAGTTCCCAGAACTATCCTCCCTCCCAAACCCTCCCATACACTCCAGGTAAGGAACTCCCCAGCTGGCCTCAGGCTGCAGGTCAGGGGACTGGAATGACCCAGTGTAGACATAGAGCTGCTTGGTGACCTGATGTGGGCGTTCGGCCTGGAGACTCTTGAGTGTAGCTTATCTACAGACAGAGCTTTGAAAGGAAACTGAATCCTTTTGCAGCAGGGCTGATACTAGTGTGAGGCAAATGAGGGCTTTGCAGTGGGTGTAAAATGTAAGGGAGAGTGTGTGCCGCCAAACAACTCAGTAATCAAGATAAGTCATATATATATTTTTTAATTTATTTATTTTTATTTATTTTTGGCTGTGTTGGGTCTTCGTTGCTCCGCATGGGCTTTCTCTAGTTGTGGCAAGCGGGGGCTACTCTTCGTTGCAGTGCGCGGGCTTCTCATTGCAGTGGCTTCTCTTGTTGCGGATCACAGGCTCTAGGCTCGTGGGCTTCAGTAGTTGTGGCTCACAGGCTCAATAGTTGTGGCTTGCGGGCTCCAGAGCGCAGGCTCAGTAGTTGGTGGCACAGCGGCTTAGTTGCTCCACGGCATGTGGGATCTCCCCGGACCAGGGCTTGAACCCATAGTCCCCTGCATTGGCAGGCGGATTCTTAACCACTGCGCCACCAGGGAAGCCCAAGATAAGTCGTATTTTAACGCACTTAAAAGAGGTCAAAATAAATGCAAAAACCCACGATGAACAAAACTTCACAATTTTCAACAAAGATGGGATGCAGTCCTGTATTTGCATGGCCCTGCCCCACTCGCCTTACCCTTATCCCAGCCCTAGGCTTTGGAGCCAAGAAATGGACTTCCTGAAAGTCCCGAACTTGTATTTGAGCAAGACTTTGAGTTTCAGTAAGTTGGTGCCCGGACACGAGTTATTTCTCGTAGCTGCCCAGGAAGGGTCTGGGTAGCACGAACACTGCGACTCCCTCTCTGCTAAGCTTCAGCCACCCCGCCTGCCCACCTTGGCCCAAGGAATGTGTGTTGGCAGTGACCCAAGTATTCCAGCAGGTGGCACTCTTGCTCCAACCAGGTCCCCCTGGAAAGGGGCATCTTAGCCAAACGAAAGGGATTTAAACTAGTTGCTAAATTGTTGCCAGTTGTTTTTTGAAAGGCCAGAAAGAATCCTGAGCAGGGACTGCGGTAAACAGAGATGCCCTATGAAGAGGACTGAAGGAAGAGTCTAGAGACCCCGGAGCAAGGTAGAGCCTGATGACAATAGGCTGTGCTGCTCTTTAGCAGGGGAGAAAAATCAGAATCTTAAACCTTTTGTTCTCAGGTGCAATATCAACACACGTGACAGGGGAGAGAGAAGCAGGATGAATGGTTTTCTGTGAAGGTGGGCAGAGCTCCCTCACTTACCTGCAGTGTTGGCTCCAGCACTTACTAGCTGTGACCTTGGACTTTGCAAGCCTGAGATTCTTCATCCATAAATGGGGATTATTGCAGCTGCCCCGCTGGAGGGTTGTTGGAGGATTAAAGAAACTGATGGCCATAAGGCTGTTTGCATGGTGCCTGGCACCAAGTACGTATGCAGCGAACACAGGAGAGCTGCTGTGATGGACTTTTAGGCAAAGGCTGAGCAGCTAGGTTTTGTGACTTCCCTTGGCCTTTAAATTAATTAAGGAGATGACCTCAGAGTGACCCAGAGAAATAAGTTGATAACCAACCGTCGCTTCAGCAGACTCAACCAGAAGAACTTCCCACCTGGATCAAGTTTCACAGGTGTGATTTTTGAACCAGGAAACCAAGCTGGGTTCCCCCCCCCCCTCCCCCCGAAGAACCGTCTCTCCCTCAGGACTTGGGAAACATCTGACCACCAGGTGACTGGCCCCGCTTAAGCTGTGCATTGTTGCAGAAAGTATCCATTTACACCTAGGTGTATCAGAGCCTTCCCATGAAACCAGTCTGTCTCTGCGCACCTGAAATCCTGAACTCAAAGACATGCCCCCAATTAACTGTTCTCCAATAAGAATGAAATTGGTAATGGCTCTTGTTTACTGAAGCTTATTTTATGGCAGTTACGTTAATTAGCACTTGACATACACTCATTCATTTATGCCTTGAAACTGTCTGGAGAGGTAATTGAACCCATTTTATAGACGAGTAAATTTAGGTTTAGGGAAACTTAATACTGGCTCCTTCAGCCAATAATTGGTATAAACTTAGGTCTATCTGACTTCCAAAGCTATCTGTCTATCCAACCATCTATCCATTTATCTATCAATCAATGTACCTATGTATCTATCATCTATTTATTTGATATGTTAAATGCAAACTATTCTGATCTGTTAATTAAAGCAAGTTCCTTAGAGACATCTGGGGTCTAGGGAAACGTTTGTTGGCCTCAGCTGAAGCTTCTTTCTTGAACGTGTAGAGAGAGTCATGGCTGTATCTTTGCAGATACATACATAAGTAACACACACATGTGACTTTCCGAGGAGCATGTTCTTAGAGGCCCCATAACCCAAATGACGATCCACTCTTGTGTCAGCAACTCTTCTGGGGGTCCTGGGAGGGAGAGTTTTGTGCCGCATCCTCTGCGTGGGAGGACAACCAGACTGTGCCAGCTCCCACTCTGCCCTGATCTCCCTTAGCTGGCACGGGCAAAGCCAGCTGGCCAGAATGCTCTCACTTTTCAATGGGAAACTGCTGCACAAGAGAGGAAGTGTCAGAACAAGATCACTCTGACCTGGAAAAAGGAGCGGGAAAGCAAATGCTGTCTTCCCAGAGGAAAAACATGACCAGCCATCCATGAGGGGATTTGGCTTTCCAGTTCCTAACTGGAGAAGACAGCGCCCCGTCAAAGGGGGCGTGTGCTGCCAATGCTGGGGACACAGTTTCAATCCCTGGTCCAGGAAGGTCGCACATGCAGCAGAGCAACTAAGCCCGTGCGCCACAACTACTGAGCCCGCATACCGCAACTACTGAAGCCTGCACGCCTAGAGACCGTGCTCTGCAACGGGAAGCCACCGCAATGAGAAGCCTGCGCACCGCAACGAAGGGTAGCGCCTGCTCACCGCAACTAGAGAAAGCCCGAAGCAACGAAGACCCAACACAGCCAAAAATAAATAAATAAAAATTTTCAAAAGTAACAAAATAAAACAATTTTAAAAAAGGGGGTGGATGGCGTGTGGAGGCTTTTTTGTAAACACAGCTGTTGGGGTCAGTTGAAGATCCGGTGTGGATAAGTGAGAGTTTCCACATATAGCATGTTTGTTCTCCTCACAAAATGCAGGTTATTTCCTCTACGTTCGTACTGTAGCTCAACTCAAATTAATAAAATTTTCTCTATTATAGGGGGTCCATAAACAATCTACTTTATTAGATTAAGTGAGTTTTAATTAGTCAATTCGAGAACAAGTTCTTCTCCAGGACTTAAAAACTATTTTGTCAAATGATCACAAGGAGAACGTGGTTGGCTTTATTTACTTAGTAACTTAAAAAGAAAGTCACTTCCTGTTTATATCATTAGAAGTTAATTCCATCTTAAAAGTCAATGAGGTTTAGGGATTAAGAGAGTAGAAAAAATAATGTGTTTTTCTTTGGCGCACATAAATCTTTTTGTTAAAATAAAAATAAACCAAAGTAGTGTAATAAAATATGGAATCGTGACAGTTTGTTAGGAAATGGATGGACTGAAAGACGTCTTGCGTTCTTAAACAGCGGCACGTGGAGATCTAGAGAGGCCGGAGGAGGGACCAAGTCTTACTCATTTCTTCATCCTCAGGCCCTAGCATAGCCTCGACGTGTGGTCTGCACTCCACCCATGTGTCCTGATTGGAACTAAAGTCCAGCACACGGGGTCTCCTTTGTTTGATTCTCTGAAATGGAAATGGAAAGGGCTAGTCTTCTGCCTTTTTTCATTCTCTATCCACACTAGCTCCCTTCTCAGAAGGCACAGCACAGGAGCCTAGGCTCAGAGCCACCTCTAGAGGGGTCGGGGCAGGGGGAATAGAGAACACTGGTCTCATCCCCTGTCCGTATGGAAGGGGGAGAAGGATCAGACCCACAGCTCAGCTGCAGGGAAGACAATGTGGCATGGAGGCCCTTTTCTTGGGCACCTACTATAGCGAACCAGGAACTTTATTTATTGTCTATTAGGAGCACACCAGGAGCTTGCTTTACTTATTATTCTCCTGACACAGTATCTAAGGAGCACTCTTTGTTTATTATTCTTCTGCTGGATCCTCACAAGAAGATTGTGAAGCCACTCAACTCTCTATTCTTAGAAGAGGAAACCAAGTCCTACAGAGTCAAGTAACTTGCACCAGGGAAGGACCTGGACTCAAATCTGAGACGTTATTATGGAAGCCCTTTACACAAGGCCGAATTTCCTCTCAGCAGTGGAGATCCAGTCAGTCAGTAGAGGAGCAGGGCTCAACTTAGAATGGTACCAGGTGTTCACATATTTGAACAAGGGCATGTCTAGGGAACAGTGGTAGATAGTGGTCGATTTGGCAGGCAACCTGCTAAAGAGCTAGGAGATGAAACTGACTTGGGATTGAACAATTAATTGCATATTTGAATTTTTTCCCCCCTCCAAGTCTACCCACTGAAAAGTCCTAGAGTAGGAGGGGACCAGAGAAGAGCTGTCAGGATGGAAGACATGTGTTTCTTTCTTTTGCATTTATTTTAAAAGCCTTATCTAAAGCTCCCTAGATCTGCTCACATCTCATATAGGAAGATGAGTGAGTCCCAGGCTCTTCAGTTAGAGAACGATTTCCATAGGTCAAAAGAAGGAAAGGACTCCAAGGTTCTTTTTACATCTTCAAAAACAAAAATTAATTTCTAAGTTCAACACCTATTCTCCTTTCACTGACCCTAATTAAATTTGTTTATCATCTTTCTATCTGGCTTGCATGACCCTGAAAATGGCCACGAATGCCTTGTTAAGATGCTCATTTCCTGCCCTCTCTCTGCATCCTGCAGGCTGCAAGCTCTGTTTATCCTTGTCTCTGTTATACGGGAATCAGGTGAGGAAGAACAATCTCGGTGCCCCAGGAAGGGGCTGGATAGGAGAATTCAATGGCACAGTCATGAAAATAGGGCCTGTGGTGAGGGACACAGTCCTCTCCCTCAAAGGACTCAGTATCTGGTGGGAGATGGACAGGGCACGGTTGTCTGGGGCCCCCTGGGACACCAAGTGGGTTCCTCTGCAAGGGGCCTGATTAGGGCCCACCAGAAGCTTCCTTTTGTATGCAGAAATTCTCTTGTTGAATCCAGCTCCTGGCCAACCCCTAATTCTAAGGCTTTCCCACTTGCCAGGGAGACCTCAGGTTTTTAATTGATTAAAGAGAAAGGCTTCTTTGATTCTAAAAAGGAGAGCATTTAAGTTGCCAGGTGATTTAATGCAATTATCTCTCCTTGGCCTGACAGGCTGAAACGAACAAGGCAGTGAAGGAAGTGTAGGAGCTTTTATACAAGGCAAGACAGCTGCTTTCTCACCAGCTATCAGCAGATTGGGACTGTTCACTGAGATTTATGATGCTTCCTGCAGCAGAGTTAAGTGCGTTAAAGAAAAACAAAACACTGGTTCTCTGAGTTTCCAGATAGTTTCCAATGATTTCCAATTCTCTCATTACCTGGAGAGATTCTGCTTCTGTTTTCTGTTTTTGCTTTCGATCCATTTTCAACCTTTGTTACTGAACTTCCATTCGGTTCCCTTGAGGACCGTCCCCCTATTAGTTTGCTGGGGCTGCCATAACAAAGTACTACAAACTGGGTGGCATACACAACAGAAATTTATTGTCTCAGTTTTGGAGGCTAGAAGTCCAAGATCAAAGTGTCGGCAGGGTTGGGTCCTTCTGTGAACAGTGAGGGAGGATCTGTTTCAGGTGGTTTGCTGGCAGTCTTTGGCGTTCCTTGGTTTGTAGTTTCATCACCCTGGTCTCTGTCTTCATGTTCACATGCTGCTCTCCCTTTGTGTGTCTGTGTCCAAAGTTATAAGGGGACCAGTCCCAGTGCATTAGGGGACCCAGCCTACTCTAGTCTGGCTTCATCTTAACTAATATCTTTAATGACCCGATACCCAAATAAGGCCACATTCTGAAGTACTGGGGGTTAGGACCTCAACAAACGAATTCTGGGGTGGAGGGGGGAAACGACACAATTCGTCCTCTAACCCCACCTGGAGCACTTCGACATTGCTAGCGGAAACCAGAGGCATGGACATCTACCTGCTTGCCTTTGGTACAAGGACACTTGGCTCTGGGACAACACTGGAATCAACTGGGAAGCTTTTGGAAAAAAATGACAAAACAGGGTGCCCAGCAGGATTGCCCCTAGCATGTGCAGAGCCTGGGCCAATATTGTCTGGTGGGACCCCTGTCTACGAAACAAGTTGATTACAAAATGTATTACAAAATTCCATGGGCCCATATAAGTTATAGTGATTTATTGAAGAAAAATTAGAATAATGGGTAAAGAATAGAAGGTTCTTTGTAGGGTCCAGACACTCTTGTCTTCCTGTCCTTTATCCTCCAATGCACCCTTCTGCTTAATTTCCCATCCCCCCACTGTAAGGAGGAAGCAACTTTGTTATTCCAGTGCTAGGGCTTCTCAGAGTCTGGTTTGTATTGAAACAAAATAGATCTTCTCCCTTCAGCTTTCCCCCAGCATCATTAAATTAAGACTTGTTACATGGTGACTGGTGAGCTGCCTCATCATGTGCTGTGGGTGAAGATGGGCTCCCCAGGACCCTCTCAAAGGCTGTACTGTGCCTCCCCCTTGACAATGAACACGAAACGCCAAGTGTTCCCTAGCATGAAAGAAAATGGGAATGTTCAATTTGCTGTTTGAAATGTTCTAGCACAAATGTAGAATTATCTTCCTCTGTGTTCTGAAATCTCCATGCAGTAATCATTGCCTTCCTAGCCTGTGATCTCTTTCCCCGGGCACCACACCCCTACCACATACACTACAGCCCAGAGGGTGGTGGCCTGAGCAAGGGTGAGGAGAACAGTTCCATTCCTGCAAAAACCAGGATGGTTCATCAGGCACCAGGCCAAACTTACTTGTACAAGGGTGTTTGGAAAATACTGTAACTGGGGTCAAACCCAGCCAACGACTAATTATGAGAGTGAAAAATCGCTTGTACATTCAGAGACAGAGCTCTGGTCTCCAATCTTCTTTTAAAGGCTTTCTAGTTCTCAAGCTGGTACAAACTACCTTTCTCTCCCTCAGGGGGTCAATGTAGATCTTCCCCCTTTCATGGACGATCAAGTTTACTTGACAATGTATGTTTGGGAAGTTAAATAATCTTGCTAGAAATTGAAAACCTTATTTTAATGTTGAAACGTGGGACATAAACCATAATGCATAATTTGTGCAGCTTAAAATTTTTTTTAAAAGTCTAAGAAATTTCTTGCTGCTTGAAACTAATATGATGCTGTATGTCAATTATTTCTCAATAATAAATTGAGAACTTCCATTCACTCTAATCTTCTGTATGAGTTATTTGTTAGGAAAGTTTGAGACCCATTGAAACTAGTGGTTTCAACCTGTTTCTCCATGATTTAAATGACTTTGAATATCCCCTGCTAGGGATGTTCTTCCCGGTTACCTGATGAACTCCTATTTGCACCTCAAAACCCACTTCAGATCTCCCCACCCTCACCCCCTCTCCACACACCTTTCTTTCCCTACCAGTTACAGGTTATCACCACGTTCTCTGAAGTGTGCCTAGCACATAACTCTACCTTTACACTTATTCCATGTTAGTGTAATTTATTTGTTTATGCATCTCTTTCATCTATCAGACTGGACACTCTTTGAGGGCAGGACTTATTTTTATTCATTCTTCCCAATGCTTAGCACTGGGCCTGACATAGAGCAGATCTCAGTAAGTCTGTTGGTTAAAAGCAATGTTTTCTTCACTTCTTAAAAAAAAAAAATAACTGAAAAATCCCAAATGTTCCAAGTTGCTGCTGAAATCCAAAATGAGATTGTTAGTGTTTTTTTCTGAGTCAGCTGTGTGACTCTGAGTGTGTCCAGAAAACACAGGAGTTGCCCTGGCAGGGGGCTCGGGGAGTGGTTGTCACTAGATCCCGGCCACTTATGGGGAGGGAGAGAGGAGGGCATGGAAGGAGGGATAATCCAGCAGCTGGCCCAGTGGTGGGGCCTCCTGTCTCCTCCCTCCTCCACCCCCTCCCGGGTCTCTCCCAACAGCTCTGTACTTACAGCCACTCGGACAAGCCCCGGCATTGTTTGCCTCTAGGGTAGGGTCAGAGGCCTTATAGGAATGGCATGATTCTACTTCCTTAAATAGCAACTTGGGAATGAAATGAGTAACCATGTCTTTAATTAGCCATACCCCAGAGGCCCAGAGGGGGCTGGTAAATGGTGGGCTCCCAGCCAAGATCAGCAATATGCAGCTGGTTCTCGCTCTGTCCAGGGAGACTTAGTGGGATGTTTTATTTACCTCTCTCCCCCGAGCTGCCCTGTCAGTTCCTGCTCCATTCTGCCATCATTTCAGCCTGATGGGCTGCTCGGGGTTGACAGAAGGAAAGAAGGGAAGAAAAAAGCTAAACTTTTCTGAGCATCTCTTATACACCGGCTCTGTGCCAGACACTGGGAACAGCAAAGTGAAAGATGGGAGAAGCCCAAGGATGTGACCCAATGAAAGCATAACTCATGTGGTCCAGTCCCAGAGCAGCATCAGAGAGACCGGGTTCCAGCCACCAAAAGATACTTCAGAGTAACTTAAGTCCATTACTTGTACTTTCAAACTTGGTAACTAGAATCCTCATGGACACCCAGAGCTCCCCTCAATACAACCTCTTCCCTTTTCTAATCCACTTCCTCACACCCTGAGCCTGCCCTGGCACTCTTTCTTTAAAAGACTCCTGAAAACTGTCCTGATCTATACAATTTTTCCTTTTCTGTCTTAGAGAAAACGTCTTCCTAGCCCTAGTCCACACACCTCTCATCTCTTCTCAACACCTCTTTCCTCTGTCTCTTCAGTTTTCTCTCCCAGCTTTGATTCTACATCACAGAAAAGAAGAATCCTGGAAGGGAGATCACTATGCCCAGAGAGAGAGAGAGAAAGAGAGAGGTGGTAACCCAGTGGGAAGAGCCTTTTTAGCTGAGAAGGAGAGAGAAGCCAGGCTGCAAATACTTAGAGGCTAGTAATTCCTCTCCTGTCACTCAGACTTGCAAACACGGAAGCCTGAAATGCAGCACATCCAAGGCAAAGGGGAAGGGATGACAGAGTCTACCCTGTGCGGAGGGATTGCTTCCCACAGACGAAAGGCCTGAGGTGAGTTTTGAAGGAAGCCTAGGAGTTCACCAAGAGGCCAAGGAGAAAGGGATTTCCACTCAGAGGGAGCAACGTCCCCTTGTGTAAGACAAGAGAAGCTTGAGTCCCTGGGTGGACTGTGTCAGGCCCCTACTCTATTTTCTAGCTCCTGACCTCCAGGCTTTTCAGAAGGGTCAGTGATTGCAGATGAGAGACAAGATCCCTTCCTTTCAGTCATTTATCCTGAAATCCAGGGTCCAACCAAGACATCAATGAAGGATGCTAACGAGCTGGCAGGGCAAGACAGGGAGACCATCCATCCGTCCCTTCTTGCCCGGGCAAGAGAATGCAAATGCAGCCACTGAGCTGTGGCTGGAAGGTCAACTGACTCCCTCCTGAGGAAGTAGAGAAGGCGCTGGGCTGGGCCGGGCAGGGCTGGCTTTGCCCAGACCAACTCTGGTACTCTTAGTAAGGAGGTGGAAAGCCCGGCTCTAAACAAGGCTTTCTCCGAAAACCCTTTCAGCTCACTCTTCGTTCCGTCCCCCCAGGCCTTGAGCGGTTTATTCGTAAATGGCCATTCAGCCTGGGGTCAGTGTCATCATTCCTCCACTCCCTCTACCTCTTAGCTCACACACCTATCTGTGCTCCTGAGGGTTTAAATAGCACGTTGTACCGGAATTGTTTGGAGCTGGGATGTATAGGAATGGTGTGTTGGTGCTACCGCAGCACCAAGAATTCTGTAAAGCGATCTCGGGAGACAGCAGGGTCCCTGGTCCAGGAGCATCCCCTGGGAACTTGGTAGAAATGCAAATTCTTGGGCCCCATCCCAGACCTGGGGAACAAGTGGATGGTGCTGTAGGACACAGCATCTTGTGTTTCAGGCCTGTTCCATTGACCTAGAGAGCTGCTTAAGGTTGTGGTATTAGCCAGTGCTGAGCAGAACTGAACCCCCAGGTTGGTGGAGGTTCCAAAGTGGGGAAAACACTGTCGGCCTAAGAGCCTCTTATCTAAATGGACACAAAAGCACAGTGCGTCCTTTGCCGGGAGCGGGGTCAGCTTGACAAAATGCCGGAAGTGTTGCAACAGAGGCAGAATTCTGACTTATCGGCAGGCAAATGAGCCTGAGCTCTCCCAGTGTGGGAAGGACTGGGGACCTCAACCAGGATGTAAATAGGACTCTGCTCGGGGGAGAGTGCCGCCGGGGACCCCCCTCCTTCCTCACTCTTCTCAGAAGCTGTCCCTGCCTCATTCTTCTCCAGCCGAGCAGGAGGAAATACACCGTAAGGGAAGTTAGAGACAATTAAATTCACTCTAAGGGACTTTCTGAGGGCAAAGCCTGGAACAGACTTTCAGGGCAGGTTGCACAATCTTCCTTGGGCATCTTTCTTAGGGGCTGTGGAGTGTAGCAGTTAAAGCTGGAGCATGAACTGGGCTCCATCCTGGCTTCTTCCAGGATTCAGCTCTGTGATCTTGGGAAAATTACTTAACCTCTCAGTGCCGTCATTATCTTTTTTTTTTTTTTTGCGGTACGCGGGCCTCTCACTGCTGTGGCCTCTCCCGTTGCGGAGCACGGGCTCCGGGCGCGCAGGCTAAGCGGCCATGGCTCACGGGCCCAGCCGCTCCACAGCATGTGGGATCTTCCCGGACCGGGGCACGAACCCGTGTCCCCTGCATCGGCAGGCAGGCGGACTCCCAACCCCTGCGCCACCAGGGAAGCCCCGCCGTCATTATCTTGATCATAAATTGGGAGCCATGATGGAAAGATGCTTACAGATATTTGGGAGGATTAAATTAGATAATGTATCCTAAGGAAGCACTTGCCCAGTATCTGGCCTGTAAGGGTCCACCAGATATCAGCTCTTAGCAATGGTCAATGCCTAACATGGTGCAGGCACTCAAGGCGTTGCTGGATGTGGATGACCCGACCCACACGCCCTGTCTGGAGCAGCCGGAAGGCCACCAGAAATATATTCCACTGCTATTTCAGAGTCCCTTACATTCCGAACAATTCAATGACCAGGGAGTGGTCCTGCTACCCGAGACTTGATGAAACTCTAAGCAGGCCTTTTTCACGGTGGTTTCCTATTTCTGGAATGTCTTCTCTCTCTGGTCTGTTGTCATCCAATAGGCTGTTAATGGGGGCATCAGAGTGACTTAAATTGTTCCCATGGACAGAGGGAGGAAACAATTAAAAAGAAATGGGAAATGAGGCTTCTTGGTAGAATTACAAGGCTTAACACCAGGTTGCTTTTCCTGACAAGACTCGGCTTGGAAGTCTCTTAGCACTTTGTTGTCCGTCAGAAGAGTGAGCTCTCACATCTGCCTGGCCCCTCCCTCCACGCATTCCTAGCCGCAGCCCGGGCAGCCATGCCGGTATGTTATGGGGGCTCATTGCTTTGGCTGAGCTGCTTAGAGGAAGAGAGACTGTGGTTTCTCAGTCACACTTGGACACACAGGGAAAGGCACCCTCGACAGCGTGTCAAACCTGGGACCACGTGGTTACCTGGAGATTTGTGTTCTTCGAATGACTGTATACCACATAATGTAGGTAGTCTCTTCCCACCTTTGCTCCCGGGCATTTGATAGCGATGCTGTTAAGGAAGTCCAGAGCGGGTGCAGGGGGTGAGGGGCAGGAACGTTCAGAGCGTGCTCTGGGGTCCCAGGAAACAGCACTGGGAGCCCCGTAGCACCAGCAGTTGGAATGCATGCTTCTGATTTTGCCCCAGTGGCCCGACGGCCCCTGTGGATGAATCACCTAGTTCCTGCAAATCCCCCCTCCGATCTCCCCTCCCCCTGCAGGGACCTCCAGCTCACCTTGATGGCTGGACATTCCTCTGTGACTGCCGCTAGAACTTTTGCTTCCGAGGTGAGATTTTAAGAAAATGCGACATTTAAAAACAGGCACTCAGAAAACAGGTGAACTGAGGAAATGGATGATTATTTGTGTTCGCTATATATAGGAGAGAGTCAGCATCTAACAGAATTATTTTTATATGCTATTTTTTTTTCCAGAGCTCAGTATAGCCATCCAATCTAATTATGCTATAAGCATCTATTTTTGTAGCATCTCCCTTCTCCCTCTTTGGGGTCAGACGTGAGCTTTTCAGACTCTCTCTTCTACTTCTTTTCTGACTTTCCCCTGTGCCTGGCTCTGAGCTCGGCCCTCAGAAGGCCCAGCAAGTGGTCCTGATGGCTGGTTGTACTCGGGCCTGAGGTGGGGGGAGTCGGATGGTGTCTTGGAGCTGCAGCCCACACCTTTCCAGAAATGTGCTGCTTGAATAAGCAATCCTTACTCCTCTCAAGGTGGCTGGACAATTAAAGACAGGCAGGTGTATTCACTTCACCTGGCCTTCTCCTCCCTTGGCTGGAATAATCTGTGCAAAGTTGGAAGCAGCCTGAGTGTGTTCTGTATGTGTCTGCGTGTGTGAACGCATTTCTCTGTGACCTAAAGACAGGCAAAGCATGAAGCCTGAAAAATACACAAGCTGTAAGGACTGAACTTCACCTCTCGGATTAAGTTTGATGTATTTGGTTTTGATGGAGTCTTATGTCTATATCGAAGGGAGTTATTTAAATAGAGCTTCTATCGCTGAGGATTGCAAGGGTTCAGCTGTCAGCATGGACTGCTTCGTCAGGGGTTCTCACTCCCTGGACTTGGTGCCCACGGTGACTCTGCAGCTTTAGTCCCCATCACACGCCGCTTTGCACCTTCCTTAAAACTTCTGTCTCTGGAGCCGTTGCTCACACTGTTTATCTACACAGGAAGCTCTTGCCCTCTGTCCAGGTTGCCAGCCATTAGAGGGGTAGCAGAGTGTCCTTTCTTTACATCTCTAGGGCCTAGCATAATGCTGGGCATAGAGAAGAGACTCAGTAGATGCTTATTCCATGAATGCATGGATGCATGGCTGTCTCTCACACTTGTTCTGCCTGTCTTTCATTTAGGGAAACTTATTTAGTGCTTGCTATCTGCCAGGCTCTATTCTAGGTACTTGGGATATATCAAAACAGACAAGAATCTCTGCCTTTATGGAGAGAGATTACATCCTAGTGGGGGTGACAGATAAAAAAACAATAAATAGATAACTTGTATGGTATACCACAAGGGGATAAGTAGCTTGGGAAAGCAGGAAGAGGCAGATTAGAAGTGTGAGCTTTGAGCAGGTTGTGATAGTAAGTAGGGTGGTGAGGGCAGGCCTCAGCTGAAGTGAATGTGTCCCCTGTCTGAACTCCTGTAACACTTTATCCGAACATTTCTTCTGGCATTACTGTCTATTCCTCGTACTCATATATACATATTAGTACACATATAAATATATACCTATACATGTGTTCTACCTGCGCCGGCTCTTATTAGGCTGTCAGCATACAGAAGTTTCTTCCATGCCTGATTAGTATTAGTATCCTCCTCAGCATCTAACACACAATAATTGTTCAATAAAAAGTACCCAAATGAATGAGTGCTTAATAAGTGATTTGCTGAAGAGAATTCTACTGATTCATTTTTATACCTCCCTACAGGAATAATAACTGTCCTGTTGGGTATTTTATACGCACACACAACTTGCTGTCATTATGTTAGGTGTCAAATGTCTCTGGGTACTTTACGAAGAGCATTCACCCTTAAATTTGGAGAAAGGGACGATCCGTGGCCTGTAGGAGAGAATATGAATAAGCAGGAAACCCTGAGGGGGTCAGGGGACAGTGGTGGTGGGCAGTGCTTTCTGCGCGTAAAGGATCTGCTCTTCTGAACTCCCCCTGAAGGAAGCTTTGGTAAATGTTTTTCCTTCAGGGGTCTGAGGAATGCTTTGGTGTCCGTAAAGCCTTTACGTGGTATTATAAAACGTGGTGCTACATGGACCCCCCCTTGAAAGCAATAGGATTAGGGAAGGTAATTCCCTGTTTAGGAGGGAAACCAGGACCAGGGAGTGGGGTGGGCTGCAGAAATGTGGAGTGAGTGCCCGGGCACTGCTGTAGCCTGATTTGAGGAGAAGCTCTCCCAAGCCCTTCTGACACTTCTCAAGGAGGGGACGATGGGTCTTGAATGTTGCCAAGAAACTAAGAAGGGATTTACACTCAGAGTTCCTCTGCGCTGTGATATATCCTGTTTGAAATTTCTAAAGGAGAACAGTAAAAATAATGCTGCTAATAAAATAGCTTCCATTTACTTACTGTGTGCCAGCCTCCAGGTTCAGTTTACATGGTCGCTGGCCCTCCATCTCTCCGGATACAGCAGGCTAGCCGTACTGCACCGTTTGGTATAGGCGACTTGAGGATCCTTGGATTTCGTTACCCGAAGGGGGTCCTGGGAACAATCCTCTGTGGATACTGAGGGCTGACTGTATTCACTATCTCAATCTAGTTCTCATAGCCGCTCTGGGAGGTGTGAGGGTCCCTGTCCCATTTTTCATGGATGAGAAGACTGACACTTCCAGAGGCCAGTTCCCCCAAAGTTGTACCGATGGTAAATGGCAAAATGAGGGTCTGACTCCAGGCCTGTCTGATTCCAAAACACGGCCTCATAACTGCTAAAGGAGAAGAAAATTATTTTCTTGTTAACAAATGCAGGGGATGCCCTTCAAAAGTGGTCATTGTGGAGACCGTAGAGCCACGGGGGTGTAGGAGGTGCTGCATTTGGGGAGCAATGTGTGCTGCAAGGACAAGTACGAAGTGACAAACCGGGGCCCGTGAGGTGGCTATAGCAAGGGAGGGCGCTCAGCATGTGAACAGGTCCTAGTAAGAGGCGGCAAAAACGAAAAAGCGTGGCTGAGCTGCCGAGATCATGGAGGGCTTGAGTTTTTGAAATTTTCACGTCTACTCTCCAAGCAAATAAACAGCTTTCTGACCAGTGACTGATGGTGTTTCTCATTCGATCAGATACTTTATTTAATCTACCATGGATTTCCATATACCAATCCTGGAAACAGGAGGCAGTCTGGAAATACTTGTTCCAAAAAATCCAACCCTACCGAATCTAACACACAATAATTGTTCAATAAAAAGTACCTCTCGCATTAGGATTTCAAGTTCATTTTGCTTCTCGCATTAGGATTTCAAGTTCATTTTGCTTAATAGTCATGGTTAATCCATTGGTGTACAAATGTCCGAGACAATGAGCTGCCCTTCTAACTTCCCCTCCTGCCACTCTCCCCACCCACGGTGTGAGGCTCCAGCCAACAGACTTATTTCAGTTCCTCAAACCCACTAGATCCTTTCCCACCTCAGGGCCTTGGCAGGTACTGTTCCTTCTCCCTGATGTGACCTTTCTTCCCTCCGCCTCCATTCTGACTCTTCACAGGTCTTCCTGCTTCTCATCTTTGGGCTCTCAGCTTGAACATCATCCCCTCAGAAAACTACCTGACGACTTCACCTGTCAGGAGTGAGGGGAACTGCTCATGTGAGCTCTCCTCTGGCCCATGAAGAAGGCTGAGGTTGACGTGAGCTGGGACCATTAAGGTGGTCCTCTCATTTAACGTGAAGTTCTCAACAGCCCGGGTGGGGACTGGAGGGATAGTCAAATATTGTGGGCTACAAAGAAGTAGTTTTCAAAATGTCCAAAGGTGAGATCAGTGCGAGGTTCTTTAAGGGAAGATGGCGTGACACGGTGTGAGCCTTCAAAAATGGAGCCTCTGCTATGTATGGAACTCAAAATGGTGCCAGTGAGGAAGGAAAGGATGTGGTATCTAAAAAGATGGATGTGGTTGCCCAAGGTACCTTATAGAATCCAGGTGTGCACAGAGGGAGGAGGGAGAAAGAAAATACCAGGTGTGAATTTAGAAGCGTTGCTTGCATCTGTACCAACAGTGGCAGGTAGTTAAGGAAAGAAGGAAAATCAAGTTGTTATAAGTGTTGAAGACAAAAAGAGCTTCTCTGGGTGACTGTGGAGCAAGGACTAGAGGGGAGCATTTCTGCTGTTTGGAAAACAGAGGGTATCGCTGCTTCAATGAGCCCTCCCTGCCCCCTGACCGCCACTCTGTCCCACTCTATCTCATCACCCTTGTGGGTTTACTTCATAGCGTTGATCGCTATTTGGAATTATCTAGGTTATTCCTTATTCTCCTGTTCATCATCTATTTTCACCTCTTCTAGAATGTAAGCTCCATGAAAGTAGTGGCTTCATTTGCCTTATTGGCTACTAGGGCCTAGAACAGTGTCTGGCACATGTCAGGTGCCACATAAGTGTGAATGAAATGAACCAAAGGCTGAGACAAAGTTAGATACCTCCACCCCTATGTAGGGGAGGTATCCAGACTCTATTCACCTCTGTCTACTCTGTCCAGATTTGGAGATGAGGCTCTCCAAATTGCATAAAGGACAACACACTTATAAAGAAAAGGGGAGAGCAACTCACCTTTCCTGAGAACCCATGTTATGTCCACATGTATGACATAGATAATGCCATTTAGCCCTCACACTATAGAGGCTGGTATTCTCATTCCCATTTTATAGACAAAGAACCAAGGCTCAGAGACGTTAAAGGAGTTGCCCTAAGCTACTCAGCCAGTAAGGTGTGGAAGCTAGATATGAATTAAGTCTCTCTGGTTCTAAAACCCTCTCCCTTTCCATTACACTGAGTCTCAGTGGGAACTGGAGTAAAAGAGAAGTGAGACAGAGAAAGACTAGTACCCTGTGATATCACTTATATATGGAATCTAAGAGAGCAAAACAAATGAACAAATGAAACAGAACAAAGCTCACAGATACAGGAAACAGATTGGTGGTTGCGTGAGGCGACAGGGGTTTGGGGGTGGCCGAAAGGGTAAGGGGGTCTATTGTATGGTAGTGGACGGTAACTAGGCTTATTGTGGTGGTCACTTTGTAGTGTGTACAAAGATCGGATTATTTATACACCTGAAACTAATATAATGTTATATACCAATTGTATCTCAAAAAAAAAAAAAAAGAAGTTAAGAAAAAAGAGAAATGAGTCCTTTAACTGCTTTAAATAAGCTTAAATCTCTAAGCCCTGGACAAGGTAAGTATAAATTGCTGCCACGATAATGGTCCTTAACAAAACCATTCCAAAACTCTGTGGTGGACAACAGTAAGCTCTAATTTCTTGTTTTTGTGTTCGTGGGCTGGCTGGGGTTTGGCTGATCTAGGCTGAGCTCTGTTGGGTGTGGCTCCAAGCTGCGGGTTGGGTCAGGTCTGCTGCATGAGTCTTGCATTCTGCTGGTACCAGCAGGCCTCCAGGGCAGGTCCTTCCCTTGGTGATGGCAGAAGCACAGATGGGAAGAGAGGAAATAGATTATCCATTGTCCCTTCTGAACAATTCCATTGGCTGAAGCCAATCACATTCCAGCCAAGCCCAGTACAAATGGGATGGGAAGTACCTAACATGTCTAGTGGGGAGAACTGCAAAGGCAAATGGCAAAGGATATCAATCCCTGGAGGAGTGATGGAGGGGAGTAATGATGCCATCGACCATAGGGACGTGTGGAATGTGCATGGTGGTGGCATTGGGCCATGTGCTTAACATAGAGTATCTCGCTGAAGCCTCACAAAAATCTTATGTGGTAGGATTATTGTCGTCTCTATTTTTCAATGAGAGAATTTAGGCTCAAATTGAGTAGTCGCTCAAAGTCTCACAGAAGTAAATAGCCTGGCAGGGACATACACGCAGGTCTGTTTGGCAACTGAAGCCCCTATTCTTAGCCTTGATTCAACTCTAGTGAGAAAACTCTCAGCTGTGATGGAAGAGGAGATGCCAGTAATTTTTGAAAAACCGTGGGTAGTAAGGAAAGAACCAGAAGACTAGACACACACAAATAGATGCATTTTTCAAGAAGTGGGAGAAAGTGGGCTCCTAAAACTGTACATAAGCTTGAGTTTCGTTTTGTGTCAAGGATGGCTGGCCTGCAAAAACAAAAAGAAAAAGTCTAGGGAAGAAACCACCATTCTTGTGTCTGGGCTAATGTATCAGGCCGGGCGCTGTTAGGAGATGGGTGGAGTTCATCTGAAATTCCTCTTGCTGATCACTCAGTCTGGAGGGTAATATTTGGTCACCCCATCTGCCCTCAGTCTTGGTTTTATACTCTTGTGGGCTTGATGCTCTTAATGCCTGGCTACCTTAATTCTCCACTTGCCTGTACCCCGGGCCTTTGATTTGGGTCCCCCCCAGGGATGGCTTGAGGGCTGCTTGCGCGAATGTCCATATGTGTTTCTGCCGGTCACCCACGCCACCTTGCATATGGCTCCCAGACAAAGCCTGGTGCCTGACCCCTGCTCTCCTTATCAACCTTGCGTGCCACCAGGATTCTCCCCAGTCCCGTCACCCCGAGGAGGGATACCTTCCCTAGAACATTCTAGAACAAATTTAGACCAAGTGGCTCATGGGCATTTCTAAAGGTGATCCGAGGAGGGTGGCATGAGCTCCGTAAGGATGAACAGTGGTCTAGCAAATCTGATTTCCTTTGTTAAAAAAGCGGGACTGGCAGATCAAGGGAGGGTCATGAGGGTGGTGACTGGATTTCAAGGGGTTTGACAGATCCTTTCATGATCTCTTTCAGAAGATTGGGAAACCCAGGCTGATTTAGGACAAACAGATTAGTTCTTGGTAGTTAAAAAATGATGCTGTCATTAATCAGATGTGCTGATTAAATAGAGCTCAAGGGAGGCTGTTGCTATTAAACAATAGAACTCTGTCATCAGCCAGATCCTATCACCTCCACCCACAGCCCCTCATCTCTCTGAACAACTTGGATGAAGATGCAGGAGGCTGGTTTATAAAACTGGTGGGCCGTAAACCAAGTGGGAGTAGCTAATACAAAAAAATGAAAGGGTCCAAAATTTTAGAACAACAGTTAACATACGTAGCACCCTACAAAGCCCTTCTCTAGAGAAGGATCTTATTTAAGTCTTAAACAACTCTGCGTGGTAGGTATGACCAATCATGCTCATTTTAGACAAAGCTTGGGGCTCTAAGTAAATTCCCCAAGGTCACTCAGCAACACACTGCAGAGCATTCAGTTTTAAATCCTGGTTTTTCCAATTCCAAACTCTATACTCTTTAAAATGGGGCAAAACAAATAAGAGAAAATGAATAGAAACATATTTTTAACAATATGCAAACGCAGGTTGGGAGAGAAACCTGATGTACCAACTGCCACGGGACGTCTCTCAGCTTTACTCCCGGGGTCCTCACATCTGTGACGGCAGCCTGGCTCCTTTTTTTTTCCATTTATAATTTTTTTTTTGTCTTTCCACTTGAGTTTATTTATTTTTTTTAACTTTTTATTTTATACTGGAGTATAGCTGATTAACAATGATGCGATAGTTTCAGGTGCACAGCAAAGGGACTCAGACATACATATACATGTATCCATTCTCCCCCGATCTCCCCTCCCACCAGCCTGGCCCTTTGACAGAGCTGACATTCTACCCCCCAAGCCTGGCCTCCTCTGGGCCGTGGTAAGCTCATCCTGCTGGAGCAGAAGAACAGGAATGTGAACTTGACCCCTGACTCTCATAAAGCTCCCAGCTCCTGATGCGATTCCAGGGTACCCATGGCATGATGGAGAAGGCATGAGCTTAGAAGTCCCGCTCATTAGTTGTGTACCCTTTGGCAAAGTAAACTAAGCCTCTCCCAGGCTCAGTTTCTTTTTCCGTAAAAAGGGAGAGTGACAGTATGAATCTTAGGGGACAACGGTAAGGATCCCATGAGATGATGCCTGTAAAACACTTGACACAGCGCCTGGTTCATAGAAGATCCTAATAGATTGCAGCTCATCTTCAGCGTCGGGAGGTCTCGGGCTGCTTCATGATGACGACCATAGTCGTCTGAGTACTGTCACTACACTCCCACCCTTTCTGGATCCAAGTGCTGGCTTCAGTAATGCGGAAGACCTGGGTGGATTCTGTACCAGTATTTTGTTCCCTTTTATTGCTGATGAGTGTTCCAGTGTGTGGGTATACAACCTCTTGTTTATCACCAGTTGATGGACATTTGGATTGTTTCTACTTTTTGGCTGTTGTGAATAATGTTGCTATGAACATTGGCATAGAAGTCTTTGTGTGGACATATGCTTTCATTTCTCTTGGGTATATACTTAGGTGTGGAATTGATGGGCACAACTCTTTTTAATATCACTTTTAACAGTGTCATGATTGGCAGTCTACAGATATATGTGTGTGTGTGTGTGTGTGTGTGTGTGTGTGTGTGTGTGTGTCTCTAAGTACATATATTCTTTTTTTTACATTCTCTTCCATTTTAGGTTATTACAAGATACTGAGTATAGTTCCCTGTGCTATAGAGTAGGTCCTTGTTGATTAACTATTTTATATATAGTAGTGTGTGTATTTTATATATAGTAGTGTGTGTATTTCCCAAACTCCTCATTTATCCCTTGCACCCCCTTCATTATGTAAATTAACTTAGCTTCTCTCCCAGGAAGAAGGAATTCTTCTTGGACAGAGGAGAGAAATCAAGTTGACAACTTCAGAGTTTTCTTGGGTGGATGAAGGGGGAAATAGGAGTATGAAGTCTTTTCACATATGTTATAAAGTGTAAAACAATTAAAATGTAATATATTACTGAGACCTTTGTAGTCGTCCACATGGTTAATAATATAAGGTGATAGAATAGCTATGCCTTGTACCCCAAACAAATAATTTAGCTACTAAAATACTATCAAGTCTGTAATATTGTATTTTATCCATTTTAGACACATACCTCCCCACCCTATCTTTTAACATTTCTGAGATAAGAATGTGTCTTTTGACAATAATGTTTTTTAATCACCATTAGCCATTTCCCCGGATGTTCATGTCTCTGAAATCTATAACCAGGGAGGTCTGAGAGAAAATATGAACTATTGATTTCACCTCTATAGTGAGTGTCTGCAGTGAGGCTGCAAGTCTGTCATGACGATGGGAGTGGGGTTTCCAGGTGACCGTGTGGAAGGAGCCTGGGCAGCTTGTCCACAGGAGGGGGAAGGAGGCTGGGGGATGTGGGTCAGGGCTGGGGCCAGGTGCTCCCAGGGTTTTGATAACTTACCTGACTTAGGAGACACAGGTGAAAGGGAGATTCAGGCTTCCACCTCCACCTCTCCGGGTGGCACACTCCCACTTTCCAGTTCCTTGCTGGGTCACAGGAGTCCTCACAAATCAGTTTCAACATGGGGCAGCCTATCTGGAAAATATCTACTGCGTGCAAAGTCAGGCCTCGCATTCCTGTGACATTCACTCCTAACTAGCAACACAGCTACCAAAGGGCCCCTCAGAGGGACTGCGATTAGAGGCTGAATGAAACATTTCCACTGATGCCAAAGGATGGCCTATCACCCTGCCTGCTGACCACCGGCGCCGGGGCTGTAAGATAATATTATGACAGAGAAGTTCAGAAGCACAGGAAATGAAAACAATGCAGCGGCCTGGGAGGAGCTCCAGCACAGAAAGGACTTCAGAGCGGCCGGGGTCTGTTTGTAAAAGCAGAGGTTGTTCAAGCAGAAGAATGATCGGGAAGCAGCCGCACAGCACAGGGAGATCAGCTAGGTGGTTTGTGACCACCTAGAGGGGTGGGACAGGGAGGGAGGCAGACGCAAGAGGGAAGAGATATGGGAACATATGTATATGTATAACTGATTCACATTGTTATAAAGCAGAAACTAACACATCATTGTAAAGCAGTTATACTCCAATAAAGATGTTAAAAAAAAAAAAAAAAAGAATGATCGGGGCAGAAACCCAGAGCTGCCACTCCCAGGAAGCAGCTTGTCAGGGGAGGGGGATGTTTTCGAGATTCTTCCCCTCCAACAGGGCCTGTGGTGGAGGGAGCAAAGCTGTGGATGCAGGGAGGCTGCCTTTGGTCTGGCTGATGCCCCAGCAGGGCCAGATTTCCGGAATCTAAGTAAATAAAAGGTAGTTAGACAGTAGAGGGCTCACCTTTCAGAAAATGCATTTCTGTCTTCCTTGCTTCCTTTTAGCACATCCTGTGAGAGTTTGTACCTTTGGCCTGATGGTAGCCTGGTCAGCGAGTCTGAGTACCTTGAGAGGGTTTAGGGTTCAGACCTCTGGGTTAGTGGTCCATCTCTCTAGGCTGGTCTAACTCCTGGGGGCCTTTGAGTAAGCTGGCTCGGACTTTCCCAGTTTTAGAAGGAACTAAAGGTGGCCAACAAGGTCCCCAAACCTGCAGGTACCCCACAGGGACACCTGAGCCCATGGCTCTGAAATAGTTGACTTTGCTCCCAGAATACTGTGGAAAGGGTGGCCGTCGTTCCATCCTCCTCCAGCCTATACGTGGGTCCTGCATCCACCTGCAACCTGGGTAGCAGACAGCAGCATTACCGGTGAGACAGTGCCAGCACCCAGGGGCACTGGGCTCAGCTGGAATCATTTGTCTCTTTTTACCTTTTGGTCGGAGATTGGTACGTACCAGGCATGTGGTTGGCCTTTTATAAACTTTATCTCATGTAATCCTTACAGGAACCCAATGAGGGATTATATCAGTCAGGGTTCTCCAGAGAAAAAAGACAATAGAATGTGTGTGTGTTATAGAAAGATACAGATACAGATATAGATATATAACACACATAGTTTATCTGTACCTGCTATATACAGTATATCTATCACCTATCTATCTATCTATCTATCTATCTACCTATCTATCTATCTATCATCTACCTATCGAGAGAGGGAGAGAGAGAGAGAGAGAGAGATTTTAAGGATTGGCTCATGGCTTCATGGGAGGTTGACACGTCCAGAATCTGCAGGTGGGACTAGCAGGCTGGGGACTTGGGAAGAGTAGAGGTCACTGTTGAAGTCCGAAGGCCACCTACTAGCAGAAGTAACTCTTGCTCAAAGGAGGTCAGTCTTTTTGTTTTGTTCAGGCCTTTCCCTGACTGGACAGGCCCATCCACATGTGGAGGGCAATCTTCTTTACTCCAACTCCACCCATTTAAACGTTAATCTCATCCCAAAACACCCACACAGAAATATCCAGAATGGTGTTTGACCACGTATCTGGGCACTGTGGCCCCGGCAAGGCACATAAAAGACACGTAAAATTAACACACAATTATAACATTAAGATTTAATTTTACATCCATTCCACAGGTGAGGCAGTTGAGGCTTAGATACTTGAAACAACTTGACTGAGATCACAAGCCAGTAGATGGCAGCTGGAGGAATTTTTTTTTTTTCCCTCATTGTTTCCAATGCAGGTATTTCTGTATTTAGAGCTTGGGCTCTTAGCCATTTGGTTCTGTTATCTCCTTACAGGCTGTGGCTCTGGAGGAATCCGATGTGTAGGAAAGTCAGTCAGTGTTGTCAAATGAGCTGGTGTAAGGATAAACAGAGCATCAGTGGCTAAGAGATGCTGGCCGGGGGAGGGCCTTTGGGGGCCTCAGGAACCAGGTGTGAGAGGGCCCTGAGGGAAGTGGGGATAGTCAGACTTACCGGACATTGGCTGGTTGGTTCCCTGGTGGTGAGATGTATGACTTAGAGCAGAGTGGGCAGGATAAGTGATGGGTGAGAGAATGGAGTAGGGAAAGACCGAGAATTCCAGCATCTCCAAGGGTAGATAGAATGGTGAGGATGCTCACACTCCAGAAATCCTTTCACTTCAGATAAGGGAACAAGAAAGTACACTCCACTTCTAAAAAGAGGTCGTGCGTGGGAGGAAGACTGTTCTAGATGCAGAACTTTCAACAGCCAGCCCGTCTTTTCTTACTCTAAGCCAAGACATCAGAATTAGGAGAATCCTGTCTCTGTGAGGAAATTCGAGCTCCGATATATTTCTCCCCTCAGGAAGAGGTGGTCACTCCCCAGACCTGTAGCAAAGCCTCAGAGGCTGAGGTACCCCAATACAAACCGTCAAGAACTTTCAGGAAACCTGGAGGGAGGATTGTGGAAGGTTCTCTGAAAATTCCAGAGCAGCAGAACAACCAGGCATATTCTTAGGATCATACAAATTAGACTCTAGGAGTTTACTCAAAAAAGACCCATGATGGTTTACAAAATTTTGAGCAAACAATAAAAAATCAACGTATTCTTCCAAAGAAGACATACAGATGGTCAACAGGCAACTTGAAAAGTTGCTCAACATCACTAATCAGCAGGGAAATGCAAATCAAAACCACAATGAGGTATCACCTTACACCTGTCAGAATGGCTATCATCAGAAAGACCACAAATAACAAGTGTTGGTGAGGGTGTGGAGAAAAGGGAATCCTCATGTGTTGTTGGTACAATTGTAAATTGGTGCAGCCACTATGGAGAACAGTATGGAGGGTCCTCAAAAAATTAAAAATAGAACTACCATATGATCCAGCAATTCCACTCCTAGGTATTTACCTGAAGACAATGAAAACAGTAATTTGAGAAGATATATGCACCCCTATGATCACTGCAGCATTATTTATGATAGCCAAGGTATGGAAGCAACCCAAGTGCCGATCAGTAGATGAATGGGTAAAGAAGATGTGAGCTATATATATATATATATATATATATATATAAAAGAATGAAATCTTCCCATCTGTGACAACACGGCAAAGTGAAAAATAAGTCAGACAGAGAAAGGCACATACTGTACTATTTCACTTATACGTGGAATCTAAAAAACAAAGCAAATGAACAAGCATAGCAAAACAGAACAGATTTACAGATACAGAGAAAAAACAGGTGGTTGCCAGAGGGGAGAGAGGTTGGGGGAAGAAAGAAATAGGTGAGGGAGATTAAGAGGTACAAACTTCCAGTTGCAAAATAAATGAGTCACAGGTATGAAATGTACAGTGTGGGGAGTATAGTCAAGAACTATGTACTATCTTTGTGTGGTGCCATATTGTACCTAGACTTATCGTGATCAGTTTGCAACGTGTAGAAATATCAAATCACTATGTTGTGTACCAGGAACTAACATGGTGTTGTAGGTCAGTTATACTTCAAAAACAAATAAACAACCTCATAGAAAAAGAGGTCAGATTTGTGGTTACCAGAGGCAGGGGCTGGGGGGGACGGGGAACTGGATGAAGGCAGTCAAGAGGTACAGACTTTGGTTATAAGATAAATAAGTACTAGGGCTGTACTGTGCAACATGCTAGATATAACTAACATTGCTGTGCATTATATATGAAAGTTGTTGAGACAGTAGATCCTAAGAGTTCCCAGCACGAGCAAAAATATTTTTTCTCGGGGCTTCCCTGGTGGCGCAGTGGTTGGGAGTCCGCCTGCCAATGCAGGGGACGTGGGTTCGTGCCCCGGTCTGGGAGGATCCCACATGCCGCGAAGCGGCTGGGCCCCTGGGCCATGGCGGCTGGGCCTGTGCGTCTGGAGCCTAGGCCCGCGTACCACAAAAAAAAAAAAAAAAAAAAAAAAAATTTTTCTCTTTCTGTAATTTTGTATCTGTATGAGATGATGGATGTTCGCTAAACTTACTGTGATAATCATTTCGTGATGTATACAAGTCAAATCATTATTTTCTACACAAACTTATGCAGTGCTGTATGTCAATTATATGTCAAAAACACTGGAAGGAAAAAAATCAAGAGAGTTCAAATAAAAATCCACATATTAGGGCTCTCTTAAGAAATCAGAAGACTGATAGCACAGAGCTCGAATTGCTATGGTAGTTGAGTTGACTTGCTGTAGTGGAGTAGGAGGTCCTCACGGCAGGGGGTCTGTGCCTGCAGATCTCCGCATCCCCACCGCTCCCTACTGCCTTCTGGAAACTTTCCTCCCACCCAGTCAGTTTCCATCATTTACATTTGCTGCTGGGCTCTAGAATCCCTGCTGTAAACCAACATTTCCTTTATCTTTGAGGAAACTGAGGCCCCCAGAGGGAACATGTCCTGCCCAAGATGAGATAAATTGGTAACTGTCAGAGCTAGGACTTTAACCCAGGACCTTTCATACCCAACCCAACTTTTTCTCTCCACGCCTGGAAGAGAGATCGCAGCGAAAGCTTGGTCTGCTGACTCTGGTCCAACGTGCTTTCCGTCATTATCCTTGGGATGCTACCAGGACTGTGGGAAATAGAACCAGAAAGGGAATGTGAGGGTGATGGCCGTGGTGAGAAGGGTAAGATTTTTTTTTTAAACAGCGAGAGACTATGACTTAGGACTCAGGGAGAAGAGAAGAAAAAATTTCCCCGAACACAAAAATCAAGGAAGCAAAATGTGGAAGAGAAAGAGGAAGGAAATTCAAGCTGCCCCAGAATTTAAGCTGTCAGAAGTACCAAAATCCCCCAGAGTTGAGAACCTAATTATCACAGAAAGCCTTGCTTAGTTCAGAGTCTGAAGACTGTGAAAATTGAGAAACTTTAGAAATTGCAAACATTTTTTAGATGAAAGATAAAAACTAACTTGGAAGGAGTAAGGGGAGGTACTATTTTGAAGTAGACACTGACAAGGAATAAATACTGTTACAAAAATAAGACTGATAAAGGCATACTGTTTAAAACTTAAAAAGCAATTTTATTTGCATTATCTTATTTACCATGAAAGGCTCATAATTGTTTTATGGCCAAAGGGGTCTCTTCTCCCAACTCTTTGCTCCTCTGATGGAATCCTGTGATTTTGGATAGAAATGCTTAAACCTCAGGGGGATGCTGGGAATATCTCAGACCAGATATCCACAAAAACAGATATGTTGCCTGAAAAGCTGTTTTCCTTTGCACAAGTGTGTTTCTTTCTTGTTGTTTGTTTCTAGCAACTGTTTGCGTGTGTGTGGCCAGGAGAGGAATCTCTACATAGACTAGTTAGTCCAATGGGTCTTTACTGAGCTCTAAACTGCATGCAGGCAGGCTGTGGCTGCTGGGAGAACAGTGGAAAATAAGAGCTCTGTCGTTCCTTCACTCACAGAACTGACTTGGTCCTACTGTGTGTGGTGATTCATTAAGGCTGGATATGGTATAAGATTTCCAATAGACTTTCGCATTCCCCAGTACTACTCCTTAGTTCACCTGTAATATTGTCTGGGCATCTGGGCCTTCTATGCATGTCTCTCCAAAAATGGCATGTTTTGTGCAATGTCTTACAGTTAGCAGGACTTGAATTTACATAGCATGCAGAAGATCTTTCAAAACTCCCCCCTCTCTTGTCACCTGTTTTTACAGAAAGTCAACTTTGCAGGAGATAATTTCTCTTCTGTGTTTTTTCTGTTCTCTTGTGCTGGCCAGGATCTCCTGGCTGATGCCGAATGGAGGTGGTAATAGCGAAGATTGTCGTCATGGCCCTGATCTTGAAGGAAATGGCTCCTGGCCATTGAGTTTTATGCATTCAACATTATGTTTGTGGTAAACTTTAAGAATACTGCTTTTTTCTTTTCCTGGTTTACTTAAATTTTCTTATCATGATAGATGTTGAATTTCATTGAACATCTTTCTGCATCTATTAAGATGATCATGAGATGTTTTTCCTTTTGACCTGTGAAGGTAGTCAATTTACCCTATTGTATTGTCTTTTTTATTATTTATTGGTGGGTTCAGTTTGCTAATGTTCTGTTTAGGCTTTTGTATCCATGTTCGTGAGTAAATTTGTCTTATAGTTTTCTTTTTCCAAACTGTCCTTGGTGGTTGGTAAGGGTTGTGCCAACCTCATAAAATGGAAAGACTTATCTGTTTTTCTATTCTGTGGAAGAATTTATCTAAGACTGGAATGATATGTTTACTTTATGGGAAGATTTTTTTATCTAGGGGATTTAATTTTAAATTTTCTATAAAATCATTGTTTTTTTTTCTCTTTTAGATAACATTTTAGTATTTTCTATTTTCTAAAATTTTTTCGTTTTCACCTGTTTACAATTCGGGGCACAAATCTATTTATATATTCTATCTTTTTAATATCTGCAGCAACTGTAGTTTCCTTTTCATTCATATCACAATTTTTTTAAATGAATGATTTTTCTTTTTTGAACAGTATTTTCTGAGGCTTGTCAACTTTATTGCACTTTCAAAAAACCTGATTTATTGACCTTCGCTGTTGTATGTTTATATTTAACTTTATTATTTCCTACTTTTAATATTAGTTCTGATTTTGTGGGGTGGGTTTATTTCTAGTATACCCTAATACTGACAGTGTTAGCCTGTAAGTTCTTGTATCCACAAGGTGGGGGACTTCCTGTGCTTCTTTTCTTGCATGAAACCTAGCTTTTGAGTTCTCACTGTCAAAACAAAAGTTCAGTGACACCAGGGTTTGGCTTAAGTCCCCAAGAGCAAAGTGGATTACCTGTCTAAATTCTTTTTTTAAAAAAATTAATTTATTTATTTTTGGCTGCGTTGGGTCTTTGATGCTGTGTGCGGGCTTTCTCTAGTTGTGGCGAGTGGGGCCTACTCTTTGTTGTGGTGCGCGGGCTTCTCACTGCGGTGGCTTCTCTTGTTGCGGAGCACGGGCTTTAGGTGCGCGGGCTTCAGTAGTTGTGGCTCACGGGCTCTAGAGCACAGGCTCAGTAGTTGTGGCGTACAGGCTTAGCTGCTCCTTGGCATGTGGGAATCTTCCTGGACCAGGGCTCGAACCCGTGTCCCCTGCATTGGCAGGCGGATTTTTAACCACTGTGCCACCAGGGAAGTCCCACCTATCTAAATTCTTACTTTTACTTTATTTCTGGCCTCTGAGAAGTCCTTTTCTTACCAGCTCAGTGATACGTTTATAAAGGTACATTTGTTAATGTTATATTAGCATGTTAGGTGTTTTCAGTAGGAGGGTTGCTCTGGGTGTCTAGTCTGCTCTACTGATAGAAATAGAAGTTACTCCAGTTTACTGTTTCCCACTTTTCTTCCCCAGGTCTTCTATGTCTTTTGCCCCAGGTTTCTGGCTTCAAATTCCAGGGTCTGCAACTGAACCATGGGTCTTGTGTACCTTCTACAGTGACTTCATATACTTCAGATTGTAACTCTAAAGAACCCTTTTTCTTGCTGACATTGTTGGTCCCTCACTGCCTCACTAACAGATGTTATTACATGCACGTTTTCTCTGTTTCTTCACTCTGGAAAGGCAGGGGAGTGGAATACGGGGAGAGGGAAGGAATAAGAGGAGAGGTGAGTGTAAAGCAAACTCCTCCCTCACTGCTTTGAGAAGTTCTGGATGCTTCTCCTCCTCCTTCTTCTCTCTCTCTCTCTCTTTCACACCCACACCCACACCCACACCCACACCCACGCACACACACACGAGGGCCTTGTCCTAGACCAGGCTAACAGGGCAGGCATCTCCCTGATGATGAGACAAAAATGGTCAGAGGCTGTTCCTTCCTTTTACAATTAAACTTTTCAATAATCAAAAGTTAGTTTCTGGGCTTCCCTGGTGGCGCAGTAGTTGAGAGTCTGCCTGCCGATGCAGGGGACGTGGGTTTGTGCCCCGGTCAGGGAAGATCCCACATGCCGCGGAGTGGCTGGGCCCGTGAGCCATGGCCGCTGAGCCTGTGCGTCCGGAGCCTGTGCTCTGCAACGGGAGAGGCCACAGCAGTGACAGGTCCGCATACCGCAAAAAAAAAAAAAAAAAAAAAAGAGCTTTGATCCAAAAACCTATACTACTAACTTTATGCTACCCAGTCTTCTGACATAAGTTCTCTGCCTCTCTTCCTCTAGTTTGCTTTCTCTCCTTTGTAAGATAGATTTATTGGTATATGTATTTATTACATTTGTTTGCTTTTTCTCCACTGTGCTATTTTTGAGGGTGTTTTTCTGCCACGACAGTGAGTTTAGTTGAATAAAGTTCGTTGGGTGGGAAATTGTCTCATGGCTAGGCCTCAGTTATTGATGGAATGATTGACCTTATGAAATGTATTTGCTGATGTTCTGGATTATAAAAACAAACAAAATGAAAAGGAAGAGTTGGAGAGGAGACACAAAGTAAAGACACAGAGACTTCCTGGAGTTTGCCATCCATCTCCACACTGGGCTTGCTGGGCTCCCAGAAGTTTTCCCAGACCTTTCCGGTTGATCCCAGATTAAGCAGAGTTGTTTGGGGTATTGATCATTAGCTGTGCTGGCTGTTGCTCAAGAATAAGGAAAAATACCTAAAACAAAATGAAATGCAGAGTGCGGTTTTCCCAGTCTCCGTTGGCATGCTCACATTGTTGAAGAGGTTTAGGACTTCTTTTCTTCTAGTAGAGTCAACACATATTTTTAAGCATTTGCTGTGTGCAGAGCATATGATGGCAGGCATTGTTAGGGACCCATGAATGCATTAATCTTCGTCTGTGCTTAATATCCTTAGGGAGGCAGATATATATTAACTTTGACAAAAAATTGACTCTGTTATGTCCCACTAGAGGGTAAATCAAAATACAAAGGGAATGTAGGAGAGGGATGGGGGGTATGGGAAAGCCAGCTCAGTGTGATGGATTTATAAAAAAAATTAAAACATTATATTTGAACAGGCAGATTTGTGAGAGTTGGGGGATGAGAATAGAGGGTAATGATTTTCTCAGGAGTCAGGAGACCTGGGTTCTACCTCCATTTCTATAATCCTTACCAGGTGTGTGATCTTAGGCAAATCACTATCTCTCTGAGACTCTGGTTTTTCACCTATAATGTGGGGATATTAGAAAGTAGCTACCCAAGAGGTAAAAATTTCCAGTTACAAGGTAAGTAAGTCCTGGGGATGTAATGTACAGCATAGTGACTATTGTTAATAATGCTGTATTGTACACTTGAAAGTTGCTAAGAGAATAGATCTTAAAAGCTCTCATCCCAAGAAAAAAATTGTAACTGTGAGATGCATGTTAATTAAACTCATTGTGGGGCTTCCCTGGTGGCTCAGTGGTTGAGAGTCTGCCTGCCGATGCAGGGGACACGGGTTCGTACCCCGGTCCGGGAAGATCCCACATGCTGCGGAGCGGCTGGGCCCATGAGCCATGGCCGCTGAGCCTGCGCGTCCGGAGCCTGTGCTCCGCAGCGGGAGGGGCCACAACAGTGAGAGGCCCGCGTACCACAAAAAAAAAAAAAAAAAAAAAACTCATTGTGGTGATCATTTCACAATATATACATATATCAAGTCATTATGTGGTACACCTTAAACTGATACAATGTTATACATCAATTATATCTCAGTAAAACTGGGGGGAAAAGGACCTACCTCGTAGGTTTGTTGGGAGGATTTTAGCTCAGTATCTGACACATTGGAGGTTCTCAGTAAATGCTCAAAATGAAGTGCATGTGCGTGTGAGTGTGTGTGTGTGTGTGTGTGTGCTTGAGTGCGCATGTGTGTGGTGTTGGGAACGTGCTTGCTGGTGGACAGGAAGGTGGGAGCAGGGAGGTGGGAGGGTTATAGTGATGGTGGGTATGGGTGGGTAGTGTTGAGAAAAACTGGGGAAGGAAGATGTAGTGGGAGAAAAGACTAGAAAGTGAAATAAGAATCAAAGAGTAGAAAATCTTAGATTTTACTCTGTTGGAAACATGGAGCCAACATTGTTTTTCATCAGGTGATTAGAAAGAGCTCTCAGGTCCTGGAAGAAATGACCAGCCCCTGTGCTTAGATACTCCACTATTTACCCGGCACCTATTCAGGTGTAGCAGATTGATAACCACTCCCTCAAAAATATGCCCCAATCCCACCCTTCCTCTCTCTTTTTTAAGAATAATATTACTACTACATTTTTAAAATTTTATTTATTTATTTTTGGCTGCATTAGGTGTTCGTTGCTGCGGGCTTTCTCTAGTTGCAATGAGCGGGGGCTAACTCTCCGTTGAGGTGCGCGGGCTTCTCACTGTGGTGGCTTCTCTTGTTGCGGAGCACGGGCTCTAGGCGCACAGGCTGAAGTAGTTGTGGCATGTGGGCTCAGTAGTTGTGGTACATGGGCTCTAGAGCACAGGCTCAGTAGTTGTGGCGCACGGGCTTAGTCGGACCGCGGCATGTGGGATCTTCCCAGACCAGGGCTCGAACCCGTGTCTGCTGCATTGGCAGGTGGATTCTTAACCACTGCGCCACCAGGGAAGTCCCATCTCTCTCTTCTTTAAAGGCTGTCTTTCCTTTGTGTTTTGAGGCCTGGAGGCAAAGGTGATTTGAGCTTTTGAAAAAAAACCAGGAAACTATGTTTCACCGTTACATCCTCCAAACCAGCTCTTCCTAAGGTTCCTCACACATGCTCCCAAAATTAACGGGGTTACGGGGAGAGCTTTATAAGGTTAGCAGAAAATGTCAAACCACATGAGACTTGATGTACTTCCGTGGAACCGTCTTTTCTTCCCTGGTACAATACCCTGCAAAATTGTAAAGAAGGTGTAGGAGCTATTAAATCAATCCCAGAGGAGCCTTCTTGTTGCCAACCCGTTCTCTGGAGATTAGAATCCTGAGGGCAGATTTAGGGAATTGGAATCCAAATCTGTGGAGTTGCCAACATGTCCTGCCTTGGCCTGCCAAGTTCAAGGTTGAACTTTGGTGAACTTGCTTTGCAACAGTTTGAATCTGCTCCCTTTGTGCCATGCAATGCCAACTTACGGCACTACTGAATACAGGGTTTCAGGGAACTGTATCAGGCCAGTGAGCTTATTTCAGCCTCGAAGCTTGATGGCCAACGTGAAATCTATGGCACAGGCAATCTTTTCTGATTAAAAAGCTTCTAGGAACTCAATCTAGCACCACTCTTCTTTATTACTGTTTTTCAGAAGAATGTCTAAGAATTGCACCTGTCGTGGGAGTTAAGATTTTGAGTCAATGATTAATGGTATGGTTGCGTGTGTTTTCTTTCTGAATTAACCCATATGACCCATGGCATCTGCACCTCGTGTTAACCATTAGACACACAAATGAGCCCGGTATTTATCTGGGTGGTGGAGTTCTAATGCTCCTTGTTTCACTTTGTAGTGAGAGAAGGCTGTGATCAGTGGGCTTTTCCATGAGAGCCAGGCTGGGGGCTGCCTTCCTTCCTCTGGTTTGAAGAAGTTCTGTTGGCCTCTGTTTGCTCCCGGACTGATGCTTGTCGCAGCGGGGCCTCCTTTCAGTGTTTCATATAAAAGTCCCTTTGATTGTGTGGCCTGCTAGCGCTTCACTAACCAATCTAGACCCAGCAGAGGCTGTTTTGCACTTCTGATAAAATCAGGCACCTTTCTTTACACGTGTCTGCTTTCCTTACAGCAAATGTTATTTATTTCCTATTCTTCAAACTCTTTCCATGCTTAATGGGGGAAAGAGGTTGTCTCTAGAGGTACTCTTGCCAAGTTATTAGTTTTAGGTAAATTCAGCTTGAATTTGAGCAAGAAAATACAAACTCTGCCTGTCAGTTTTTCTGGAACTCTTCTTCCTGCCGGGAGCAATGAGAGCTCTGCCCCCTCTCTCCCGATTGCTTTCACTGCATTGCCTGAAACGTGTGTGTGTGTGTGTGTGTGTGTGTGTGTGTGTGTGTGTGTGTGTGTGTAAGTGCTTGTAATGCTGTGGGGAAGTGAGAAGGAGGGATGAGGGAGGCTTAGTTCATAGTCTGGCTTTGGAGAGGATCACCTTCATATTATTTGTTCCCTTAATAAGAATTGGGTGGCAGGGGGAGCAGAGAGAGAGTGAGTTGGGAGGTTAGGATTTACTTTAAGCTCTTTGTTTTATTTCATGGCTTCAATTTGTTTTAAGGGTTGATATTTCATTTATTTTGAGATTCAAATAATATTAAATGAGGATATGGCTTTTTTATGCTTATTGAAAGAAAGCATGACTTTATTTATTTAAATGGAAATGTATTTGACATAGAACATTGTGTACATTTAAGATGTACAATGCATTGCTTTGATACATCTATATATTGTAATATGATTGCTGTTGCAGCCATGGTTAGCCATGTCTATCACGTCACACAATTACCATTTGTTTTTTGTGGTGGGAAATAATTGAGATCTAGTCTCAGCCATCTTGATGATTCTAACACAATATTGTTGTCTATATTCACTATACTGTGTGTTAGGTCTCCAGGACTTACTTATCTACTAGTTGCCATTGTGTACCCTAAACAACATTTTTTCTATTGCCCTACCCTTCAGCCGAAAGCAGGAATTTAAAAGGCTGGGGAATGTTAGTATAAAGTCTCCTAATATAAAGGGTTCCCTCATGAGGATCTTCTCTGAAGGGAAATCCACTCATATTTTTAATGCCCAGCTCACATGGCTCCCCCTCTGAGAAATCTGCCCAGACCAACCCAGCCGGGAATCTTTCCTCTTCTAAAAATCCTGCTGGGGCTTCCCTGGTGGCGCAGTGGTTAAGAATCCGCCTGCCAATGCAGGGGACACGGGTTCCAGCCCTGGTCTGGGAAGATCCCACATGCCACGGAGCAACTAAACCCGTGCGCCACAACTACTGAGCCTGAGCTCTAGAGCCCACGAGCCACGACTACTGAGCCTGCATGCCACAACTACTGGAGCCTACGCGCCTAGAGCCAGTGCTCCGCAACAAGAGAAGCCACTGCAATGAGAAGCCCGTGCACCACAACGAAGAGTAGCCCCCGCTCACCACAACTAGAGAAAGCCTGCGCGCAGCAGCGAAGACCCAACGCAGCCAAAAATAAATGAATGAATGAATTAATGAAAAAAATCCTGCTGCACTTAGGTTGAAGCTTCCTTTAAACAGTGTTTTTCTACTGCTGTTATGTATACACATCTCCAACGTTTATATGTTTTTGTACTTCTGCATGGATTTTGCACAAAGGTGAGTATACATCAGAACGTATGGATTCAAAAAATATTTATGGCGTAAAAAAAAAGGATGATCCAAAAATTCTGAGGAAAAAAAAAGAGAAGAAAAAGATAGTGTGGTTAGATGAATATACAGGAAAAAGACATAAATCATAGAGGATATCTTAGGTATCTGCTGGCCACAGAGTCTCACCCTATAGCTGTAGAGGAAGAGGAATGTTCTTCCCTCCATAGGAAGAAGAGAGGGGAGTGCACGGTAAGGTCCCAGGAGAGCTGGGGGAGCAGCACGCACGGGGTGGGGGTCCTCCGCCCCTAGGGCTCTCAGTTCTGCAAGGTCTGTTCTCAGTGACCAGTGTCTTTTGGCTTCTCCTGTCCTATTTACTCTGGACTCCTCAAAGCCAGATTTTCTAAGTTTATTGATTCTGAACCCGAAGTTTCAATTTGTCCACAATTTCTTCTGAAAACCTACCAAGAATCTTCTGGATCCTATTGTGGGCTAAGGGTCCACAACTGTGTGCTGCTTCTTTCCTTTCCTATCTCAGACCACTGTATGTGGGCATGGGGGCAAAGGGGACTTGTTATATGTCCATTTTGCATCTATCACCAGGTTCTTGCATCTAGTTGTCTATTTAACATCTTCCCTTGGATGTCTGGTAGGCATCTTAAACTTCATGTGTCCCAGACCAAACTCTTGACCTTGCGCAGTACCAACCTGCTTCTCCCTTCATCGTCCTATTTCAATATATGTCAGATCCAGCCCCCAGCTGTTCAGGCCTGTTGTCTAACAGTCATCTTGATGCCCCTCTTTCTTCCAAACTCCACATCCAGTACATCATCTGTACCTTCAGAATATATTCTTTTTTTTTTTTTTTTTTTTTTTTTGTGGTACTCGGGCCTCTCACTGTTGTGGCCTCTCCCGCTGCGGAGCACAGGCTCCGGACGCGCAGGCCCAGCAGCCATGGCTCACAGGCCCAGCCGCTCCGCAGCATGTGGGATCTTCTTGGACCGGGGCACGAACCCGCGTCCCCTGCATCAGCAGGCGGACTCTCAACAACTGCGCCACCAGGGAAGCCCAGAATATATTCTTAATCCAACTGTTCTCCTCTCAGCACCTCTCCAGCTCCTGTTGGGCTTGGAGCCACCTTCATCTTTTGCCTGGATTATTGCAAGAGCATCTGCCCGGTTTCCCTGCTCTGTCCTTGCCCTGCCTCCGAGATCTCAGCAGCTAGAATGAGGGTCAAATTATGTCATTCCCTGCTCAAAATCATCCAGTGGTTTCCTCAGAATCTCTTAGAATGCAATCAGAAGCTCTTTCTAGCACCTGCAAAACCTTGTGTGATCTACATACCCACCCTCTTGATTTCATCTCCTATTATTCACGCCTCCACGCAGACCTCCTTGCTGTTTCTTAAACATGCTGGTTGTTTAAGACCCTGCCTCAGGTCGCACTTCCTACTTAGAATGCTCTGTCTCCAGCTATTAAGTCACCTTATCAGAGAGGACATCCCTGCACACTCTACCCAAAACTCCTCTGAAATTTCTTCTTAGTCCTTCACATTTACTACATATACATTTGTCAGCTGTGTTATTTTGCCACCCACTTGAATAGAAACTCCATGAAAGCAGAGACTTTCTATTGTTTGCTCTACCTGGGACTGATCCCAGCACAGAGTAGGAACTCAGTACATCCTGGCTGAATGAACCCCGTGAGGCGTAGAGAGGAACACTCTGGATGGGCGTTGCAGGATGCTGTGTCCTGCAGCAGCTGTTGTGGTCTAAGAAATGAGCAGAAAGGCCACAAAGCATATGGTGGGGCAAACCCAGCTGTGCTGAGTCCTTCTTCTCTCATCCCTACCATGAATGGTTCAGCTATTTTGTTTTATTTTCTCAAGAGAATGCGGTAACATCCATGACTAGTCAAGTTTTTTTCTTGGAGTAGGTCAATAACTTATGCTGTTGACATGTCTCTGTGTGTAATATCCTAAAGATCTTTCCCAAGTTCCAACTATGTCAGAGTAAATAACTGTTCCATAGTTGAGCTTGTTCAGGCACACGCACATCCTCACTGCTGGCTACAAACGTAACATGACCCGTACTCTCCGGTCAAGAGGCTGACCCTCTATGCTGGGCTCCACTAAGAAGATCCAATGTTCTCATGAGGTTCCAAACAGCTTTTGCCAATGGTTTAGGAACTCTGATTTGTATTTCAAGTTTTTTTGGATTCTCTTATTTTTTAAAACTACTACAACAACAGCAATAATGATAGTAATTAAAAAAACCCTTAAAGATTATTTCAGAGATTATATTACTAAATATCTAATAGAGTAATATTTCCTAATACCAAATGTTAGGAAAACTTGAATGTATAGCTAGACCTAAAAACTGTATTCCAGTATGAATTTCAGATGGTGGATTCAACATGCTTACCTAAGTTAGCTTTCTCCCCAAACCCAGCTAAAATGACAGCAAGACTTTTCTTTTCTTTTCTTTTCTTTTTTAAAATAAACTCACAAGGACAGGACAGAGAGGCCAGGAGAAGAGAAAACAGCAACACAATTTTGGAAGTTGGACAAAAATGGACACCTAATAGCCGACTTAGCAGATTGGAAAAAGCTCAAACTGGCAATGAGGAAAGCTGCCAACTAACTTGCACAGAAGGCATAGATGTTTCTGGAACTGTCACAAAGGGGGAGCTAATAGAGGCAGTAGGGTGAAAGCTATTTGAGAAAGTTTCGGATCTCTATATCACCTTCTCCCAACGCATCCCTCTGAGGGTCACGCTTACCTGAAAAGTATTTGGAAGTTTATTCTCTGGAAAAACAATCTCTGGTTGGGAGATAACAGGTAGATGGGCCCTATGGCCAGAAGAGGAGGATTAAGTGACTATATGCAGACCGAACACTTATCAGTGTTCCCCGCTCCAAATTGGCAGGGGATAGTTTAAGCAAGTCCCCCGCGATAGAGGGAAAATGAGCCACAATTAGACCTCAGTGAAGGAGCCTCTGAAAGCAGCAGGGTCTTGGCCCTTGACAGAATGATAGCCACAGTGTTTAACTACCAGCAAGGGCACCAGCCAGTCAGAAAGATGATACCAGACACACACAACTGGAAAGGCCATACCCAGTCCTGCACTGTCTGGTTGTGCAGGCAGTACACTGCACAAATACTGGCAGTAGCCGGGCCACATCAGAGCGCGCAAGCTGAATATCAGTGCTAGTCTTGGGTGATCTGTCCTCATTTCCGATGTGACTTGCGTGCCTTATAGATAGAGCCAAGGAGACCCCCAGAAATATGACTTTTGTGATTGGTTATTCTAAGACTGGGGACACATTCTACAGAGCAGAATCATCCTGCTGGTCCCAATTCTTCCCCCTGACATTTCATATTAGTCAATTGATTTTCGACTCATAACTGTTAATGAAATAAGCACAAGAAGCAGTTCCTGCTGGGAAAAGAAAGATAAATATTCCAAGCCTGTCTCCAAATTAGTGTAGTCGAAAAACGATGTTAATTGAAAACAGTTTAACTCAGCAAAACTCACAAACACAAAGTTCTTTCCAATGTGTTTGCTAAATTAATCATTTTAACATTTCTCCTGCGTTCTTAAAGCAGGATCATTTGCAAACGAGTGACCTGACTTTGCCACTTTCCATTGATTTACGGGATGGGGGAGGAAGAGGGGAGAGAGGTAGGTCTAGGATTCTGATACAGTGAGGCATCTAGCCCTCCCTTTCCTTACTTGAGTACTTACTTTGAACTGTCATCATATGTTAATGAGCTTCGAGCTTGTCTAAGAAAATGCCAGCCTTTCATGTAACAGGGCTAATTTCTTTAAAGTCTGAATTTAGGCAAAGTTTAAAAAAAAAAAAATCACAGTTATTAGCCTACTGCCTGATCTACCTTTTAAGCCTTCTGGAATCTTGCATTTCAACTGGGTTTTCATCATTTATTGTGGATGAGTGATCTAGAAAGTTAATGTGCTCCCTTTTATAAATAGTCTAGTTGTAAATCATTCACTAGCTCCCTAACTGGTCCTTAGGTAGGGAGAGAAGGAAATGCTTTTAGTTCCAAAGCCCCTCCCTTCTGTGCAGGCATTCCCTGTGACCGCCTGGATTTCTACAGAATTTTTGCTCTCTTGGGTTTGGCTACAGACCTGCGCTCTGAGTGCGTGTCTTTTGACAGGGATCAGACCAGCTTGGATGCTGCTACGGGCTATTTCTTGAGGTGGAGCAGTAGGTGTGGCGTGGCGGCAACCAAAAGTAATTTCATCCTGATGAACCAGATGGTCGGGACTGGTGTCAGCAGGGCGGATCCCTGCTTGCTGTTGCCCAAGCCCAATGTGAGAGCCTGGAGTCACACTCTTTATCTATGGCTCCTGACCCATGGTCAGTATGCCAGTAAGGCCGGCTGTTTCACGATAGCTCTCGTGATGTGTCTGGACACCGGACTGTGGAACGTGGTTCCACAGATGTTGGTCATATTATCTGGCAGTATTAGAGTGTTCAAGTTTGTTTTTTGGAAAAATCTGGAAGGGTTTCAGGCTCATCCCCCAGTGGGTTAAAAAAGGCTTCCCTGAGACAAATGACCTCTTGAATACTCACGTTAGTGTTAGCAGGCCAATCTTCTTAGTTCGGATTCCCATTAACCTCCCGGCGGCAATTCAAGTTTTTGTTCGGAGCAAGCCCCTGCCCTCCTTCCAACAGTGCCGTCCTCTGAACTTGTGCACGGGGCTGAGGCCACCGCTGTGGGCTCCCAACAGGTGTGTGAGGCCCGCCTGCAAGTCCCTGTCACTTGTCCAGGGCCCTGCTCTTGGCTTTCTTGGGGAAGCTCTCACCTGGCCTGGCATGTGTAACCCTGGTGAAAGAGTTACAGAGCTATTCCTGTCAGTTTCCTATACCCCAGCCTGAGATTCAAATTCAGTTTCAGAGTTATTAAGACAGTAAAGGTAGGCCCTGTATGTCTCTGCCGAACACCAGCCGAGGGTGAGTTTCTCAAACATCAACCCTCGAAGGAATCTTTCTTGCAAACGATCGATCTAGTGAGGACCCTCTAGGTCTTACTATTCTGGAAACCTGGTTATTGGTTCAGTCCAATGCATATAAACCCACTTCTATAAAAAGGGCCTGACACTCAGATAGATCTCAGCGCCTTCTCTTCCTAGCTGCGTGATCTTGGAGGGATTCCTTAATCTTTCTGAGTTTTAAGTCCCTTGTTCGTTAAATGGGGATAATAACACCTACTCTGTAGGGGTGGGTTGTTGGAAGGATTCAGTGAAATAATATGTCAGGAGCGGGTGGAGAGAAAGCATTTAATACATGGAAAGGCTGTCGCTATTAAGTAACATGTGCCATCTATGGACTAGGCGCTGGGCACAAAGGTAAAAGTCCATGCAGAGTTTATGGCCCAGGGAGGAAGTTGGACTTATGAACAGATGGCTTCAGTAGGGTGGGAGCAGAAAGTTAAAGGCGCACAGATGGCACGAGGGCAGCTCCGTAGAGTGCAGCTGCGAACCTGGGACTACTGGAGTTTCTTTGTCTTGTTTTGTAATTGCCTGATAGTGATGTGTTTTCCGGCTAGGTGGAGTCCTGGGTGCAACTAGGTGGGGCAGGTGAGGCCAGAGGCCAGGTGCAGCCTGGGGAAGAGGTTGTGAGGCCCTGCCGTGCGCAGCCTACAGGCATGCTACTTCCTGCAGAGGCGAGACCCCATTGTCAATGTTGGCAGTGAGGTTCTAGACAGTCCACTGCATTGCCTCATCCCTCTTCCCTCGGTCAGGACTGAATGTGAAAATACCTGCAGTTGTACCTGTGGCTGAGAAGTTCTTTCTCGTCGGTCCCCAGATATGCAGCCTGCTCGTCGTGGTCGTAGTCACAGAAACTGTCTTGCTGTCCTCTCTACCGCTCACTGGCACCTTTCACCACTAGTTGTTTTTGTGGAGGCTCAAGCTGTTAATGACTTGAAGTTCTCAGAAAAATTCAAACTCTGGGCCCAGCGAAGGGCATGGTGAAAATGGACGTGATGAATTTCCTTAAGTGTTCAGTGACTCTTGGGTTTGACCATGAACTCAGCAGCCTGGCCTTGGAGCTGTGCACAGTGTGGCTCTCCTGATCTTCCCGTTGAATCTCTCCACAGTTCAGATTCCATTCCATTCAGCCTCTATACCTTAGTTCCTTCTTTTTTTTTTTTTGCGGTACGCGGGCCTCTCACTGTTGTGGCCTCTCCCGTTGTGGAGCACAGGCTCCGGACGCGCAGGCTCAGCGGCCATGGCTCACAGGCCCAGCCGCTCCGCGGCATGTGGGATCTTCCCGGACCGGGGCACGGACCCGTGTCCCCTGCATTGGCAGGCAGACTCTGAACCACTGCGCCACCAGGGAAGCCCAGTTCCTTCTATTTGAAATGTTCTTTTTTTCTTGACTCCCTCAGATTGGATACAGTGCTTCTCTTTTTTGAAACCACTCCAGCAAAATTTTGGCACTCCTCTCAAAATATTTTACTTGTGTTGTCTTTAATTACAGTTATGTAAATACTCATCCTTTCCATGAGATGGTAAGCTAGTACGTTGAGAGTAGGAAGCATGCCTTCTCCCCTTTATACATAGGATGTGCTCAATAAATATTTATTGAACTAAAGGAAATTACAAAAACATGATTAAACACCTACAGGGCACCAGATGGTGACTGGAGAGGCCTCTGAGCCACAGTCCCAGTTTTCGTAAGTCTTCATGACTCGAGCTGGTCTTGGGTTATAAACATCAAATTCATTTGGAGCCTTCCGAGTATTTAAACAAGCGCTTGCCCTTGCTGTGGCTAATGTTAACTCTGGAAATTGGTAATAAACAATAGAAAATAAGGTGTCTGTGGGTAGCAGTGATTAACAGTATCCTCTGTAGAAGGGCTGGTGTTGGGTATCTGGGGTTTCTGCAGGTATGTTATATGATGGGTAAACCAGTCATTTTTGTTCAGACTGCTTTCCCCACCTGACAAGTCATTCTACAAATACCTTGGATGGATCAATGAAACTTGTCACCTATAGGGTGTCTTAGATTTCAATTCAAGAGCAAGAAAAATACCAGAGGGTAGGTTTGGAATATAACTCTGTATGGGACTGGATTAGTCAGCTTTTATTGCGATAGTGCTGTGTAACAAACAGCCTCAAGATCTTGATGGCCTTCAATAACAAATATATGTTATTTGTTCATGTGGCATGTCAGTAGCTGTGAGTTGTGCTGTGGTTTAGGGCTGCCCCCATATTATCTTCTTATTTTGGGACCTGGGCTGAAGGAACAGCCCCCATTGGCCTGCAGTGTTCCCATATTGGAGGATAGGTGTTCAAGTCAGCCGGCAGTTGTTTGGAATGCCTCTTCAAGGCTTCACTTGAAATTGGCATGTCATCACTTCAGCCCACATTCTATTGGCCAAAGTATTTTACATGGCCAAGTCCCCAATGAATGGGGCAGAAATTGGGGGGGGGTGAGAGGAGAGAGCAAAATAAATGTTTGCTAAATTATAATCCAGTTGACCACAGGGACACTTAGAATATTTTTATTCCTTCTGCTGATGGAGATGTAAACTCCTTGGAGAGAGAGACCAATACCTTGCTCTTTGCCAGGCACACCGACACTCGGCATGTGTTTGTTGAATGAGTGATTGAACTGCCATGGCTCAGTTTAACTAGGTGCATGGTCTTTCTCCATTTGCATCTGTTTTTCATGGAGAAAGTCATTCCTTTTAGAAACACAGACCAGACAGACGTTGTATGTCATTAGAAGCTCTAATCTTATGTTTGCTGCTATCCTTGCAGTGGTGCTCTCAGGAGGGCAGAATCTGTGGACGGAGTCATCCTGGGGAGGACCAGTGAGTGAGAGGATATAAAGAGGTAGTTTGGGTAGTTCCCCACCCACTGCCACACCCAGCGCAGGATGAGCAGTAGATGGAGAGTAAATAGGAGGTTTCGCCTGGTGAGGCTTCCCCCACCCAATAAGAAGGATGGGTGTGCGTTGCTGAGAGAAACTCTTTATATAAAAGTTTAAACTTACAATGTGGGTAGTTGGGGAGGGGCTATTTCTGCTGCAGAAGCTTGCTTATTTCAAGAGAACTTACAACCGATTGCTTTAACTAGTGCAGTGGGGGAGGCAAGAAGGTTGGAATTTGGAGTTTGGAATCCAGCAGGGCTGTGCTGGAGCCCTATCTCCGCTCTTCGCTGTGTGGCCTTGGGCAAGTCACTGCACCTCTCTCAGCCTCAGGTTCCTCGACTGTAAACTGGGCAGAATGATAATACTTCTCTCAAGAGCTCCTGTAAGGATTAAATTAGCTGATGTATATAAAGTTCTCAGTACAGTGCCTCATGTGTAGAAAACATAGTGGTTGGAAGCTACTGTTACTATTGCTATCAGCGTCACCATCATGATTTTGAACACATTTTCCGAATTTCATATATTATAAACTTTCATTAAACACAAATCCTCAGGAAAATATTTTTCAAAGCAAGGAATTCCTGCAGCTCTTTTAAGGAAGAGTGAGAGGCAAAAATATGGAGAAGGAAAGGCGAAACGGCACAAGAAGAGAGTAGAGAAGAAAGAAAAGAATGAGGATTAGTTTTGGGGGTGTCTGAAGAAGAGACACTAGTAAGGAATTGTCTGGAAAAAGAACTCTTGGGGTTTGGGAGCAGGTGGGGAGGAGGAGGGAGTCCAGAGCTCATGCTGGGAGTTGGGCTTCAAGGGACCAGAACCAAGAAAGGGGCCACTCCTTAAGGCAGCTTGGGATAAGGAAAGCCAGGGACGAGGTCTTAATATATCAGACTCATCAGAAGGAGTCAAGAGTCCCAAACCTGGAAGGTCGAGGAGAAACACCAATTTCACAGGCGCAGGGGTGATGGTAGAGGCAGCCGAGTCCGAGCTTCAGTCCCCAGAACAAATGGGTTGGGAGTGAGACCAGGTCAGGAAGAAGAAAGGGGGCGCTGGGGTGATGGCTGCGGCCTCTCGGGACATGTACACCTTGCCGAACAGGCTGGGGCGGGTCAGGTGCGAGAGGATGGACAGGCATGGGAAAAGCAGAGGCAGGGCAGGGGCATGATGGTGACAACACTGGTGCTGCCGCGACAGGACCGATCAGCCTCATGGGTGCTCAGGGCGAACCTTTGTTCACAAGAAACTGAGGCTCTCCCTCAGTTTACCTCCCTGTCTTCTCGTACTTCTGGGACTGAAGTTCTTTTAGGGCATAATGAAATGTTGAATAGAAACCCCCAGAAGGAAGGGGCACTGGCCTTCAGCAAGTTGGAGCATAGAACAAAAGGCACCTCTTTTTGCAGGAAGCAATTTCTCCGCAGAACATCCAGGGTTACTGGTCTCACGGTCCAGCTTATTCTCACGGCCCTGAGCATGTGTGTCTGTCCCAGACGTGTGCTGACTGTCTAGCTAAGTGTCTGGTGCACAGCAGGTGCTCAGTAAATATTTGTTAAATGAATAAATGGAAACTGCTGGAACAACTGAAATAGCTCTTGTTAAGAGAATTTCAAAGTTTTCTTTTGTATTAAAAAAAATGTGAGAACTCCAAAAGAGCTAAATGTGTATGGATCTGAGAGAAGGATGAGAGGTTCAGTTCCAGAAGGGATTTGGTGTCATTGCAACCTGTCTGAAAGCAGAGGTGATGGACCTCGGCCACGTCCAGCCCAGTCCCATCATAGCCTTACCCAAGGCCTGGCCAAGTTACATGGTATGTCAGTCAGGGTCCCAGTAGAGAACAGAGGGTACTCTCATACTGGGTACATTGAGGGGAATTTAATAGAGACTATTTACAAGGGATGGGCAATGTGTAGGGAAACCACAGGGTTTGGGTTGGGAGACTGAGGGTGGTGCAGTAGGGCTGTTACCACTCTCAGGAGGGAAAGAGCAAGGAGAGGGTGTGGGTGGGAACCCTGGAGAGAGCTGGACTCCCTGACCTCGGTGGAAGCACTGGGCATCAGCACTAAGGGAGGAAGCTGAGTGAGTAGATAACCTGACATCAAATGCTCCTGCCCTCCTTCCCCTGCCGTGCTCCCAGTTGGCTGGACCCAACTGGATGCCAGAGGGCTGTGGAGTCTCTTGAGGCAGCCCTTACAGGTCAGCCTCCTGGGTACAGAGCAAGCTGAAGAAGGGTGGGGCTTGGAGATGGAAAGGTTCATGGAGGAGTTCCAGCCCAGAGGACCATTTAAGAGCCTGGTGAAAATAAAATGTGAGGTGGAGTCTTCAAGCGTCTGGGTGTGGTCACTACTTAAGGCAATGTGTGGTCTGACCGTGAAGTCCAGCTCCTTCAGCCAAAGTGTGGTCACATGAAAATTAGAAAACAACGGACGTGTCACGAAATACAGGGATGACACTGACACAGGGTGGAGCCCCGGGTGGGACCAGGGAGGTCAGCCTAGGTGTTGCCCATTTAATCCTTATTAATGATCTATAAGATATAAACATCTTGATGAAATTGGCCAAGGTGACCAAATTACAAGGTGTTATAAACTCTGGCAGAAACAAACTAATGAAAGACCTACCAGCGGAAAATGCCTCTGGATTTAAAAGATGGGATTTGGGGCTTCCCTGGTGGCGCAGTGGTTAAGAATCCTCCTGCCAATGCCGGGGACCCGGGTTCGAGCCCTGGTCCGGGAAGATCCCACATGCCGCGGAGCAACTAAGCCCGTGAGCCACAACTACTGAGCCTGCACTCTAGAGCCCGTGAGTCACAACTACTGAGCCCGCGCGCCTAGAACCCGTGCTCTGCAAAAAGAGAAGCCAGCGCAATGAGAAGCCCGCGCACTGCAACGAAGAGCAGCCCCCGCTCACCGCAACTAGAGAAAGCCCGTGTGCAGCAACAAAGACCCAACACAGCCAAAAAAAAAGATTTGGGGAATCCGGGGGCAGCATGTTTTAAAGCATACACATCCACTAAGAGGCAGAAGACGGGAAGGCAAGACTCGGCAACCGTAACTAAGGGTGAAACGGGCTGCAGGAAATGCTAACCTCCTGGGGACTTTTGGTAGAAGGAAAAATCTGTGTTGGCTGATTCATTGCAGCATAAACGTACTTGTAGTTTGGCAATCATGAGTTTAACGATAATAATTGTTTTAAATAATTAAAAATCATTTAATTAACTAGGAACTCGCACAGAGCTAAGTGCAGAAGAGTCATATGTGCTGATGGAGGCCTCTCACAAAACTTAAAAGATTAACTCCTGTGGAATAAAAATAAAAATTGTTTCAAGCTTTTTACATACCCTTTGACCCAGAATTCTACTTCAGGGAATTTATCTTAAATAATCAGGGCAATTCTTGGAGCTATAGGTATAAGGATGTTCACTGTGGAGTTTGTTATAATGGCTCCAAATGAGAAACAACCTATATATTCAATGGTAGGGGATTGGTGAAAGAAATTTTGCTAGATATGAATAGATGTTATAGGGGAATTTGAATGACATCGGAATATATCCAATGTGTGGTTTACAGAGGGCAAAACAGACTCTGTATCACTTTGATCCCATTTTGGTTACACACACACATACACATACACACAGAAAGAAGACTGGAAAGATGTCTGTGAAACGATTGAACATGATTAACTCTAAAAAAGGTAAATGAATATATGTAAGATATATACGAATAATTCCACCTTTTTTTTTCTTATCCAAACTACCTCAATTTCTACAGTAGACATGCATTACTTTATGGCGTGAAAGCAATTTTTTTTTGCTCATCTAGTGAAATATGGTTTTTCTCCTAAGAACACATTAAAAATATGTTTAATTTAAAAAAATCTCCACCTTCTATTCTTCCTATGTCTCATCTGCAGTGATGAAAATCCATTTGGTAACTCATCCCAACAAATTTTCAGTGTCCTCTGTCAGAACATTTTTCAAAATCAAATAAATTTTACTAGAATACTAAACCCTACTTTTTCCATCTAAACCTCTCAACGTATTTCTAGAATTTGGGAGGACATGTTGTATTTTCTCCTTGAGGAGGGGTTTTATTTTATTTTATATTTTATTTTTTAAACCCACAGAGAGGACTTTCTTGCCTCTCCCGCACCTGTTAACTCTGGCGTCACACCCAGATCAGTAAGGTAGGTTAGAGACGGATGTGCAGAGGTACTTAGAGGAGGTTGGATAAAGAATTGAGAGAGCACAAAGGAGGTCATGTGTATTTTATGTGACATTGAAGAATATATCTAAAAACCAATGGAAGATCATGAATTACTGAACCTCAAGTAGGAAATAGCATTTGGCTTGTGAACTATTTATTACTTGGCTTTGAATAAAAATGATACCAAAGCCAATTATAGGAGGGGGATGGAGTTCGGGTGAATCTAATAATAGATTGTTAGACTGAAAAAAATTATAGAAATCGTTAGTCAGACATGCCAGAGGCTCATTCTAGTATCAAATATAAAAGTAAAAACTTGGCACACGTCAAAACTTCTAACAGAAGGGATTTTTCAAAGTAATTTTTAATGAACCCCAACAGTGGAATACAATGCATCCCTTAAAATGAGGTCACAGAGGCATATCCTTCAGCCCTTGCAGGTGGCTTCTAAGGACCCTCCTCAGGTTTGCAGGAAACAATTTATAAACCTCAAGATCCTCTGAGCTCTAAAATATGATGATTTAATGGATCTAGGATTCCTTATTCCCCCAAAGGGCCTAATTTAAAAGAAATAATAGGACCGAGATGTAATTTGCGTTTCAGGAAGTAAGGAAGAAATGTTTTTTCCCTCAATTTATAAAAATTTATTTAGCACCTACTCTATGCCAGGGCTTGTGTCAAGTGGTAGAGATAATGAGATGAAGAAGACATAATCTTCTCCTTTAAGGGGTTCACATTCAAGTGGAGGAAACAGATCCTGAAACAGACAATGATAATAAAGTGAGGCAAGTTCTTTATCAAGTGATAAAATCTCATCGACAGTAATATTTACATATTTACTGAGGAAGATGAGGACCTTGAGTGTGACTTAAGAAAAGGGATATTTAAACCATGCCTTGAAAGACAAGTGAAAATTTAACAGTCAGTAAAAAAGGAGTGAGTGAGTGTGTGTGTGTGTGTAGTCCTGGAGGTCAATGCACTCATTGGCAGGATTGAAAAAGTCATGGCATTTTTTTGGTATATTCTTTGGTAAAGTGTCAAATCTTTAACCCACTTTTTATTGGATTATTTCGTTAATACTTAGTTTGAGAGATCTGTATATACTTTTTGGAGTCAAGTCCTTTGTCAGAAATATGTACTGCAAATGTTTTCTCCCTGTCTCTGGCTTGCCTTTTCATTAATGGTATATTTTGAGGAACAAAAGTTTTAAATTATGATGAAGTTCAATTTCTTCTTCTGTGACTCATATTTTTATGTACTATCTAAGAAATCTTTGCCTACATTAGGACTGCAAGGATCTTATCCCATGTTTTCTTCTAGAAGTTTTATACTTTTAGTGTCTAATAGCATTTCCAGTTAATTTGGGGATACGGTGTGATTATAGGTCAAGGTTCATTTTTTTACATATGACGATTCAGCTGTTCCAGCATTATATGTTTGAAATCCTATTCTTTCCACCGTAGGAAATCAATTGTTGAAAATTAATTGACCGTATCTGTGTAGGCTGATTTACCCACCCCCTACTCTGTTGCATTGATCTACATGCCTATTCTTATGCCAATACCAGGCTCTCTTGGTTACTGTAGCTTTTCAGTAAGTCTTAAAATCTTGTACTGTAAGCCTCCAACTTTGTTCTTTTTAAAAATTGTCTGTGATATTCTATGTATTTTGTATTTCCCTGCATTTTAAAATTAGCTTGTTAACCCCTATCAAAAATGGCAGCTGGAATACAGATTAACATATGTTGAATCCATAGACCAATTTGGAGAGAACTGATAACTTAACACTTTTGAATCATTCAATCCATGAATGTGGTATATGTCTACATTTGTTTAGTTTCTCTTTCTTTGCTTTTTCTCAGTGAAGGTTTGTAAGTCTCATTGTACCAGTCATATGGGGTCATGCTGTCTGCACAGAAGAGACAATTTTACTTCTTCCTTTCCATTCTTAATGCATTTCCTCCCTTCCTTGCTTCCTTGCTTCCTTCCCTCCTCCCTTCTGCCTTCCCTCCCTCCCTTCTTTCCTTCCCTCCCTCTCTTCCTTCCCTCCCTCCCTTCCTTCCTTCCTTCCTTCCCTCCTTCCCTCCTTCCTTTCTTCCTTCCCCTCTTTTTCTTTCTCTTTGCCTTATTACACTGGCTAAGATCTCCAATACAATGTTGAATAAGTGGTAAAAGTGGGTATACTTGCTTTATTCCTGATCTTAAAGGGAAAACATTTAGCAAATGGTCTGACACATGGAAGCCGTCAGAGAGTGCCCCACGGCTCCAAAAGATCTTTGAGATGGGCAGCAAACCCAGCCACTCCTCACTTCACTGCTGACTTTGCTCCTCACCAGTAGCATCTCTCCACTGAACCCTCCCAGTAGCTTCCTGACTGCCTCCCTCCCACTCTGCCTCCCTGTCCCAGCCACACTCCCAGTTCTATTCTCCAGACAGCAGTGGCGTTACCCTTTTAAGACTCAAGTCAAACACAGCCATGGGGGCTCCTCCTCTTTCTCTCCCTTCGCCCCTGCTTCCCTCACATCCCTATTTAATGCAGTGTGTCTTGATTCTCCTTCCCCAGGAGTGACAGGCTTGCTCTTTCCACAAGTCCTGGAAGATTGATGAGCCTTGATCCTTCTCTCTTAGCTCCTTCTGAAGCCCGGGATTAAGCTAACCGGGCTCAACAGTGTTGCTGACAGGGGTCCTTAGAGCCTCTGAACATCTGCATCTTGGTGACCAAGTGTAGAAAAGTCCAGGAAGGCTGGTGGGTTTGCCAAGTCTCAGAAGACAGACATTCCCTGGGGCCTCTCACTGGAAACCCTAAGTAATAAGAGTGCTTCCTAACGGGAGACATAATGACTTTTTATCTCTCTTGCAAGTCTTTACTTAGAGACTCCATCACAGACACATCGTGTGAAATGCGACAGGAATTCCATTAGAGGAGGGAGCAAGTGCGGAACTCCTTGGCCAGAACACTATGTTCAACCAGTTTGACATTTGTAATAATGTCTTTGCCCCTGAAGACTGTATCTCTCATCCCGCAGCTTCTGGTGAAAAGTATTTCAAAAAGGGCAGGGAGGGCCTGTCACTCAGGCATTATCAATCACTCAGGCCATCAGTCAGTCAGCAAAATCTTCCCTGGGTACCTATCATTCCCTCGTATTTGTGGAAAGCACTTTCAGATGCTTTGTCTCATTTCTTCTTCTCAGCCCCCATGTGAGGTGGGCAGGACAGATGCCACTCTCAGATGGTAAGTAATCTGAATCCTTAGAGGCTGGGTGGCATGAGATCACAAGGCTAGACAGTGACGGAGCTGGGGCTGAAACATGGATTTCCTGATCATCATCTACTCTGTTCTCTACTCCCAGGTTGTGTCTCTAAATCCAGCCTGGGGATGAAGGTGAGGTACAGATGCCATGTGCTTGGCCAGTAGACACTTCTTTATAATGATTTGTGCTTTGAGGTCGCTGCAGATGCTATCTTAAAAAGACTTTCTCACTCAGAGCAAAGTCAACTATGACAGGAGAAGCCTGTGGCGTTAGAGGTGACCACCACCTGCTGCAGAGAGAGGATGGAAAAGAGGGCAAGGAGGGCTCAGCAGCAGTGGTGCTGGTGGTATAAAGGGAGAACCCCTCCAGGGCTTTGCTTACTTCTCAGGCTGCTGGAGCTCTTGGAGCTGTTAATCTTGGCTCCTTTTTAATCACTAAGTTCTCTTTTCAAGAGTTGTTTCCCCTGCTCCTCCTCCCCCTTCCGCCTCTCTTGGAGAGCTCTTAAAAGCAGACCTTAAACTAAATAAACACCCGAGTGAAACAAGCCAGGGCCGTCAGATGTGAAGGATGCAGCCGGTAAGGTAGGGGCATCCAGCGGTCTTGGGCAGTTGTGTGTGTGTGTGTGTGTGTGTGTGTGTGTGTGAGCAATGACATGGGATGGCCAATAGGACCCCCACAGCCCTTTGCCTCTCTCTCCTTTGGTCTATTTCCTGGGCCTTTTTCATGAGTCTTTTAAGCAACCTCCGTCTGCCTTGGTAGAGGAGCTGATGCTTGCCTTAATCTTGCTTTGTTTTCATCTGTACCTGCCTGCCGGCCTTCCTGCTGTTTCTTCCTCCCTTCTTCCCTTTTCCACTCCTTCCCTTCCTTTGTTTCTTTCTTCAGGAGAGTAGATCTTTCTGTGATCTTAGAAGAGGCACCTATGTATGATGGATAGGAGGAGAAGCATGGACCATGGAACATGGGTTTAATTTAAATCTCTCAGAGCTCAGATCCCCATGTATAATATGGGGTTAACTATGGTAACCCCACTGATGGTTGGGAATATTAAATGGGAGAACACATGTTGAACACTTGGAACAGTGCCTAACACACAATAAAGACTCGATATTGTAAAATGTTAGCATTACTGAAGGATCTTCTGTTAACGAGCCAATGGGGCCAGCAGCTGTGTGGTCTGCTTTGAATCCTGGATCGACGTTGACCTCTGAAGACCAGGCTTTATGACAATATATAAATACCATTTTTCTGTTGGACCCATTTTTTGCTTATCTGACTAGAAAACTGTTGGATTACATAAAAGATTTTCACAAGATCCCTAAACTTAATGGAGGACAGAGAGACACCTGAACAGATCTGGAGCTCAACAGCTGGTCCCACCTACCGTTGGGACTGGGCCACTGGAAAGATGAGAGTACTGGTTCTGCTTTTTGTGACAGTTTTGTGACTGGGTAGATTAATGAATCTTTCTGGGTTTCCGTTTCTTAAACAATGAAATAAGGATAATTAGCTCCCTTACAGGATTTTGTGAGGGCCAATGAGCTGAGGTCTGAAAAAGCACTTAAAACTCCAAAGGTAGATGGATTGGAGTTGAACTGCTGAGTCTCCAACAGAAGGAAAGAACCTCGGGGAAAATCATAGAAATTTAGAGCTGGACTGAGCTTGACATGTATAGTTCTCCTGGGGTAATTCACAGATGAGAAAACAGGACTGAAACAGGAGGTGACCTGCCCACAGTAACACAGCTGTTTAGTGATAGAGCTGACAATGGGGTCTCAGGGTGTGCTCCTTCACTAGGCCACACAGAAGGGCACAAAGGGAGTACAGATCCCAATGTAATCCCACTGATAGACTTCCCATGGGCAGCTCTCAGGGAACCCATTCTGATTCTTTGGGTATGGGAAGCCAGGTTTGAATTCTAGCCCTGCCCACCTACTTTTTTTTTTTTTTTAACCATTCTGTTAGTATTGACAACTGCATGTGGTCAAGTGACCACCACAATTGAGACAGAACATTTCCATCACTCCACAAAAATTCCTTCATGCCTGTGTGTAATCAACACCTCTCCTTGGCTCACCCCAGCAACTACTGGTCTGTTTTTTGTCTCTATAACATTTTGCCTTTTTCAGATCATCATATGTCCTAGTTCATTCAGGGCTGTTATAACAAATATACCATGAACTAGGTAGCTTAAAAAGAACAGAAATTTGTTTCTCACAGTTCAAGAGACTGAGAAGCCCAAGATCAAGTCACTAGTAGATTCAGTGTCTGGTGAGAGCCTACTTCCTGGTTCGTAGATGGCCAGCATTTTGCTATGTCCTCATCTGGCAGAAAGGGCAAGGGAGCTGAGGGCTCCTTTATAAGGGCACTAATCCCATTCATGAGAGCTCCACCCTCATGACCTAATCACCTCCCAAAGGCTCCACCTCCAAATACCATCACATTGGGGGTTTGGATTTAACATGAATTTTGGGGACAAAAACATTCAGCTTATGGCATCATATAAATGGAAAATACATTGTGTAGTCTTTTGAATCTGACTTTAGTCATCTAGCATAATGGGTGTGATATTTATCTGTGTTGTTGCATATATCAGAGGAGTTGGTCTCTTTTTATTTGTGAATAGTTCTCCATTGTATGGATGTATCACAGTTTGTTTAACCATATAACAGGTAGTGGATATTGGGCTGTTTTAAGTTTTTCTATATTAAAAATAAGGCCACTATGAGTATTCACATACTTAGCTTTCTTTTCTCTAGGATAAATACCTAAGAGTGAAATTCTTGGGTCATATGGCAAGTATATGGTAAGTAAATGTATTAGGAACTGCCAAACTCTTTTTTTAAATGCTGTACATTTTGCACTCCTGCCAGTAACGTAGGAGAGTTCTACTTGCTCTGCATCCTCACTAGCACTTGATATTGACCATTACTTTTTCCATTCTAAGATATGTGAAGTGGTATCTCACTATAGTTTTTCATTTCCTTTACTACTAATGATGTTGAGCACCTTTTCATGTGCTTATTTGCCATTTGTATGTCCTTTTGGCAGTGTTGGTTCAAATCATTTGTCCACTTTTAAAAATTGGGCTTCTGTTTTCTTATTATGGATTTTTGAGAATTATTTATATATTCTGGATATAAATCCTTTATTTTTTTTTTCTTGCCTAATTTCACTGGCTAGAACTTTCAGTAGAATGTTGAATAGAAGTAGTGAGAGTAGACATCCTTGTCTTTTTCCTAATCTTAGGGAGAAAACATTGGATATCTCATTATTATATATGATGTTAGCTGTAGGTTTTTCATAGCTGCTCCTTATCAAGTTGAGGAGGTTTCTAGTTTCTGAGAATTTTTGTCAGGAATGAGTGTTGGAGTTAATAAAATGTTTTTCCTAAGTCTATGGAGATGCTCATATGGTTTTCGTTTTTGTTAATGTGGTGAATTTCAAATGTTAGACGAATCTTGCCTTCCTGGGCTAAACTCTACTAAGTTATGATGTTTTTATATTGTTGGAATTGATTTGCTAAAATTTGTCTAGAATTTTTGTATCTATCTTGGTCTGTAGTTTTCTTTACATATATTTGTCTGGTTTTGGTATCAGACTCAGGCTGACCTTATAGAATAAGTTTGGAAATATTTCCTCCTCTTCAATTTTCTGCAAAAGTCTGTAGAATTGACATTTTTCTTCCTTAAATATTTGGTAGAATTCCAGTGAAGCCATATGGACTTGGAGTTTCCTTTGTGGGAAGGCTCTAAACTAAAAATTCAGTTTCATTAATAGAGATAGGGCTATTGAGGTTATATTTGGTGAGTTTGGGGAATTTGTGTTTTTAAAGGAATTGGTCCATTTTAGCCAAGCTATCAAATTTATTGACATAGTTTTTCATAATATTCTCTTATTTTCCTTTTAATGTCTGTAGGATCTATAAGAGAAGAGATATCACTTTTCTTATTCCTGATATTGGTAATTTGTGTCATCTTTCTCTCTTTTTTTAAACATGTACAGAATGGTTTATTTATTTATTTTTTATACATTTTTTTATTAACTTCAAGAAAATAATTTTTGTTTCCTTGCAGTCCTTCTTTATTTTAAGTCATTACCTGTTATTCTCATCCTAGGAGACATTTCATTTTGATGCTATTTTATCTGTTGTTTCTCTCCATGGACTTTGTGTTTCTCATTCACTGAGGCTGCTCCATCTCACGTTCTACTAGGAGTATCTACATGCTTCCTAAATTTTTCACACACCCTCTTGCTGAATTTTCTGGGTGTTTTTCCCTTTCCACTATTCAACACTATTTTTAGGGGGTGTCATTTTACTTCTCTTAGAAAAGTCACACTCTTTCTTAAGTTGACGTTTCTCAATAGCAGGATGAGCAGGATTCTCTCTGCACAGGTGGGGCTGGCTGTGTTGTCTCTTTTTGTCTTGATCAGTGCAGCTAGATGTTTATAAATTTCATCAATCTTTATGAAGAATCAATTGTTGGCTTCATTAATTTCTGATCTTACCTTTATCATTTCCTTCCTTCTGCTTGCTTTGGGTTTAATTTGCTCTTCTTTTTATAATTTCTTAAGATGAACACTTAGATAATTGATTTCCATCCTTTTGGAACTAATATAATCATTTAATCTTATACCTTTGTTTCTAACCTCTGCTTTGGTTGCATCCTACAAATTTTTATAAGCTTTATTTTTATTTTCACTCAACTCAAGATATTTTCTAATGCTCCTTGTGAAATCCTCTCTGATCTACTTCTATTTAGAAGCATGCTGTTCAATCTTGAAATATTTGGAGATTTTCCTCATGTATTTCGGATATTGATTTCTAATTTAATTCCATTGTGGTCTTAGAAATCTTTTGCATGATTTCAATTAAAAATTTTATTGATTCTTTAAAAATTATTTTAGCTTGGTTTATGTTATTAACTAGTTAATTATTATTATTGCAAATGACCTTATATTCTCTTTCTTAAAAGTATGAAGTGAGCGGATACTGGCCAAATAATTTATACACATAGGTATTTTGCTATGTTTGTATCAATTAATATAAAAACCATAAAATACACCCATTTTAAAATCATATCTTGTAATCCTTTAGAAATAAATGTTACATAAAAAATAAATTAAAAAATAAAAAATAATAAAAATTTTGTTGAAATGTGTTTTATGGCCAAGTACATTGTTTACCTTGGTGAATGTTCCATATGTACTTGAAAAGAATGTCTATTCTGACCTTTTGGAGTCTTCTACAAATGTCAGTTAGGTTAACTTGGTTGATAGTATTATTCAGGTCTTCTTTAGCCTTACTGATTTTCTGTCTGCTTATTCTATTGATACTGGGGAGGAGTGTTGGAAGCTTCAACTGTAATTGAAGATCTGTCTATTTCTCTTTCCTGTTCTATTAATATTTGTTCCACACATTTTGAAGCTCTGTTGTTAGATGCACACACATTTAGGATTGTTATGTCTCCCTGGTAAATTGATACCCCTCACGATTCTATAGTGTTCCTCGTTTATCCTTGATAATATTCCTTGCTCTGAAGTCTGTGTTTCACAGAGTTGTTTTGCAACCAGAAGGCATCAAGACCCAGCTGTAGAGGTTACCAACAGCAACCCTTCAAAATCTTTCTCTCAAAAAAAACAAAAAAAACAAAACAAAAAAAAATCTTTCTCTCTGTTCCTGTTTCCATGATGAGGCCTTCTCAAGCATTGCCTGGGTACCCAAGCCCTCTGAGGAAGATGAGCTAAAAAGAAGCAGATTGAATGTTGATTTTGTGGCTCTTAAGAGTTAAATGCTGAGATATTTCAGTAATGATCTGGCTCCAGCCGTGAGATACTTGTAGTGAGAGGTGGCAATATGAATGATGAGTGTTGCCAGGCAGGCAGGACAACAAGCAGTACTTGGGCACCCAGTAGCCAGGTGTCCTGCAGTTCCCCAACTGCGTATCACAGCAGACAGTTGCGAAGATGCAGGAGAATGTGGAATTTCCACTCTCGGCTGGAAATCCCCCAGCCCAGGGAAAGTGGCAGGCAGCCCTTAGGGATTTGAGAGGGCTGTGTATATGGTGGGTATGGGGGTTTAGGTTTTTGAAGAGTGAGATGGGGAGAAGGATTTGAACACCAGTCACTGTGGGAGGAAGAACAAGCTAAAACAATCTTATGCATTATTTGGGTCCTTTTTCTTTAATATTATTAATTTTAAATCTCTATCACCATGTCTGGGAACTTAAGAAAAGCTCATTAAGAATTTGTTGAGTAAATAAATGTCTAAACTTGAGAATAAAAGGCCATTTTATCTCTATTTATATATATGTCATATATATATCTATATATATCTCAATACTGTGACCATGTCCTTTGCTTTGATGGTTGTGTATTAGTCAGCTATTTCTGTGGTAATAGTGCATAACAAACAACTCTAAAAACCTTGGTGGTTTACAACATCAAGATCTTTGAGTCATGAGTCTGTGGGTTGACTGGGTGGCTTTATTTTAGTTTGAGCTCAAGTCTGCTGCCTAAATCTCTTGTGAGATCAGCAGCTACCAGGTCATGGTGGATTCAGAAAATTAAGAGGCCAAACCAAGCTGGAAAAGTACATTTAAAACCTCTGATTGCATAATATCTCCTAATATTTCATTAGCCAAAGCAAGTCATAGAGCTCAAAGTTAGACAGGGAGATATATATATTGTTATATATGGTGTTTGTTATACACTACCATCACAGCAATAGCTGACTAATACGTATCCTTCAAAGAAAAGGATATGGTTATAGTATTGATATATATATAAGACATAGAGGTAATGTCCTTTTTTCCTTAGGTTTAGGCCTTTATTTATCCAACAAATTCTTAATGAGCACTTATTATGTTTCAGATATGGGGACACACACACACACACACACACACACACACACACTCTTTTACATTGTCCTCACAGCTACTCTGGAAGGCACAGCAAAGCCACATCACAGAATGTGGACATATAATTCCATTACAGGGAGAGAGTAAAGAGCTGTGAACAATAATCCAATCTGCCACAGGTACCTTCAGTAATAACTGCTAACACCCACATATGGCAGGCACTGTTCTAATCACTTTACATATATGGACACATCAGGTTAAAGTGCCTTTTATTTGATGGCTTTGAGGATGGACACAAATGTAGAAGTTTAAAGTGGTTTATGCTTAGACTTATAGGGTTGTAAAGGAAACTGAAAGTTATGCTTGTGATAATGTTGCAATGGGCACTAAAATTTTAAAATTCTATGTAAAAAAACGTACATCATGGAAAGAGTCCAAATATTTTGTATTGTTATTCTAGGAGTTGTATAAGATTATTTCAGTTATTGTTTTAAAATCTTCTAGAAGCTGTATATACCCTTGTGTTTACATCAATAGATATCAATCAGTAAATATTTATTGTATTCCTATTCTATACAAGACTTTACTGTGCTGCACTGTGGGTGTTCCTGCCCTCGGGGAGCTTAAGATTTAGCCAGGGGAAAGTCATTTCTATGAGGACAGCTAACCATAACTCAAGCCAGTAAGTGCCAAGTGCCAGATGGCAGCCGTGGGACAACAGAGTTCTAAGGAAGGCCTGGTCTATGCCTTCATCCTCCTGCAAAAATTCTTAGAGTCCTGTCATTAAAGGGTTCATAAAGAGGAGTCATTGTAAAACCCTGGGTGCCTCCACACACCTATTTATTTGGCTCATGTCCTGTCCACAGGTTTCTTTGTTCCGGACATTCAGAAAAAAATGTGAATTGTCATGTATTGAATCACCTCCTAAGACTCCAAAAGTGCCCTAGAGAAACAGGGAGCAAACTGTGTTACACTTCACTGGTCTGGGGAACATGTTGGCTGTCAGTGCTCCTTCCTTTGCTCTATCCTCCACTATTTCTAGGTATCAAAAAAGAGTGCAGCCCAATAAAAGTAGATGTTTGTTCCAAGTCTTGACACCAATGCTTACAAAACCATTTGCCACCTTATACGTCAGTGTCTTGATTTCTTTGTTTGTTCAAAGGTCCTGAGGTGGTTCCCATCCAAACATGGGGAACTGAAAGAGAATTTGGAAGTTATTTTCCTTTCAAAGCCCTGCTGTTTTTTTTTTTTTTTTTTTTTTTTTTTGCCAATCCCAAGTCTGAGACAAAGGTAGGGAGAGAGAGGGATACTGTGTTTCCTGAAACATAGTACTATGAAAATTTATGTTTGACCTCAAGTTTTTCCTCCTTGAATGATTTCATAGGGATAAGGGATTTTTTTTTCATTTTTCTCTCAGCCAGTTCATTATTGATTTTAAGTATTTTTGTCCAGACACATTATACTTTTCACAGTTCTTTTTTTATGTTTAATTGGCCCTTAACTCATGCAAAGCTATATAAAATGGAGGTCAGCTTAAGACCTCAAATTAGTGCAAGTCATAAAACACTTGTGAAGTGGCCCTGGCCTTTTTTGATCCATGAAATAAGATACCTGTCCAAACGCTCCCTTACCCTGGAAAATGGGCTTCACTGACCAAGGTTTCAACTTCCATAGTCAAAATTTTGGATTGAAAGTGTTGAAATATGCTCTTTGAAGGCAAGTATTCACTTATTTCCACAGAGCAATCCCCCCTTTAAATTTTGAGACACAAGAGGAAAAATGTGTGCCCATCTCACCTTTGCAGTGTGGTTATGAAGTGTATGGGTTTAATAATCCCCTTAACCACAAGGCTGTTATTTATAATCTTTCTGTGATTTTATCCACCAGGTTTGCTCATCTACCTCTTTTATGCTTATGACTTGTGTCCTGAAAACCACAGTGTGCAGAAACCCTCAAGAGGAGCTGGGTTTTCATAGACCATTGTGTTACACTGCCCTCTGCAAATCTCTTAGGCCTTTCTCTGCCAGGAAAGGAAGGAGGCAGGGAAGGAGGAGGAAAGAAAGGAAAGACAAGGAGAGAGGAAGGAAGGGGGAGGGAAAATGGAAAGGAGGGAGATAGAGAGTGAGGGAAAGAGAAAGTTTGTGTGTGTGTGTGATTTTTTTTTAATATAGGTGTAAGAACATTCACACAAGCCATAAAAATTGGTTTTTACTTCATCAAAATTGCAAACTTTTTCTCACCGAAAGATATGATAAATACGGAAAAACAGGGCACAAATTGGGAGAAAATATTTGCAAACACATACCTGACTAAAGAAAGCCCTGAATGTAAAACCTAAAGCTATAAAACTCTCGAAGGAAATATTCATAGATACTACACAAAAGCACAATTCGTAAGGATTAATAAGTTGAACTTCATCAAAATAAATAATTTCTGTTTAAAAATACTGTTAAAATAAGAGCCACAAACTGGGAAAAAATTTACTAATTGCATATCAATAAGAGATTTGTATCTAGAACAAAGAAAGAGTCTTGTAACTGAGTAATAAGAAAAGAAACAATCCCACCAAAAACAAGTGAAAGATTTGAACAAACTTTTCACCAAAGAGGAGACACAGATGCAAATAAGTATATGAAAAGATGCCCAATATCATTACTCATTAAATAAATGCAAATTAAAACCATAAGGTACCGCTACATACCTATCAGAATGGCTTAAAAAAAAAAGAATAAACAAAAAAACCTGTGAATACCAAGTGCTGGTGAGGCTTGGGATGGTACAGCCACTTTGGAAAACAGTTTGGTTATTTCTTATAAACCTAACCATCACTTACAATGTGACCCAGCAATCCCACTTCTAAGTATTTATGAAATGTATATTAAATGAAAACTTAAGTCCACACCAAACCCAGCTCTTTATTCATAATAGCTCAAAATTAAAAGCAACCCAAATGTCTATCAACTCATGAATGGATATACAAATTTTTATGCTATATCCATACTATGAACAGCTAATTCATGGAAGAATATAATTTTAAAATTTGATGCTAAGTTAAAGAAGACAGATTCAAAAGGTTACGCATGATATGATTCTATTTATATGAGAGAAAATAGATCAGTGATTGAGAGTGGAGAAGGGATTGATTACAGAGAGACTCAAGGGAACTTATTTGGGGTGATGGAAAATTTGTATCTTGATTGTGTTGTATATATTTGTCAAAACTCATAGCACTATATACTAAAATGTAATATTTTCTGTATATACAGAAAACACCTTAATAAACCTGATTAACATAATTATCTACCTTTACCATAACATTAATAGATGTATTTAACATTAAAAAAAGATAACCAGATCAAATTCAGGTAGAAAGTTTAGAAAATACATTAATAAGCAAGAAAAAATTAATCAACTGCAATTACAGTACCTAGAGATGGTCAGTGTTAACAACTTGATGTACATACATTTTTTGATATACATTTTTGTAGCTCACTTTGATTTCTTAACATATTTACACATTTCTCTACACTATCACTTCCCATGGCTGCATGACATTCTGTTGTATGAACATACTACAGATTATTTAACGAATTCTCTAGTACTGGACATTTAAGTACTATATAATTTGTTATTTTCATAAGTAGAGCTGCAATAAGCATTCTCATGTATATATTTGTGGATAAGCATGATTTATTTCTTTAGGATAAATTCCTAGGCATGACACTGCCGGTTCAAAGGAAAGCCATGTTTTTAGGGATATTGATATAGGTGTCATCAAATTGCCCTGCAGAGAGTTTGCACCAATTTCCATAAGTTTATTTTTAAGCTCTCTTTATTTTGTCCCCATTTCACAACCTTCCTCATCTTGCCCTCTCCTAACAGAAAAATTCTAGCCAATAAACAAAGTATGAGGACTTTATGGAGGGCTGCACATAGAGAAAGGGGATGATGGAAAAGAATCATATCATAGCTTCCGGTCCTCCCCCACCTCCTCCTGCCCTCTTCATTTCCCATGTGTTGGAGCTTATTTTTTCTCCACCAAATAAAGTTAATTTATTAGTTAATAATTCATTTTTCTCACAGATAACTTTAGTTACCAAACTAAGGGGTCTGAAGTTCAATGGAAAAAAAAATCAACCTCACATTTAATTTTAGCTAATGTGTGGTTATTTCTGATCAGCGTTTCGTGTATGAGAACCTTGTGTAGAGGCCCCATCCTGATTGCAAGGACTTTGAGAGGTTTGAGACCCCAGGCCTGGGCCCCTGGGTCTGATGGAAACAACCTTTGACCAGGAATAAGGGGTCCCGGATTCAGGGACCACCCTGTCGCCGGCCTGTGCCGAGCTCTGATCATATCACCTCACCTTCCTGTGGCCTCCTGTGCTCACTCATTACTTTAATGAGATATAATAATGTCCCTCCTACCTGTTGTTGTGAGGATAAAATTGGACGATGCTTCTGAAAGCCCCTCAAAATATATCAGAAGTGATTCGAACACGCACGTGACTATTTCCTATTTTTCGTTGTGATAACACTGGCGAACGGTCCCGACAGGACCAGCTGCAGGCCCTCAAGCCTATTCAATACCCCGCACCCTGGAGAGATGAGCTGAGGCCTCCCGCCCCTCGCTGAGCCTCGGGTCTCACCTGTGGTGCTGTGGGGGGGGTGTTCTCACAGAGGTCCTCTCTGACCAGCCTCTCAGATACTATTATTATTTTTCAGAGTTTGGTCTTTATCCTGCAGATGTCTAGGGGCTGTTCTGATTACGTTTAGGGGAGCTGGGGGGACAGCCAGGTCAGATCTGCAGCAGCAGCAGCAGCGGGGGGAGAATCAGAGGGTGCCCATAGGTTATCTATTTGTTCCCAGTCCCACTTCCCCTGCTCCTGGCTCTGCACGGTGTCCCGGCAATTATGTTTCCCAGGCCCCTTTGCCATTTGGCTTCCATTTGGATGAGGCTCTTGGAAGGCACTGGCAGAAGCCTGGCGGGAGGGAGTGGGGGAGAAGCCAGGGTATTTTCACTCCCTTTCGGCCTCTGGCAGCATCTCACTTAGAGGCTGCATTTCTCCATTTCCTCTGTGGGAGAGCCCCTCCAAACATTCCAGCTCCTGCCATGTTTCAGCCCTGGTCACACAGTGCCAGTCTTTGGTCTCTGGCAACCCTACCTCCTTCCCACCTCAGCAGCTTCCTGCACATGCTAATCCACGAATTGCCTAAGTTCTCCTGTTGGCCTCTTGACTCTTCTTTTGCGAACCAATCCCCTGTGTTCAGTTCCCACTTTTGGCAACACCTAGAATGGTTTCTTTTATTCTGACTGAACTCTGATAGATACAGAGGAGAACAGCAGTGGATAGCAGTTCAGCTCAACAGGCATCGATTACAAACTTAGGGAGCAGGTCCAGCCTCCTGGGAAGACAAGCACTTAACATGGACAATTTCCCTGTACTGTGGTACTAAGTGCAGCACAGGGGTGGGCATGGGTCTGAAGGGAGTCCGGTGACAAGGCAATTGGTCCTTGTCTGTGGACCTTGCAGTGGTCCAGACAAGACACTCTAAGAGCTTGAATAAAGGCAGTGGTGGGTGATCAGAGAAAGGACTTGATGATCAATTAGATGTGAAAGATGAAGGAGGAAAAGAGGGGCTGAGAAAGATTCCCAGGTGGCTGATTTTGCTTTCACTACCTCTAGAGAGTGAACTTCTCTCCATCCTTCAAAATACAGTTCAAAAGCTACCTCCACCATGATATCTCCCCGTGGAAATTCTTTTTCCTGTCTCCGTGCTTTCATAGCACTTTGTCTCTTTACAGTTTCAGCACCCCTCCCACTTCTCTTATATCCTAAAACTTGCATGTAAGAAAGTCTGTCATTTACAAAGCACTTACTATGTGCCAGAAAAGTATTAACCTGTTCATCATTTTGTTCTCACAACAACCCTATAAGGTGGGAGCTATTGCTATTCTCTGTTTTGCAGGTGAGGAAACTGAGTCATGGAGAGATTTAATGATTTGCACAAGGATACACAGCTAGAGCCAGAAATTGGTATATCTTCAGGGTTTATGCGCTTAACCATCATATCACATAACTCCCTCTATAGTATATCTCTATGTACAATATTTTTACTGTTTTCCTACAGAGGAACATTAAGGTTCTCAGGAAGCTGGTTTGGGGTATTAAGAAGTACAAACGCACCCATTTCCGTTTCTTGAACACTCCAGGCCTTTGCACATGCTCTTCCCTTGCCAAGAACATGTTCCCTGTGCTTTGCACAGTGGCCTCTGCTCATTCTTCAGTTCAGGTTTCAGTACTACTCCCTGAGTGAGATCCTCCCTACTTGGCTAATAAACCAGACCCTGTGCCCCTGCCTTGTTGTTCTCTAGAATGAAACCCCTTCCATTTCCTTCAGAGCACATTGTTCAAGTTATGCACTTATTTGTTTGTTTACTTGCATAGTTTCTACCTCCCCCAACTAGACTAAAAAGTCCAAGAAGGCAGAACACATCTCCACTGTACTCACCACTGGTTGCTCAGGGCCCCTCAGGGGCCCTAGCACATAGTAGGAACTCAATAAATGAGGAAGGATGGTGTCTTCTCACCAAAGTACATAAAACTTGTTCTCACTCTCATACAACACAATTGTGAAGAATTAATTCTGAGCATGAATTAGATGGAAGGAGCAATCAGGCAGAAATTAAGAAATGGGAGTTTTAAAAAACTTCCCAAGCGGGGGATTAAGAGGTACAAACTATTATGTATAAAATAAGATACAAGGATATATTGCACAACACAGGGAATATAGCCACTATTTTATAATAACTATAAATGGAGAATAACATTTAAATATTGTGAATCACTATATTGTACACCTGTTACATAATATGGTATATCAACTATACTTCAATAAAAAATAAAAAAATTATAGATAAAAAATTGAAAAGATAAAAACAAACAAAAAGATCTGAAATGTCTTAAAGGCAAGAAAAGAATAATATTAACAAAGTGTTCTCAAAGAGAGTAGTGCTGGTGAACTAATCAATGGAATATATAATTTCCCTTCAAAAAACGACTAAGTCTGCTTGGCCTGAATTTCCTCCTGTTTTGCTATCACTTTCTTATCTGAGAAGAACCTCGCCCACATCTCAGTTTGCTTGAACTGTGCGTGCTTTTTCAAAAATTCCCTTCACACCCTGACTCAGGCTCTGGGTGAGATGCTGTAGAAAACCAAGATGTCAGAGTACAAAGGGTGAATTTCACGGTTAGTCATGAAGCCCCTGAACTTAACATCTGTTTGACTGCAAGTATAAATTTTGCAATTTTGAGATGAATGATGTGCTGTTTAACCTGAAAGCTAATTATAGCAAGGAGGCTGTATGTTACCAAATGCTTGTCACTGAGTTAGGAAATCAGCATACACAGGCCCTGCTTTTGCTCAGAGATTATGACATGTATCCATGAAACAGGTAACCTCCAAAATTACAAGATACCAACAGCTTTTGAATTTCAGCTGAAGAACTTTAATATTTTAAATAATCCTGTTCTTTTGCGTAATATATCCTACTTTAGGAACTGTCATCTGGCTAATAATAGTATAAAACCTGAAGTAGGAAAAGGATTTTTAAAAAATTACTTAACTAGGTGAAGAAAATACTGACAAGATATAAGGGAAAGCAGTTTGGCAATTCTCCTAGGGGTCCTTATTCAATCAGCAAGTATTTGTCAGTAGTGTGATCATGTCAGAATATGCTACAGATGAATTCGTATCCATGTTTCTCTAGCCCTTGGAAGCCCATTTTACAGACTAGAAAACTAAGGCATAGAGAAGCTGAGTACTTCAGAAGGTCATCCAACACCTTGCTACTCAGAGAGTAATCCCTGGTCCAGTAGCACTTACCTGGAAGCTTTTTAGAAATGCAGAATCTCAGGGCCCCCAAGACCTACTGAATCAGATCCACATTTAAATAAGATCTCTCGGTGGTTTGGATCCTCAGTCAAGTTTGAGAGGCACCGGTTTGGTAAACCATGCTGGAGGTGGTATTGCCATCCTTATCTTTCGGCTCGATTAGACTGCCTCACCTTGGGTCTTGGTTGAGATGTCACCTCCTCAGGGAAGCTTCCCATGACTTTCTTAATTCCATTAGTTGTCCTTGCCATGTGATTTCAGAACACTCTACTCTTTCCCAGTCATAGAAATTGTCACATTTTATTGCCAAGCAGGGCAGACAGGAAATTACGATAAACTCAGTAAGGGCCAGGACCATATATGCCTGTCCCCAGGTGCTCAAATGCTCACTGGATACCCCAAAGAGGGCCATGCATCCAGAGGTATCTTCTTCCCCAAAATGGTTTCATTGCAAAAACGCCGAGCCCATCCCTGTATTTAACGTGACCATTTGAACCTGGTCTTTGAACGGTCTCCAGTTAAGGGCTCCAGGGCAATCTGTAATATTGTCACTTCCCTTTAAAGCCCTAGCCTGCCACTTATGAGGTCTAGTTAATGAACTTCAACAGACGGTAATAACCACACCTCAAGTATCATCTCAATAAAATGCAGTAATTAGGACAGCACCTTTTCTAATTTCCACAGTCCACAGGGCACAGCCCCAGGAAACAAACAAGCCCTTCTCTGCCAGCTCTTCCTTGTCTCTTGCCAATTTACAGAGGGTCCTGTGTCTTCCTGCTAAATAAACTGTCTTGTGGATTGGAAATGAATTGTTGCCTCTCTTTCAATGATGTTTGAAGTTCTGGGTACAACAGTATTTGCAGTCATCAGAGGTCACCTCTCCAGTGGCTAATTTATGGGTTGTTGCAGGGGGCACAGTCCCTGAGGAAGCAGTTTGCAAATGTCCTACACACATACTCTCTCACACAGACACAGACACAGACACAGACACACACACACACACACACACACACACACACACACACAGGGTCATGGAAGATGTGTGAATTGGCTTTGGAGGCTTTCTAGCTCTTCTGAACAAAGTGGTCAGTTCTTCTCCAGCTGCTTTTTAAAGTTTCCCTGGGATTAAGGCAGCTCAGGATCTAAGGTGAATTTATTTCCAAAGTCTCCTTCCCGTGTTAGTCTGGTTCCTACATAAAATTTTCTTGAAGATTGGAACACAAAGGGTACAAATAATGGTATACAGGAAAAGCAGACAGCCACGGTATGAAATGGGAGTAAATTACACCATCTCAGGGGACACAGGATTGATGGGGAGGGGGCAGTGGGGCTGAATTTTCAGATGAAAAATCTGTATTGAAAAGTAGAGAGAAGTGCTTAAAGGTAAAAGTTTAAAGAGTAAATTTGAGTGGCTCTAAAAGATACTACCTAGGTGGGTTATGAAACTACATTTCTAGAAATTCCTTTAGAAAAGAGAGTATTCTCTGGACTACTTTAATTCTCTCTAGAGGCAAAAGAATGGGTGGCATAACCTTTAGGCGGATACTTTAATTTTTTTTTATTTTTCAATTTTCTGATTTCCCTTTCTGGCAGTATCTGAAAAGGTCATGATTTTGGCCCCTTGCTTTTTACTAGTCAAAGTTCTTTAAAAGATTCACCTTCTCCATAAAGCCTTTATAAACGAACTAGAAATAGATTTCAAAGTTTATTGTTTTTCTGAAGGAAGAGAGGGCAACTGACATTTCACGAGGGCCTCCAGAGTGCCAGCTCAGTCTAGGCTCCTTGGTTCATGTCATCAGATCTTCAGGGCAGCTCTGGCTATCTATGTCTTCAGTATATTTCATCTATTTTTCAGTTGTGAAAAGTTTAGAAAGATTAAAGCATTTACCTACGTCTAAGCAAATTAACTCAAATAATTAAGCCTAAAACTTATATAATTAACTTTAAAACTCACACTCTTTTCCTTATTTCACACTGCTTCTAAACTTGCCCCCCGCTTTTTATGGCATGCACATAGACAGACATGCAGACAGACAGACACACAAGACCTAGCCTCAACGTTGAACAAAATATAAATATTTTTATTTGTACCTACATTAGATAACTGTACTATTTATAGCAACCATTTTTAAGCTTTCTATGGGCTCAAATGTTGAGAGTGTATATATATATATATATATATAAACACACACATACGTATATATGTATATATATATATATATATATTTAATTATTTAATGACACTGTAAATTCCTCAAGTGAAGGGACCAACATTTTCATTCGTTTCTATTCCCCCTCCCAGCAGGCCCCCTGGCTCTAGCACAGTGCTTACACTCAGTAGACATTAGTACATGTTTAATAACCAACTGAGGATGAGGGACCTATCTATTGAATTTGCTTTTTCATTAGTCTTCAAAAATCCTGGCAAGGAAGCACATGAGAGAGTGTCCCATTTATAAAGGCATCTGTCCCACTACAGATGCCTAGTCTGGCATCAAAACTGCTCTTTTAGAAATTGTTTCCCAACTGGTGTTCCATTTTAGAAACAGGAATATCCTAAAAGGAACTGGAAGTCTTTGTCAACAGCTAGGATATGGATGGGCACCGTGACCTGACCTTGTCAAAGTCCTTTCAAAGCTATGAGATTGTAATGCAGGATGAGTCAGGACAGGAACTGATGCCAGTGACGTCAGGCTGAGCCATTTCTTGGATTTGAATATTATACTGGCAGCCTAGGCTCTGTTTTCCATATCTTACAGGATATGCAATTGGCTATTAACTAGATTTAAAAATATTTTTCTTATGTTATCATGTTAGATTTTTTTGTTAGCCTGTCACGGATTTAAAGAAGTGCATTAGTTAGTGTCCTAGCAGGAAAAAGGGAGTATATGCAAATGGGGTAAATAAGAAGAGTGCATTAAAAGGACAATTTACCAAGGAGCAGGCAGAGTTAAGGGAAACTGACCAGGATGGAGCAGGAACCAGGATGGATTAGCAGCCCGGGGGAGCAGGTCCACACTTGGCCTGAAGGGGCAAGCAGAAAGATTGGTCACTGGAACCTGGAGGAAATCACTTTGTACAGAGGGCCACTGTGACCTTCAAGTAGCAACACGCAGCAACCTTGAAAGGAATGAGCTGGGGAAATCAATACTTTGACCTCACTCTTTTCTTTCCCTTTTATTTCTCCCATTTGTTGGACCCAACCCAGAAGGCAAGGGACTCCTGAAGCAGTTCAGACAAGCCAGCCTTTCCAACCACAGGGCAGCAAGAAGAAGGGCAGGAACAGACCTGTGGGCACACAGAAATGTCCAGTGAAGCAGCATTCCTCAAATCTTCTTGTTTGGAAACTCTCTCTCCTGGATGTTAAGAAGTATTCTTTAGGAATAATAGAGAGTGTTGAGCGAGAGGATAAGTTTGGAGAATACTGAGTTAAATGAAGTTAAACAGATCTTTTTACTTAGGACTTCTGAGGAGCTCTGAAATGTACATTGTGGTTCTTTAATGGACCACACTTAGTTGGTCCATCAGTTTGATGGGCCATATGATTTACCAAAATTAGTTGGCCATGACCATGGATCCTTTACTTTAAAAGTATCTCACAGCTCTTGCATCATCAAGAACTTGCTTTAGTTTAAAACCTATTGATTAAAAGTAAAAGCAAAAAAAATAAAAAGACTGAAAGGATAATATGGAAGTTGATGTTGTTAAGTTACAGGCAACAATCCAATTTTTAACAGTCAATGAAAAGTAACTCCAAACCAAAGGGGAGCACACCTTGTATTTAACTAGTCTGTGTTTGGCTTTGCCATGCAGGAGTGAGAGGTCTCATGTAAAGGCCAGCCAAGTCCCATGACATCAGCCCCCACATGGGTCCAGCTGGTGATGGTGTCACTCTCTTCTTTTCTTCTAAAACCATGGAAAATGCCAGTTGCCTCTCAAGACCACCCACAGTTGCCCTATCACCCTCTGCACGTGCTAGGGCAACTGTGGGTGGCCTTGGCTGCACTTGACAATAGGACTGCCTGATTCTCAAACCAGCGTGGGCTGAACCGGTCATCCAGTTAACTCATTTTGGTTTTCTGTATCATTCAGCTCTCTGAGACACAGTATGGCAAAACCAACCAACCAACCAACCAACCAACCAACCAACCAACCAACGGCTTATCTTGCTGATTGATTACCAACTGCATAAAGAGTAGTTTCCTTGCTAACGTTACTAACAATCCTCTATTCATCTATAGCTTTTTACCACTTTTAAAGATTCCCACGTGGTTTCTTCTATAAGCATTACAACAGCTCTGGGACATAATTGTGGCTCTTTACCAGCAGGGAAACCAAGTCTCAGGAGAGCGAAGTGATTTACACAAGGTCACTTGACAACGTTGGAAATGGAAACTGGGTCTTTGGGTCCCTAAATTGATGCTTTCCCTATCTTGTTGTCTATATAATGTGAGGAGGAGAATTGCTATTTAAAACACAAAGCACCTAAGGGATACTGCATACATTCAGACAAGAGAATCTACCTCTGTAGTGCCCCCTTTCTCTCAGAGACTAGAGGGAGATAGAAAAGAAAGGTCACATTTCAAAACTTATTTCTGCTCTTTGTTGCTGCTAAGAGGGTAGCACCCGGAGTGGACTACCCGGGGCTTGGCAGGGCACAGTAATGACTCTTCAGTTACGCAGTGGAGTGGAGGGAGAGTAGAGATCAATTCATCTGCTTTAAAAAGTGAGGAGAACTGAGTTTGAGGGAGAGAAGAAAACAAAGAGTGGTAGTGGGAGAACAGAAAATAAGGAAGTCTAGAACAAGATTAAGGGAACAAAGACACACAGTGGAGGATTTACTAATAATGAGACAGAAGGATTTACAAGAAGAGGAAGGTCCATTGTTCAACTTGAAGATGTTTAGAGTTTTGGTGCCATAGTTCTTTTTTGAGCCTCAAACTTAAGCCTTGCATGGATGGTGTTCTTGGAGAAATCAAGGGAGAAATCTGTGTGCCCTCACATGGGGTAGCCCATGGACAATGGCAAGGTAACTTGTTCACTGGACTAATTCAGGGAAAAGATGCTCACAGATTGAAGTGATGGGGGGGGGGGGGAAGAGAAGACCCAGAGAACCTTTCCATAACCCCAAGAATCCCCAGAGGATTTGGAGGTACAAGTGCTACCACTAGGTGTGGGATGGAGTTGAACAATTTTGTTGGCTCCCCAAACAGCCAAATACTTTGACATTGGGGTTCTTGCTACATGTCTCCCAGCTGTCCCAACACAGTGGTCTGCTTTTCTCAGAGGAATTCCTGGCTCCCAGGTGCCTACTTTTCAGGCCTCAAGCACTCAAGGTCTCTCTTCATATTCTCGTCCGCCACTGGGTAACTGCAAGAAACCCCCAGTCTCTACTTCACACTCCTGACTCCAAAAGCCCTTTATGTTGTGACACCTGCAGTTACAGGAAGCTGTTTGTTTGTTTATTGTAACTGCTCAGCCTCAGCTGACCTGGGCATGGCTCCCAAACACCGAAGGGAGTTGGCCTACTTTACAAGAATACCACACCTATCAGTAGCGCATTTCCTGGTGATTCCCAGAAAGCAGTGACTCTGCACACTGGATGTGACCCCAGGATTCCACGCTATTCCAGAGATGCTCACTGGCTACTTACCTGTCCTCTGCCCTGTTTTGGTGCCTACTTTTCTCCACTACTCATTTCTCCCATTTGGTTAAGATCTTGTCGGTATCACACAGGAACACACAGTACCCAGCAACATGTGAGCAGAGAGGATGGTGAGACGATCTACCCCCAGTAGGTGAAAAAATGGCCCCCCAAAGATGTCCATGTCCTTCCTAATCCCTGGAACCTGTGACTATGTAAACTTATGTAGTAAAAGGGACTTTGCAGATGTGATTAAGTTAAGGATCTTGAGATGGGGAGATTGTCATGGATTATCCAGATGGGCTCAATGTCATCACAAGGGTCCTTATAAGAGGGAGGAAAGAGAATCAGAGCCAGAGAAGATGTGATGATGGAAGCAGAGGCAGAGAAAGACATGTGACAACATTACACTGCTGGCTTTGAAGATGGAGTGAGGGACCCTGAGCCAAGGGATGCGGGCAGCTACTAGACGCTGGAAAAGGCAAGGAAACAAATGCACCCCTAGAGCTTTCAGGAGGGACTCAGGCCTGCTGTTACCTTGATTTTAGCCCAGGGAAACTTAGTTTGGACTTTGACCTCCAGAACTGTAAGATTGTTTTAAGCCACTAAATTTGTGGCAATTTGTCACAGTGGCAATAGGAAACTAATATACTACCTCAACAGAGAACGGAGTCCTAAAGAAATGAAACATGGGTCAGAAAATATTTTATATTGTAACAGTAACCTAACGTTAAAGAACTGCAAAGTCAAAATAAAATTTATCCAAGTCCCATCACCCTGTGGCAATAAGTCTGTCATTAGATCCTGTTTCCTTTCAATATTTGGCACTATGTATTTTTAAAATGTGGTTAGAATTAGAATACATGTAAAATGTTGTGATTGCTTAATCATAAGCATACTTCTAAATTGCTACCATGTCTTCATAATTATCATCTTAAATTACTCCACAATACTCCCCTGGGAGAATCTGCCATAACTTACCAAATGTTTCCATGGCTGTTAAGCATTTTGGCTGAAGCCAACGTTTGCTCTAATAGAAAATGAGTTAAATGAGCGTGGATCATAGGTGAGCACAAGGTTTGGTAGCTCAGTAGCTGAACGGACTTGGGAAAAGTACTTCAAGCCTCTGGGGCCCCACTGAAAAAAAAGACCAATAGCTGCTATGCAGGGGGATGCTGTAAGAATTAAATGAGATACTAAACATCTGGTGCCTTGCATGGTGCTGAGCATATAGTGGATTCCTAATAAATAATAACGCACGTTAGTCCCTTCTTTAAATGGTAGTAGTAATTTGATAATAATCCTTTGTCACCCAGGCACAAATTTCTGCAGTTTTTCATAATTATTATTATTATTAAAATAGGTCGATAAGTCTTAACCTACAGATTTTCCTTCCATATCTTTTATTTATGTATTTACTTCCTTTGCAAATTATTTGTTGAGGAAACGGGGTCCTCTGTCCTGAAGAATGTCCCTCAGTCTGGTTTTGCTGATTGCATCTCTGTGATGTCATTTGACATGTTCCTGTTTCCTCTGTATTTTCTGTAAATTGGAATTAGAACTAGAGGCGCTATCAGCTTCAGGTTCAGTTCTTTTGGGAAGAATACTTCGTAGATGGTGCTGTGAACTTTCACAAGGAGACACATGAGGTCTGGTTGTCGCTCTTTGTATGATGTCAGCCTCACTCATAATTTTTGCCTAGATTCATTCATTTGTTAGGAATTGCAAAATAATGATATTTTAATTCTTTTTTTTCCCCACGTATTAGCTGGAATAATTCTGTAAACTTCCTCTCATCAACTATTTGGTACCCTGAAGGACATTTTGTAAGGAAAATGCAAGATAAGTGCTTGATACTTTATTTACCAATTATTTTTAAATGAGTTGGTTTCTAGTATCTGCTAACAGAAACAATAAATTTTAAAAAATCATTATCATTATGAATCCATTCACTGTAGGTAATTGCAGTAAAAGTCCTTACTGAGGCTCAAATTTTCGCATCTTTAACAAGTGAGATCCTCTTCAGATTGGCTCCTGTGTCTGTTGACAGTATAACACTTGTAATCTGATAGCTTCCTTATTTTTCTAAGATATTCATACTTACACCTCAGACATTTCTTGTGTAGACCTAGACTCAGTCATTTCTTCAAGAGTCCTTTTGGTACAAAAAGGTATTTAGAGACCACAATCTGGGACTAAGGGTGTTCAGTGCTATTGGGGTAGTCACTATTTTTAGGCCTTTTCAATAGTCGGGAGTTAAGATTTTGTAATTAAGGAGAAAATATATCAAAAGTGTATAAAAATATTGCAATTCAATTCCAGGACTCTATGGGTTCTTAACTTCATTGATCTAATATCTGTATCTCATTCCTCCCTGGTTCTTAACAACACCAACATGTTGACAGTTATCCCAAGGGTTTAATCCCATAATACGTGCACAACAGCCTCAAAATAATTATACTAGCACTATCACCAACAATAATTATTGAAAATAATTTAAGACTTTTTATAGCTCTCTATCTTTTTTTGGTCTTAGTTTATATCCTTCTCCGGTGTCAAATCAACTTACTATGTTTTAAAGTCGTTTAAAATGCCTTCTATGTGGTTATGCCACCAATTCCATGTACTGTTAGGTTCTTATATTTCATTTTAATTTTTATCTTTAGGGACTTAATACATTTTTATTTCATAATTACACAAAATACTTACATGTCCCTAAGTCAAATCTACAAACCTTGGTACATTTAGAGAAGTTCAGCTTCTGTTTCTGTACATTCTACCCTATTTCCTCCCCCGTCCTATGATAACCATTAAAAATCTGTTTTGTTCTTCCCTTGCATCTTAAAATCCAAGCAAACACATATATTTGCTATCTTCCCCTTTTCTAGATAAGCTATGCATACTTTTAAAAAAAGACAATTTTTAAAGAGTAGTTTTGGGTTCACAGGTTCTCAAGTGGAAAGTAGGTTCTCAGGTGGAAAGCAGAGTTCCCAGATGCCCTCTACCCCCTCACATGTACAGTCTCCCCACTATCAACATCACCCACCAGAGTGGTACATTTGTTTCAATTGATGAACCTACATTGACACATCATTATCACCAAAGTCCATAGTTTACATTAAGGTTCACTCTTGGTGATATACATTCTATGGGTTTGGACAAATGTATGATGACATGCATTCACCATTATAGTATCATACAGAGTGGTTTTACTGCCCTAAAAATCTTCTATCCCTATTCATCCTCCCTCCTCTCAGCCCAGATATGCATACATTTTCAATTTTTTTTTTAATCCAATGTCTTAGAGATCACTATAGGGTATTGAGATATTCCTTGAGCTTTTTTTTTTTTTTTAATACCTACAGAGTACTCTGCAGTGTGGCTGTAGCATAAGCTATTTAATCTCTGTGCATTAAATAGCTGCACTCTACAATTGCATTGTATGGCTATATCAAGATTTATTTTACCATTCCCCTATTACTGGTTATTTAAGTTTTTACAAAAATTGCTTTGCTATTATAATTAGTACTGAGAAGCTTTTCCATATTTAGTTGGAGTTTCTAACTGTATTGCTAGGATGGATTCCTACCAAAAAAGTTATTAAGTATATGATACAGCTATTGTAAACAAACTAGCCCAAAATTTTGTGACTTAAAACTAGCATCATTTGTTTAGTTCACAATTCTGGGGTCAGCAATTTGGCTTGGCTTTATCTAGGGGGTTCTTATCCTCTTGACTGGTCTGAATCATGCATCCGTAATCATCTGCTAGATGAGGTGGGGGCCAGCTTGTCTAAGATGGCATCCGCTATGATAGCTTGTCTGTGCTTCACCTGGTCTCATTCTCTAGAAGGCTGGCCCCAGCTTGTCACACAATGGACGCACAGAGCTTTAAGACAGCAAGCAGTGTGTGCAAGACTTGAAATTAGCATACCATCACTTCTGGTACATTCTATTGGCTAAAGCAAATCACAAGGCCAGCCCAGATTCAAGGACTGGGGAAATAATCTCCACCCTTGGATGGGAACGCTGTAATGTCACATTGCAAAGGACATGGATACAGGAAGGGGCAGAGAACTGGGGCCATTTTTACAAACCATCTACAACTTTGGGTCAAAGGATATGGACCTTTAAAAGCTCCTGGTGTGTACTGGAGGGCCTCATCCTTTATTCTATTTTTTCCCACATGCCTGCAGTTCATTCAGTATAAACAAGCTGTCCTCCATTTCCATCTGGGCCTAAATCTCTAGGACTAATCATGAGTAAAATTTTAGGTAATATATATTTGAAGCCTCATTGACTGCAGTGCCTGCAAGATGAATTCATGTAGTGTATATCCCAACAAATTCCACCTGATTACCCGATGTGGGTCTGAAATTTCCATTTTGCTTAGGGGCCAACCCAGAAGACTAGATTTACAAGAGGGTGGTATCAGTACTTGGATTTGATTTAGATCCCCACAATTACTCTGGAGCTACTGCAAATTCATGCCCCCTCCAACTTCCCCAGAAACTTCTGGATTCTCATGGGGTGCTCCAGATAAGAATGGAGATAGTCCCCAGCTGGTACAGTGGAGGAAGCAGTGCCCTGGAAGACAGGAGAGATGGGTTCTATCCCTGTGTCTGCTACTTCCTGGCTTTGGGTCATTGGACAGTTATCATCTCTCTGAGTCTCAGTTTCACCATCTGTAAAATGGGGGGAATAAGACCTATCTCAGAAAGTTAAAGTGAGGATTCAATGTAATATGTTTTAACATAGTAAATGTAATGTCTTTCCTTTACTCCCAGATTTAACAGTTGAGGACTGCTCCTAGCTGACAGGAGGTGAGGGAGAAGGTAGAGTGAATCCTCCACTAGCCCACAAATACCTCAGCCCTCTCAAGGCACAGCTGCCAGGGCATTCCTTTGTCTAAGCATCTGGCTTGGGCATTGACTATTTCACAGGTCTAAGTAGTTACTTTAAGAAAGGTCAGCAATGACACAGTTCAGGTCAAAACTCTAAAGAACATGGTACCCAGGCCAGTGCCAAAGATGTGGGTGGCTGTGCTGCCCTCCTTGATTTGGAGGTGCTCTGCCTGTGCCTGCACGGGGCCCCATGTGTGGGGCTGCTACCTCTTTACAAGCCCCACACCCTCACCCCGATGCAGGTGTCAAATAGCACAAGGAGAGCAAACCTGTTTGCTTCAACATCTGACTCATCACTCACTCCTAGCTTCACAGCCTTCTGAGCTTGTTTCAGACTTGGCTTTAAAAAAAGAAGGTGAAGGGTGGAGTGGAAATAGGATCCTTTTATTAGAGAACACTTTCCTGAGGGGTTATTTTCTTGAATGTTAATCCAGACCCGGGCTGTTATTCTAAAGGTGCAGTGGAGGTAAAACTTCAGTTCGGGTTTGGCTGTTAACCCATTACTGACTCACACAAGATGGTACCCTGAGGATTTGTGTAAGGGCTGAGATGCTCCAAGAGCTGCCTATTGGGAGCCAAGGTCCCTGATTTTTCTCTGTAGACTGAAGGCCCACTTCTATCATTCACCCTTAAGATGAGGAATTCCTGCTTATAGGCAGAAAAAGCTGCTGGATTCCATACAACATCCCTGTGTCTGGTCACTGTCTGGTAATGGGTTTCTTGTGGCATTAAGTTTGACCCAACATTGATAGCCATTTGCATGGGGTGTATGGTGGCTACACAGAATGCCAAATAAAGTTTGAAAACAAAAATTCAGGCCCCAACAATGGGGCAAGTGTTGGCAAATTGTGGCCCCCAGGCCAAATCCAGCCTGCTATAGCCTGGTTTAGTTTAGTTTTGTTTTTTAATTAATAAGCTTTATTTTTATAGTGGTTTTAGTTTCACAGCATAATTGAGCAAAAGGTACAGAGGTATCCTATATATCCCTGTCCTCACACATGTAGCTTCCCCCACTACCTACATTCTGAACCAGGGTGGTTGATTCTAAATCAGTGAACCTATACTGACACATAATTATCACCCAAAGTTCATAGTTCACATTAGGGTTCACTCTTGGTGGTGTTCATTCTATGGCTTTTGACAAATGTATAATGACAGTAGCCACCATTGTAGTATCATACAGAATAGCTTCACTGCCCTAAAATCCTCTGAGCTCTGCCTGTTCATCCTTCCTTCCCCCCTTCACCCCTTGGCAACCACTAATCTTTTTGCTGTCTCCATAGCTTAGCTTTTTCCAATATGTCATATAGTTGGAATCATACAGAATGTAGCTTTTTTCAGATTGAATTTTTGCACTTAGTAATATACATTTAAGTTTCCTTCATGCCTTTTCATGGCCAATAGCTCATTTCTTTTTAGTAGTGAATAATAAATATTCCACTGTCTGGATATATCACAGTTTATCCATTCACCTACTGAAGGACATCATGGTTGCTTCCAAGGTTTGTCAATTATGAATAAAGTTGCTATAAACATTTGCATGGAGGTTTTTGTGTCTCTGTAAGCTTTCAGTTCATTTGGGTAAATACCAAAGGGTATGATTGCAGGATTGTATGGTAAGAATATGTTTAATGTTGTAGGAAAACCACCAAACTGTCTTCCAAACTGGCCGTATTATTTTGTATTCACCAGCAATAAATGAGAGTTCTTGTTTCTCTATGTCCTTGCCAGCATTTGTTTATGTCAGTGTTTTGGATTTTGGCCATTCTAATAGGTGTATAGTGGTATCTCATTATTTCAATTTGCAATTCTCTAATACCATATGATGTGGATTATCTTTTCATATGCTTACTTGCCACCTGCATATCTTCTTTGGTGTGGTGTCCATTTAGGTCTTTTGCGCATTTTAAAATCAGGTTGTTTTCTTATTGTTTTAAGAGTTCTTTGTATATTTCGGATAATAGTCCTTTATCAGATGTGTCTTTTGTAAATACTTTCTCTCGGTCTGTGGCCGGTTCATTCTCTTGATATTGTCTTTCACAGAGCAGAGGTTTTTGATTTAATGAAATCCAACTTATCAACTATCTCTTCCATAGATCCCGCCTATGGTATTGCTGCCTATTTTTGTAAATAAAGTTTTATTGGAACACAGACACACTCACTCTTTTATGTATTATCTATGGCTACTTTTGTTCGAAAACAGAAGAGTTGAGTGGTTGTGACAGAGACTGTATGGCTGGCAAAGCCTGAAATATTTACTATCTGATTCTTCACAGTTGCCAGCTGCCGGGTTAGATACATCCTTCCAGACACACAACCCCATTCCCCACCGTCTAGCTCTGTGGGACACCCTCCTCTTTCTGAGTTGGGCTCCCTTGAGCCAGCGTGCACCTTCAGTGTAGGGGAGGGCCTAGCCTCAGAGCTGATGGTACCCAGGCCCAGGCCCATAGGCCTTCAGGCAGCAGCAGCACAGCAAGGGCACCAGAATGCCCACAGCAGCCTCAGAAAGATGGGGAGGAAGCCTTGCTCTCATAGTGGGCGCTAGGCCTTCTCAGATTTCACAGGGGAGCTCCTCTCTGCTGTCCACTCTCCTAGGGTCAATCCTCTAGGGTATTCCAGTAAGTAATGAAGAAACAAAGCAATTACTTTGATGGGGCTTTATCAATCTCCTAGGGCTTCTGCGACAAAATAATACAACCTGAGTGGCTTAAATAGCGAATGTATTGTCAAATAGCAAATGCTAGTCCTGGAGAATAGAAGCCCAAAATCAGGGTGTTGGCAGGGCCACGTTCCCTGTGAAGGCACTAAAGGATCTGCTCCAGGCCTTCTCCAAGCTTCTGGTAGTTTTCTTGGCTTTTAGATGCCTTTTAGATGGCTGTTCTCCCTGTATCTTTGCATCATCATTTCTCTGTACCCTGTGTCTAAATTTACCTTTTTTATATGGACATAATTATATTAGATTAGGGCCCACCCTAATGATCTCACTTTAACGATATACATAATAACATCATTTCCAAAGAAAGTTACGTTCTGAGGTACTAGGAGTTAGGACTCAACATATGAATTTGGGCAGGGTACAATTCAACTTATAACAGGGGCTCTCTCTGTCCACTGCAGGCCTATGCTGCACCACAACAGGAAAGTCTATTAACTGAAATGAAGAGAAAAAATCTATAATATATAGCTTTATTTATTTAAATAAAGCTTTATTGGAACACAGACACACTCACTCTTTTATGTATTATCTATGGCTACTTTTGTTCGAAAATTTAATTTAATTAATGTTTAATTTATTAAACATCTTCATACAAACCACCATGGTGAACTCTGAATCATTTAAACCTTACAAGAGTCCTTTGCAAATGAGAAAACTGAGTCCCATTTGCTTATGTAATATCTCAAATGGTAGAGTGGGGTTTTTTTGTTTTTTTTTTAATTAATTTATTTTTTGACTGTCAGGTCTTCGTCGCTGTGCGCGGGCTCTCTCTAGTTGCGGCGAGCAGGGGCTACTCTTCGTTGCAGCACGAGGGCTTCTCTTGTTGCGGAGCATGGGCTCTAGGCGCACAGGCTTCAATAGTTGTGGCTTGCGGGCTTCAGTAGTTGTGGCACACGGGCTTATTTGCTCTGCGGCATGTGGGATCTTCCTGGACCAGGGCTCGAACCTGTGTCCCCTGCATTGGCAGGCGGATTCTTAACCGCTGCGCCACCAGGGAAGCCCCTGGTAGAGTGGGTTTGAAACTGGTTAGCCTGATTTTGGCCTTCCCATTACACCAGTAGTTCACAAACTATTATCCTGGAACCAGCAGCATCACTATTACCTGGTAACTTGTTTGAAATGCAGACTCATAGGCCCCACCCCAGACCGACTGAATCAGAAACGCTGCTACAGTAGTAGAGAGGGATTGTGATACTACCAAAGTTCTAGAATCTCTGCCCTGGGCCAAGCAAGAAAGCAGGCAGGTCGACACTTATTAAGTACTTAACATGCCAGGCACATGGTTGATGGCCTCCACGTAAACTGTTTTATACAATTGTGGGAGGCAGAATAATGCCCCCAAAGATGTCCATGTCCTAATCCCTGGAAGCTGTGACTTTGTTACCTTATGTGGTGAAAAGGAATTTGCAGATGTGATTAAGTTAAGGATCTTGAGATGGGGAGATTATCCTGGATTATCAAAGTGGGCTCAATGTCATCACAAGGGTCCTTATAAGAGAGAGGCAGGAGGGTCAGAGTAGGAGATGCGACAACAGCAACAGAGGCAGTGAAGGAGATACCTCAACCTTACAGTACTGGCTTTGAAGATGGAGGAAGGGGCCACAAGCCAAGGAACGAAGGTGGCCCATAGGAGTTGAAAAAGGCAAGGAAACAAAATTCTCCCCTACAGGCTTCAGAAGGAGCACAGTCCTGCTGAGCTTTGATTTTTATCCCAGTGAGACCCATTCTGGACTTTTGACTTCCATAACCATAAGATAAAAATATATGTGTTGTTTTCGACCACTGTGTTTGTGATAATTAGTTACAGCAGCAACAGGAGACTGAAACAATGATCTCCCTAATAATCCTACTAGATCTGTATTGCATCTCTCCTGATGAGAGGAAACTTAAGGTCAAAGAAGTTAAGCAACCCCAGGTCTGTGTCTCCAAGCCAACTAGAGCCTTCCTATTCAAAATGTGGTATGTGGACCATAGCAGCAGCATTACCTGGAACTTTTTAGGGACGTGCCATCTAATCTCCATCCTAGACCCACCGAAGCAGAATCTGCACTTAACTCATGGGCACAAATTAATCTGAGAATCCTGTACCATAGTGCACTTCATCCTATGATGTGTCCCGTTTCAGAAATTTCCCCCCTTTTGAAACATACACACTTGTTCAAAGTGACTAAAGCCGTGCCAGGAGTCAGGATCCCTGCTGGAAAAATCCTCTTCAGGAGATTGGTTACTACGTTTTGATCTATGCAAAGAGCTCACTTCAAGCTGCAGAAGCTGATGCCCAGAGCAGCCTTGCTCCCAGCAGCCAGGTCTCTGAATCAGAAGCTAGTTCAAAGACCCACCACCATTGAGACCAACTTGGACTTCTCCAGCAGGTAAGCCAATAGAAGGGAGAGGCTGTTTGAACGATGTAGAGTACACAGACCAGCGCTTCTCAAGTGGTGATTTACACATACATCACTTGGGAAGCTTACTGAGATGCAGATTCTGCATCAGAAGGCCTGGTATTCTGCATTTCTAACAAGCTCCCACCAGGTGATGCTATTGGTTGGCAGGGGCACTTGAGCTGCAAGCTGTGGACAACCACTCCTCGGAGCCCACCGCCTCATTCAAGGTCTCTTCTGCATTTAGTCCTCCAGGCAAAAGCTTTCAAAATCTGGTGGGTCACCAGGCTCACTTGGATGCCTTTCAGCAAAGGGTGGACTCCACCCCAGGCCTTCGGAGCCAGGAATCTGTATGTTTTTCAGGCGCCTCAAATCTGAGGCAGCTGGTCCGTGCACAGGTGTTTGGAAAAGATTGCCTGAAACCACAAAAGCAAACAACTCCTCAAAAATCACCTCCACCTCAGTTCTGATTTTGCACGGACTCAGTGCCATGGTTGGAAACATCAAATGCTTTCCTCCTCATCCTTAAGACCTCAGGTGCCTCAAAGACCTGCCCAAACTGCCCTGAGAGGGTGGCTTAGGGGCGGTGGGACATACGCGAAGACAGCAGAGGGCCCTCAGGAGTTTAGCAGAGGGCTGCACAGCACCCGCTACAAGGTCAGGGACAGGTCGACCCCATCTCCTTCTTGCCCTCTGGTCCCCGTGCACTTACCTCCCAACAGATACCATTAGTGTGAATTCCACCACCGCTTGCCAGGGAGGGTAAAGGGCAGCAGCGGCCCGCGGGTGCGGTTCCCTCAGAGCAGGTGGGCGTAAACCACAGCAAATGAAACTTCAAAGGCCTTGGGCGGGCACTGTGCCCAGGGACCCACCTTTCTCCCGCGCTTCTTAGCAGTCTGTGGAATTCTCCTCCACGGTGACCTCAGCCTTTTCCCCTCCCCGCCCTCCATCAGGGCTCCCATTAAGAAAGCAGCTTTTTTGACATCAATGGTGATTAACTTGACCTAATTTCTCCCCGGCTGGCAGAGTCAAGAGCTCTGGTCTTGACCCTGTGGGCCTCAGCTAAGCCACCTGAGAAAAAAAGACCTGTGACCTATTCTGAGAAGGAAAAAAATGGCATGCAGCTGGGCTTCCCTGGTGGTGCAGTGGTTGAGAGTCCGCCTGCCGATGCAGGGGACATGGGTTTGTGCCCCGGTCCGGGAGGATCCCACATGGGCTGGGCCCGTGAGCCATGGCCGCTAAGCCTGCGCGTCTGGAGCCTGTGCTCCGCAACGGGAGAGGCCACAACAGTAAGAGGCCCGCGTACCGCAGAAACAAAAACAAAACCAAAAAATGGCATGCAGCTGAGTTAACCTCGGGCGATTCTGCTCCGGCTCCCAAAGAGCTGGAGCAGGGGAGACCCAGCCCTTCCCACAGCCAGCCTCTCTCTCTGCTTGGGACTGGGGTTCTGGAAACGGCCTGCCCTCCCCACAGATGGACGCCTCTTAAGCAGAGTGGGTAAAAGCCAGTGATCTCTCCCTTGGGGACGGCAGCAGCCTCCTCCCCTGTCACCCCCTTTGCTGCACTTAGGAATTTGCCAGCTTCATCTTTCTCACCTGTGGTTTCTCACACCCAACCAAGCTCCTCCGGCCTCCTTGTTCATGATTTTTCCCAAATCTAGAGTAGCCTTTCGTTCGCCTTGTCTGTTTAACAAACTCCTATTCATCCCTCAAAACTCCACACAGACTTTGATTCTTCCCAAACTCCTTCCTCCCCACCAGTCAGAATTAATTCCATGCATATGATTCATTCCAGGGCTCTCAAAGTGTGGTCCTCAGACTAGAAGCATTGGCTTCTAGTTCTAGCATTGGCGTCACCTGGAAGCTTGTTATAAATGCAAATTCTCAGGCCTCACCCCCAGAGCTATGAGAGCAGGGCTCTGAGGGTGGTGCCCAGTGATCCAGGTTTTTTTTTTCCGGGCAACCCCTCTTTTCTCAGTCCCTCAAACATGGCCAGTGCCTCTCTGGTTTGGGGCCAAAGCCACACTGCCCTCACCACTTTGCCTGCTCGCTAACCTGCTAATTTCTACTAACCTTCAGTTCTCAGCTTAACTATCACTTCCACATTTAAGCCTCCCTAAATCCTCCCCCCTCCAAACACGCATGGTCAGGACCCCAGTGAGACACCCACCCCTGTAACATCCTGTGCTTTCCCCCTGTGGTACCGGTCGCAGTTGTCACTAACTGATTCTTTGTATCTTATCTGTCACACCCATAAACTGTGAGTTCCACAGGGGTCGGGATCACGTGTGCATTTCTGCACCATTCTGGTGTCACCAGTGCCTGCAGCACTAGAGGGGCACTTCCCCCGAGCCCATCATTTTGTGCTCAGGTGTCTGCACCCCGGAGCTTGCACATTTCAGATCCTACTCACAGTTCCCTTCCCCGGGCGGGCGCGGGGAGTCCCAAGCAGGGTGCCTCGACTTGTCAGATCTTGCTTGCCACTAGCCTGCGTGCCAAATAAGGAAAGAGCTGGGGGAGTTTCCAAGTGGTTCTTTGATAAATTTGTCTCCACTGCCCGATTTACACTGGACTCCCCCTGCTTTTTTTGTTGTTGTTGTTCCCTGGCACAGAGCTAGTGCTTTTGTTCCTGACTTCACATTTTCTGACATGAGATCAGAACGGGGGAATTCTTCATGAGAGCACGCTGATTCACTCTGCAAAGCAGTGCCTGACAGCACCTTCTACAGGCCAGATGTCTCCCAGATGTTGAGGACAGAGTGGGGAGCAAGACAGAAAATCTCAGCCTCATGGAGGCCACATTCCAATGAATGTCTTTGATTTGTGTTAACAGAGCAGAGTGACATGTTCCTGGTAAGCAACATTTTGCCAGATATGAGAAAACATGTTTTCCACAAAGGTGAGCTATGGGTTTAGGGTTGATTGTGAGGTGTGGCCTGTGTTCTCAAAGACTGTCTAAATTTTCCCTAAGGGCTGGAGGACTCCATCCTAGGCTCCTAGGGGCTAAAATACTCACCCCTAGGATTCAGTGGGTCTCTAGCATCTAGGGTGGTATTCTCTGTTGGGTTAAACTTGGTTGTAAAAAATGTCCTACACTTGAGGGCTTCCCTGGTGGTGCAGTGGTTGAGAGTCCGCCTGCCGATGCAGGGGACACGGGTTTGTGCCCCGGTCTGGGAGGATCCCACATGCCGCAGAGTGGCTGGGCCCGTGAGCCATGGGCGCTGAGCCTGCGCGTCCGGAGCCTGTGCTCCGCAACGCAAGAGGCCACAACAGTGAGAGGCCCGCGTACCGCCAAAAAAAAAAAAAAAAAAAATGTTTTACACTTGAGAGTTTCATCTAGGGGGTGAGAAATGAAACCAAGAGACAACCTCTTCATCGTTTAGCATAATCCACCTGTTACTTGCTCTCCTAGAAGCCTGTGCTTTCTCTTCAAATCACTTCATTTATACAGGATTATTAGGTTAACCTCTCTCCTTCTTCCTCGTCCTTTTTCTCTCCCTCCCTGATCTGTGAGCTCATCAAGACAGGGCATCCTCTGTCTCGCTCACTGCTTATCTCTAGAAGTTCATTTTGTGCCTGTTACAGGGTGGCATCCTTAAAACTGGGGTCAGGGGTGAGGTGGGGGAATAAATCCTCAGACCTTTCTTAGACCTGCAATGCTTGTGCGTTTGATGTTTTTATTTTAGGGCAGATGAGCTTGAGTTTTGAGATTTACGGCCTAACGTAACACTTACCAATATTTTTCACACTCTTCTTTCTAGTTTTGGAGGGAGTCTGTTTCATTACAAGGAATGGCTGCCTTTTTCAGGAGTTTCCCCCGGAGCAGGACATTTGCATTCTGCCCCTGGCTCTTCCTCTAATTAACTAAGTAATCTTGAGTGAGTACCCTTGCCTCACTAGTCTCTGACCATCGTCCTTGAAGAAGCAGTTGATTGGCCTGTATGATTCCTCCAGCTCTAAAATGCCAATCTTATTCACTTAGGCCTATCACTTCTGTAGGGTCTCTGCACGAGATGTTACGGGCAGTGGGAATTTTCCAGGAGTTTCTCTTCTGGAGCTGGGGATGTAGCCATAAAGTGTCGCCACTGCCTACCTGAATTGCCCACCCTGCCCTCCACAATGATGCTGGGGGGAGTGCCACCAACCGCAGTAGCCTCATATGTGCCAATTCTGATGATAGGCAGGTTGTCAAGATAATTTTCCAGGCCTGCCGAGATGTTATCTTCCTCACCTACAAGCTGGCTGCTCAGATATCCTTAGACTGATGACCCCTCTTTGATACTCTACAAACAGACTCCCTAGAACCTCCTCTCAGGTGCTGTGTGTCTAGATCTCTTCTTCACTCTTCTGGACCTCTTCTGGAGGAGGTGCAGTGATTCATGGACCACGCACACTTGCCATCTAGTTGTAGAGCTGGGCTCATGACATGCCCCTCCTAGTCCCCACCCTGGGCCTCCCTGTGGACCTGTCAGCACATTGATGGTTAAGATTTCATTCCTCAGGAGTTACATTTCAACTTAGGTATTCATTTACTTTGAACAAGATGCTACATAACCACTCTCCATACCAGGGTTTTCTCACCTGAAAAACAGGAGTTAAAAAAAATCCGTGGCTTAGATTTTCTGTGAAATGGCATTTGCTACAAAAGTGCTTAGTCCCGGGGAGTCACACTGGACAGAGCTTCTGTTTCTCCTTCTTCTTCTTCCTCCTCCCCTTTCTCCACTCTTCCTCCTCTCTTCCTTCCTTCTCCTTCCTCTACTTTATATTTTTTTAATGGGATGTTGGAAAAAAAACACACACATGCAGAGAAGTGCTAGGTCAAGTTTTGTAAAATGAATACCTGTATAATTACCACCCAGGTCGAGAAACAAAATAGTGTCAGCTCCAGAAACTTCCCAAGTGCCCTCCATCCCCCTTGCTGGAAACACGACCCTGAATTTTATCGTTTCACTTTGTTCAAAGGCCAGACACAGATTTCTTTACTGATTCCATAGACTTCTTCATTCAACAACAATAATAGCTAGCACCTATGCAGTGATTCCTGTGTGCCAGGCGATATTTAGAATGCTTGACAAAATACCAACTCTTTTCATCCCTACAACAACCTTATCAGATAGGTTATTTGGTTGTCACCCTGGTTTACAGATGAGGAAACTGAGGCACAAATGGTTAAGTGACTTGTCCAGGGTCACACAGCTAGTAAGGAGCCTGGAATTGAACCCAGATAGTCTGGCACCCAAGACTGCACTCCTATCAACTGTACTGTTTCTCATTAAGTGGAATCTGGAAGCTGTACTGAAATGTTCTGATACCTGTAATGAGATTTGGAAGCTGCGCTGAAAAGTTCTGATACCTGTAAAGTCCCTCTCACAGATGTATAATAAATTTGAATATTATAGTAGCATTATTATAGCCTCAGACTGAGGCAACCCAACCCTGCTTCCATCTTTGCAGTGAACTAATTTAGCTGTGTGTGTGTGTGTGTGTGTGTGTGTGTGTGTGTGTGTGTGTCCATGCTGGACATCATATTCATCTCAAGGATCAGTTTCCTAGCATCACCTTTGGTGGTCTCTTCCAATACAGATGGGACCAAATTTCCCAGCACTCTAGCCACTTCAGGTTCTACTGTTCCCAGAGTATGACTCTCATTACCAGAATGGCATAGCTCAGCGCTTCTGAAACTTTTTACCATGAAGGACTGCTTTTCCTTATTCCTCTGTCTTGACTGAGTAAAAATAAATTTCCCCCTTTCCTCCCATATTGTATTATTCAAAGACATATATATCTGCCAAACATGGCATCTGATCACCAGGAGATAACTAATAACCAGTGAAGCTCAGTTTTTATACTTATTAGCTGTACCAACCTATAATATGGAAAAACAAATCTGACTCCATATTGGATCTGTTTCTTTTACTTTAACCTTCATAGGCTATGGCTTTTGCTACACCTTAAGAATGTTGCCTATAGCTTGAAATATACAGGATAGCCCATTCTTAAGGCTCTGACCTTTAAAGGTATAACACTTTTCCATTCATATAGAGATAAAAAGTTGCAGAACAGAGAATAACATTTGTCTTGCTGGAGGTTTACAGGAACATCCTGACTGCTGCACATGGATCACTGTAAGAACAAAGGATTCTGACACCCAGAAGTGTGCAACAACCAACCACACCCCTGCCCTTTTAGTATAAAAGAAGCCTAAATTCTAACTTGGGTAAGATGGTTCTTTGGGACACTAGTCCACCATCTTCTCAGTCTGCTGGCTTTCCAAATAAGGTCGCTATGTCCCAACAATCTCTCTCAATTTATTGACCTGTCGTGTGGTGAGCAGTATGAGCTTGGACTCGGTAACAACCCTAGCCAAGGAACTTAACCTCTCTGTGCCTCAGTTCTTCACCTACGAGAAGAGGAATAATGTTATCTACCTTATTGGGTTGTTTTGAGCATCAGATGAAATGAGTATAAAGTGCCTAGCACAGAGAAAGTGCTCAATTAATATTTGTTGTTGATTTTGCTGTTCTTATTATTAAGTTGGAGGTAATAATAGTTATATTTCATATGAGTGTGTTTTGAACTCCAGCCTGAAGCCAAGATCCTTGGACATTTATTTTGGCCTGTTTACCTTAAGATACATGAGTGATGCTAGACTTGTTAAAATATTGAAAATAATTTCTAACTGTCCCTTGCCTTATTCCTTTGTGAAAACCCAGGTATCTTGGGATCCCAGGTAGGAAACAGCCTAAGTTTTAGCCATGGAGGGTTTTGAGCATTTACAAATTCTGCCCTATTTGACTTTTTATCCCAATTACATAATCAACCCTTGATTACTTGGGGACTGCAGTCCAATTGGAGAAAAGTCTGTGGTCCTCCTGCTTTCTTTATCAGTCCACTCATGTCTTGTTGGTTCCTTTCACCAAAATTCAAGAGGGATTTTGAACAGCAGAGGATAGAAAAAGAAAATCAATCAGCCAAATTTATTCCTTGTTATTAATTAAGGTTGAAAGAAGAGGATGGAACTACTGGCAAATATGCATTTGAGATTTTAATCATCCAGACTGGTGTCCCAGTCTTCTGTTGCTGTGGAAAACTAAGATTTGCCCGCAGGTCAGCTCCTAGGCTTTTGGGCAGATGATGCTCTAGTAGGAGAAAACCACGGGTGTTACAGTCAGCTCTAGGTTTAAATGCTGGCGTCTCTACGCACTACCTCCGTGATCTTGACCAAGCCTCTCTAAGCCTCGGTTTTCTCATCTGTAGAATGGAAATAATGCCCCTCTCACTGTGAATATTAAATGAAATGATGTATGTGATATGCCTGGCACCCACAAGCACTCAAAAGTTAGCTCCTTTCTCCTAACTCTTCCTAGTCACTCTGTGAAAACTAGGTGATGAGGCCATTTGGTGAAAAATAAGAGTAGAATTTGGTGACATGGCTTGACTTTGCCAAGTAATTTATTCACTGACCATATTGTCACCATTTTACCAGTGTTCTGAAATTGTTTAGAAACAGCTTGAGTGTTACAGAGTAGTCACAGAATTCTGAAGGCAAAAAGGTGGGGAAACTGCTACAAAGGCAGCAAGAGCTGGCTCCACCCCTCTGTCCCCGAGACCATCCTTGCACATAAGTCAACGTCTCAGATGCTGACAATGGTCATCACCATCATCACATCATCATCTTACAATGTTCCTACACATGCACTGTCTCACTTCATTCTGTCATAATGACTCTGTGGGATGGTGGATTACATGTTGTTATCTCCAGTTTCTGGTGAGGAAATTGAAACCGAGGGAGGTCAAATGACTTGTCCAAATGCATACTTCTCATTGATGGATGGAAAAAGATTTGAATACATCTCATCACTCTAGATCCAGAGAGTCTTTTTATCACTTCATGTTGCTGGGCATAAAATAATTGTTGTCTGGTATATTTCTAAATATTTGACATATTTAATTCTGCTCTTACCTTTTCACTTCCTTAAAGAAGATTTACTTCTCTCAAAGAAATATTTTAAACCTCAACACTGTCATAGTTATTGATTTTATTACAGATCAAATTCTGTGGTAACAAGGTTACCAGAAATCTGTGTGTGTGTGTTTAGGTCTATGTACGTATTTTTTTTTCTTCAGAAGCTAAGCAATAGCCCAGCTGAAAAGAAAAAAAATATATTCAATTTAAAATCACAAATAAACTTGGACAATTTTTTTGAGTTTGTTGTGATGGAATTAATTAATTAATTAATTAATTTCTATGCTATTTGGGACTCATACCACTTCTTGGATGAGAAACGGTTTTCCAGTAGACATAAATGACCTCTTCCGGAAAAAATAGAAACGGAAGAGGGAACAATTAAGAAGAGAAGAGTTATAAGCAGGCAGGCTCATTTTAAAATGTTGGGATAGAGATTCATAAAATAATAAATAAAAAATTTAAATAATAAATAAATAAAAGGCTACCTATTAGAATGGCCTTCAAAGACTGGTTCTAACTCCAGGACAAAAAATATATATAAATATGGTGAGTCACAAAATTCTCTCACCACAACTGAGATTTGCAAAGAAACTGTAACTTCTTTTTTCTTCAAAACTGCTCCTAGCTCCTCATATGTCTCAGCCCTCAGGGTACCCAGGAAAGTTCAGACTTGACAATAAGCAATAGTCCAGTCTCTTCTGGGTGAAAACAGTCTCCTCTCTATTTAAACAGTCTGTTCCAAGTTCAGTTGGGTGTCACCTAGTGTGGTCTAAAAAGTCTCCTCAGGATAAACCTGTCCTTTGGGATAAATAACCTTTCAGAGTGTGTCCTTTCCTTTCTTTTCCCCAGGATGGTGTCTATATGCTGTGGGGGACACTGGGGGGCTCTCTCTGTCCTCATGGTACATCTGGACAGACCAGCTCCCTGACTGGGGACTGCTGAGTGGAGTCTGTCTGGGTTCTCATCCTGCCCGTAGTCTGATCATTAGTCCCTGCATTCTGTGGCCTCTCTGGCCAACCCCAGGTCTTTGCCGGGCCCCTCGTCTACTCAGAAACTGTGTCCTCTCTCAGGGGTACAAGGGCTCTTCTGGTTGTGAGGAGTCAGATAAATGATCTTGGACTCATGGTGATGAACTGTCTTCCATCACCTCCCCATCATTATCTCTGGATCATGTTAAACATGTCCCAGCCTAAAAGCCTACTACCTCCTTTCATTAGGCCTGGAGAAGTTGTCATCCACCTTCTCCTGCAACATCCCCAAGAGGGTCTTGAGTTTTCTTTCCTAAGCTTTTGGCTCTGACCTAATTTTTCTTCCATCATCTCCCCTTTTTTCTCCCCATCTTGGTTCATAAACGGAAGGAGTATTTTCTTTGCACTGGGGAAGAAGCTGTAGGTAAGAGTCTTCCAAGCTTGACCCTGATATGTATTGGGAGTTAAAGGAATTCAGACTGGCTTTAAAGAGCATTGCTTGGGCCATTACATTTCTTTTAAATGTCAAAAGCTGAATGTTCTTTCTTGAATTCATGCTGCAATAATCCTAAACCTTCTTGGGAAAAATAGATGCCTGTGGCAGAACTGGGAGAGAGCTTGGTCCATTAATGAAGTTTCGATAAAAACTATTATAAAAAACTGTTACATTAAATAAGAAATATAAGAATACATTTTTGTTATAAATATACATAAACAAATAACCACACATAAACAATACATAATATATAGTAAAAGAAAAACTCCATACTACCATCCCACTTTCCTCTCCAGATACATTAACAGTTTGGGGTACACCCTTCCTAACCATTTTCTATATATTTATATACATAGATATGTGGAGGTACAATGTATAAGTTTTGCTTTTACTTTTATTGAAAGTGACATTGTGACTTCCTTGGTGGTACAGTGGGTAAGAATCCGCCTGCCAATGCAGGGGACACGGGTTTGATCCCTGGTCCAGGATGATCCCACATGCCACGGAGCAACAAACCCGTGTATCACAACTACTGAGCCTGTGCTCTAGAGCCCACAAGCCACAACTACTGAGCCCGCAAGCCACAACTACTGAAGCCTGCATGCCTAGGGCCCGTACTCCGCAACAAGAGAAGCCACCACAAGGAGAAGCCCACACACCACAACGAAGAGTAGCCTCCGCTCGCTGCAATGAGAGAAAGCCTCCCTGCAGCATCGAAGACCCAATGCCACCAAAAATAATAAATAAAATTAAATCTTTAAAAAAAAAATTAAAAAAAGAAAGTGAAATTGTGGTATAGTATTCTTTTATTTAACAATATAGTTTGTAAATCATTCCGTATCCATACCTATAGGTCAACCTCATTTTCAAAATTGATGGGTGGAAATCCACAGCATGGATGAACCACGATTTATTCCACCATTTTCATGGCGTACACTTAGGTTATTTTAGAGCTCTTTGTTCCCCAGACAACATCCTCCTTTACGTCTCCTGCACAGCACTGCAACCATGTATGCCTTACAGGAAGTTAATACAGAAAGTGATAACATTCTCTGCCTGCCCTTTGACTACCTATAAACATGAAAAGCACCACTGATGGGAGTCTGCATTTCCAGGTGCTAAACCTCTGCTTTAATTTGGGTCATTAGTCTTCATTTTTACCACTCAACCAGTTCCACTGAAATGGCACAGTCTTCTACTTGTTTTTTCTCCTTATCAAAAAAGTACTGCATTATCAGTTGAATAAGTCATATCCAACGTATTGATCAACATGTGTAGGCATGGACGTATTTTTCATGTTATTATTTCAGAGGGTAAAGTTGAGACTCACCGTTCTTTACCCTAATAGCTGCAGGAGGGTGGTGTTTGACCTGGCAGAGTCCTGGCAGAGTCCTGGTACTGGGCTCTCTCAGTGGCGGTGGTACCTCCAGCTGCACACCCAGGTTACCGGCATGGTGATGAAGACTTGAACTGCTCCCTCCCCTTTACTGTGCAGTGGTCTTAATGGACCACTGGCTGTCATTCAGAGCACGGTGACCAGTTCTCTTATAACATGTCTGTTGCTGCACAGTCTAGCGGTTCACCACTGGGGCGACCCCACGCTCCCCTCTCTGCTTCCTCTGCTTCTATCACTGGCAGCTCTGCCATAGTCTCTCCCCCTCATCCAAACCACTCTCCAACAGAACGAGTATTCGGTACTTCCACTGGGCAAAGCTCCTATGCCTGGCTGTCTTATTGGTCAATGGAGAGATGAGCCCCTTTGGGTCCTATCAGCTGTGGCCAGGGAAACATGGCCACATTATATCAAGTTTGCAAATTGAGGAATTTCAAAGAGCGGGCCATCTCAGAAGGGCCATCTCAACAAGAGAAGGGGAAAACAGAACAGAAGGGGACAACAGAAGGGGACAGAGTAACTGCTGTATCTGGAACAGGCATCTTCCTAAAACTTTTGTCCAAAAATTCCTTGTCAGTGTTTTCAGCCTGCAGGAGCCACTTAGATACCATCTGATTATAATGTGTTTCTCAGAGAAATAAATAGCCCAAACTGAAGCATACTTCCGGTTGTCAATTTTTTACAGGCACCCTGGAACTCAGTGACAGATCTTCAGGATCGATGTGGTCCTCTGACAGCAAATGGATTGTTCCAGCAGAGATCTTTAATGAAATTGTTCACATTATTAAGGAACCACCACCTCCAGCATATTACAATGACAATGGCAGGACCTTGTGAACACAGAAAGCAAAGCAACTTTCCTGCTCACTTCTTTTTGAAAGCACCAACCCCTAGCAGCAAAGCCTTCTTGTTAATTAGTTGTTAATTATTGAGACAGCACGTGAAATGTTTATCAAAGAGCTGTACCACTGACAAAGAAAAGAACTCAGAGCAAGAGACTGAATTGAAGCATCATAAAAGGAACGAGGAAGCTTTTACACAGTTGGCTGGCACGAAGGAAATTCTAGAAATGTACCCCTCTGGTAAGAGATGAGAGGTATTGTAGAAATGCATAGTAAATAGACCATGATAGATGAAAACATAATAGATGCATAGAGCTGGAAGGAACCTCAGCAATCATCTTCCTTCATCTTACAGTTTGGGAAACACACGTAATAGGACATAAATGATCTGCCCAAGGTCACACTTCTAGTTGGTGTCCCAAGAATCAGTTCAGCCCAGAGAGCTCATCACTACCAGACCCTGTGGAAAGGTAAGTGTTGGTGCTCTTGGCTTGGACCTCCCATTCACAATATGCTTCTATATTAGTGTTCTCTCTTTACCCTCAAAAGAGGTTATAACAGATATAGTCAAAGCAACACACTGAAGGTTTAGAATTGTCCTTCATATCACCTTAAACCTGTTCCGTTACTATATAACCAGACCGTGCTACTTTTTTTTTTTTTTTGCGGTACACGGGCCTCTCACTGTTGTGGCCTCTCCCGTTGCGGAGCACAGGCTCCGGATGCGCAGGCACAGCGGCCATGGCTCACGGGCCCAGCCGCTCCGCGGCATGTGGGATCCTCCCGGACCAGGGCACGAATCCGTGTCCCCTGCATCGGCAGGCGGACTCTCAACCACTGCGCCACCAGGGAAGCCCCAAGACCTTGCTACTTTTGATGCATTATAAATTACCACTTTAAAAATAAATTCTGTGTGAAAATTATATTTTGTCATTTACTTATTAGTATTATTTTTTGCTGCTGTTAAAAGTTAATTTGTTAGATGCATGTGTTTAAAATATATCATAGTTTTTGTAACCTTGCTTTGGCATTTAAACTAAAAATTTTTTTTATTATAAATATAACTTATTTTTATTGAGGTGTAATTGACACATAATACTGTATTAGTTTCAGGTGTACAACATAATGATTCAATATTTGTATATATTGTAAAATGATCACCACAATAAGTTTAGTTAACATCCATCACATACAGTTACAAAATTTTTTTTTTCTTGTGATAAGAACTTTTAGGATCTATGCTCTTAGCCACTTTCAAATATGCCATACAGTATTATTAACTACAGGCGCCATGCTGTACATATGTACAGCCCCATGACTTATTTATTTTATAACTGGAAGTTTGTACCTTCACACATTTTGCCCACCCCCCACCATCGTTTCCTTATTTTTTAAATGTTCTGAAATCTCCAAAAAGGGAAAGTGGCCCAGGCCTCTGAAAACCTCTTAAGGTCTTGTTCACTGCTCTACGCTCTTTCTTTGTGAAATATAACTTTCATACGTGATTTTAGTTTCCACAGAGTCAGGTTGTAGTTTTCTTAAATGCAGGGTGTCTTAGGCCATTTGGGCTGCTACAACAGAATACTATAGCCTGGTAACTTATAAACAACAAACATTTATTTCTCACAGTTCTAAAGGCAGGGAAGTCCAAGATCAAGGCACTGGCAGATTCAGTGTCTAGTGAGGGTCCACTTCCTGTTTCATCGTTAGTTGTCTCCTCCCTGTGTCCTTGAGCTCTCCGGGGTCTTATTTATAAAGACACTAATCCCATTCATGAGGGCTCCTAATGAATGACCTAATCACCTTCCGAAGGCCCCAATTCCAAATACCATCACATTGAGTGTTAGGATCTAACATACAAATTCTGAGGTGGGGGTGGGGTCACAAACATTTAGTCTATAGCACAAGGCATTCTGTGTGGTACGTCTGTAGGGTGAGCATTTAGAACCCAGAATATTGCTGTCCAACTCCTGTTTGGTATAGTCTACCTGGATGCTACTGCTGATAGACTCTTAGGAAAGACCAGTTTCCTTCTCTATGTTGGCCATTGCGATCTTCTGGGGCAGCTCTGTAATATGCCTTCAAGCCTATTCTCACACACAATCATCTTTTAACTTTATATTGCAAGTTAAAAAAAAAAATCAAAGTAGGAGTAAAGTAAGGATGTTGTTAAATACACTTTTATCCTCCTTTGGAAAGTTGCTGTAAAATGTTGTCTTTCCATCCCTGCCTTCTGCTTTCAGAAGCTGTTTGGAAAGCGTTGCTGGATTATGTCAAATTTATCATGAAGCTCTATGGAGGCCCTATGCAGCATGTGAGAATTGAAAGGAAAGGTGCAGCGTATTATTGAGGAAATCCCAAGTTCCCTACACTGTATTATGTGGTGCCAGGGGTTCAGCCTCACCTGGCTCAGCCAATACTTCTCTCCTTGTCTTATTCCTCTTCCAAGTTTTGCTGCATGGACTCAGTGGTTCTCAAACTTCAGCCTGCGTAAAGATCACCTGGAGGACTGGTGTAAAATGCAGAACCCAGCCTTGCTCCCAAAGATTGATTCACTAGGTCTGGGGTGGGTCCCAGGAATCTTCATGTTTAAGAAACACTGTAAGAATTTTTATTGCAGGCATCCTAGGACCACGCTTGAAAAACTCTAATCTGCCCTCGTTTTCCCACTAGGTCCCTTGGAGTGATACATGTCCCTGTTTCTCCGAATTATGGGCTTTATCTCTCCATCTGGGTGATTCACTTATGTAATACCGTGACTGATGCCCCTCCTCACCCAACCTGACTCCCAGAATTCACCTCCCCTCACCTTGCCTCTGGCAGGGAGGATGGAGGGAACCTGGGAAAGAGCAGGCCCCCGGCAGAATCTGTCCACCGGTGGAAACTCTCTTCTAGACTCACTTGAATTGCCTCTGAACATTCTTTTGAATGGATTTGGAAAAAAGTCCAGACCATTTGGGGCCAGTTCTTGTGAACTGAGTTTACAATCAAGTCGAGAATTACTATTCAGAATCAAAAGCTATGCCTAACTGTAATACATATCATGACTGACATTTTGGCTTTAGTTATAAATGCATCTAAGGTACCAGATGGAGAGTTTCAAAAACATTCTCTGCAATGATGGTGACTATCACAGCCAGGCTGCCCCAAAATGGACACACAGGCTGCTTACAACTTCTTTTTGTTTTAATTGGTTGGGCAGCCATTTTTATTGTTGAGTCTCTCTTTTGATTGGTTGGTACTTTACTATGGCAGTTGATAAATACTTGCACTACTGGAATCAGTATATAATTTTTCTCTTGAAAGACAAACTCTCTCAATTCTGAGTGTTTTTTAAAAATTCAGTCTCGGAATTAGTAGTCATACTTTGGAAGTCATGTAAGTCAGTGGTTCCCAACATTTTTGGCACCAGGGACCGGTTTCGTGGAAGACAATTTTTCCACAGATTGGGGAGGGATGGTTCAGGTGGTAATGCGAGCAATGGGGAGCGAGGGGGAGCGGCAGGTGAAGCTTCGCTCACTCGCCCACTGCTCACCTCCTGCTGTGCGGCCTGGTTCCTAACAGGCCTTGGACCAGTACCCGTCTGTGGCCCAGGGGTTGGGGATCCCTGATATAAGTCATATGGCTCACATTCTAAGTAAGGGCCACACTAAGCCTGGTTATTATATGTCCTATAACATTTATTCCAGGCATTAATTCATTATGGACTCAGTGCATGAAAATCTCCATGCTGTTGTGCTCACTGTTACAGGCATTGTCTTCTAAACCACGCATAAGGCCGATGATTTAGACCCCATATACTCCAGCAAAAGATGCCTTTAACTTTCTTGGCCACTTCCTTAGCTTGGTTTCCTACAGATGGTACTCTGCTGATTCATTTCCTGAAGGGACACTCGAGTTGATTGTTTTATTCTTTCGAAGAATGTTATAAAATGCACAGTTTGCTTACGATTGAGTGATGAGGGGGTGGGCTGGGGTTACAGCTGAGAAAGATCACTTTAGCTTATAATAAGAAACGTATGATTTAGGTTCACTGACTAGGCTGAGGAAGTATTTATAAATACAGTCAGCTCCCTGTATCTGTGGGTTCTGCATCCTCAGAGTCAAACCACTGTGTATCAAAAATATTTGGAAAAAAATTCCACAAAGCTCCAAAAAGCAGAACTTGAATTTGCCATGCACCTGCAACTGTTTACATAGCATTTACAGTTTATTAGGTAATAAAATTATAAGTAATATAGATATGATTATAAGTAATCTAGATATGATTTAAAATATACGTACTGGAGGATATGAATAGGTTATATGCAAATACTACACCATTTTATAAAGGGATTAGAGTATCTGTGACTTTGGTACCTGTGAAAGTCCTGGAACCAATCCCTGACGGATACCAGTGGACGACTTTAATTATATGTCTGGGTATACACTTTAATGTGTATATTACATAGTTACATTTGTTTTTAACTATACATAGAATTTAAATATAAAAATAATTACACATGGTAATGCAAAAGCCACCACGCCATTTAAAAACTTGGTCTGTAAAACTCTTAATTTTTTTTTTTCGGTACGCGGGCCTCTCACTGTTGTGGCCTCTCTTGTTGCGAAGCACAGGCTCCGGACGCGCAGGCTAAGCGGCCATGGCTCACGGGCCCAGCCGCTCCGCGGCATGTGGGATCTTCCCAGACCGGGGCACGAACCTGTGTCCCCTGCATTGGCAGGCGGACTCTCAACCAGTGCGCCACCAGGGAAGCCTGCCAATACTATTTTCTTCAAACTTTGTGGATCACATATAAATATTATTGATAGTCACTATATTAGTCAAAAATCATACCCACAAAACTCTTTGAGATAAGCTTTTCTGTATTCTAAGCTTCTACTGAGACTGTTCAGGGACATCACCCTTAAGCTTATTAGGAGTCTTGTTGTTTGACTCAACAGTTCTCTAAGGCACTGCCTTAGATCTTTCTAGACTTACCACGGATTTTTCAGGCACACCTTTATATCATCTTTATATCATGCTTTCCTAAGAGGCCTTGGATTCGATCTTTGCCCAGAAGCCATTTGTAAATTTTAGTATCATTTGACATTTAGAGAGGCTAGAAATTTTCAAATCCAGAAATTCCTGGCTCTTTTTTGATTAACAATTCTCCTTTTAGCTTATTTGTCTTCTCTCTCTCACATTTTATAGCAAGGCTAAATCAGGGAGCACCTTTAATAATCTGCCTGAAAATCTCCTTAGCTAGATTCCCCAGTTCACCAGGTACATTTTCTTCTTCCCACGTTATCACAGGCAATAACACTGCTAAACTTTCTGCTACTGAAACAGGAAGGAAGGGGGCATGGCACAACCTTTGAAAGAACGACATAGTCTGAGGACATGACATAAACTGATTAGAACCAAATGGGTCCAAGATGGCAGACAAGTCATGACTTCCACTAGACCTTGAGCCTCAGTATAGGCTCACTGTAACACTTCAGCAAGCTAAATGACACACCCACAGGTGCCATGACTGTTCCAAGGCCGACCATAAGGATCAAAAACGTGGGTGGTGGCCCAATTCCTGGAAATCCCTGAGCATTCCCAAAATAGCTGGACTATTCCTCCCACCCATTAGCCTGTGAAATTACCTACCCCTATAAAAACTGACAACCCCATGGGCTTCCCTGGTGGCGCAGTGGTTGAGAGTCTGCCTGCCTTGCAAAGACTTCTATAACCTGGTCACTAAAGTCATATAAAATTCTTTCAAGATATTTCTATTAGTTACACAGACCAGCCCCTGCTCATTATGGAAGGGGACTGACTACACAAGACCACGAATTCCAAGAGAGAATCATTGAGGGCCATCTTAGAGATTGGCTACCACAGTCCATCTTCTGAATTATTTATGCCCTCTCACATGCAAAATATACTCACCCCCTTTCAAGGACCCCAAACTCTCATTTCATCATAGCATCAGCTTGAAGTCCAGACTCTCATTATCTAAATATTTATTTGTTTATTTATTTGTTTGGCTGTGCCAGGTCTCAGTTGTGTCATGCGGGATCTTTTGTTGCAGCATGTGGGGTCTTTTCAGTTGTGGCACGTGGGATCCAGTTCCCTGACCAGGGATCAAACACAGCACCCACCCCCCAACCCCCTGACACACACCCCTCCAGCCGCACTGGGAGCACGAGTCCTAGCCACTGGACCACCAGGGAAGTCCCAGACTCTCATTACCTAAATCATCTAAATCAGGTCCATGTGCAGATGAGGCTCTTCAAGTCCAGTTCCTTGAGTAGAGTTTCTCTTGATTGGAAGTCCTGTGAAGTTATCTGCACCCCCATCCCCAACAGACCCAGTATAGAATGGTAACATAGGAGTAGGAAAACCACATCAGGGGAAGGAGAGATACACTAGAGTCACTGGTCCACAGAAATTCTGAAATTCAGCAGGGCATTTGTTGGTAATTCCTTGATTGGGAGTCAAGTTTTGGTAATAATTCTCTATGGCTACTGACTTCAGCCTTTGGGCTCATGTTTTTGCCCTCTGAGGCATCCTTCCTTTCCCATAAAAGGTTTACAGTTCAATAGCTTTCTCAGACTTCTTCCTATAAAGTTTGGGGTCCAAAGTTCTCTTCATTTTGTATTATCTTTGTCTCTTTCAGTTCAGGCTGGAGGTGGTTTTGCCAATACTATTTTCTTTCTTTTTTTTTTCTTTTTTTTTTTTTTTTTTGCGGTACGCGGGCCTCTCACTTCTGTGGCCTCTCCCGTTGCGGAGCACAGGCTATCACAGTCCTTGCTCTCTTGGATCACTTACCTGGGAGAAAGCATAACATAGGGATATTTAAGCAGACTTATGCTTGAATTCCGTACCCACAGAAACTGTATGAGATAACCGTTTATTATTGTCTTAAGCGACTCAGTTTTGAGGTAATTTTGTATACAGCAATAGACAACTAATACAAAGGCTATAAGTTCAGCCATATTTTTGGAAATTTAGATATCAAGACGTGACTGGTCATCCCTAGAATATTAACGTTAAATGTGATGCAGGCTGACTTTCCATTCATGGCTTATTTGATGATTGTGTGTGTGGTCAAGGAAAGGTTATTTTAGTTTCCATTATTCTTAACATATTTTGTTTGTAAAGTTTCAAGGAAATATGAGGTACAGTATAATTATGAGCACAGCATATAAGTTCACCAGATCAAGAAGGGTATCAGTTAATTATTGCTATGTGACAAAAGCCTCAAAACTTAGTGATTTAGTAAATTCATTTTTGACAAGGGTTTTAAAACAATTCAATGTCGAAAGAAGTTGTCTTCAACACATAGTGTTAGGACGACTAGAAATCTACATGTGAAGAGAAAATTTGGACCCTTACCTCACACCATATACAAAATTAATGCAAAGTAGATCAAAGAACTAAATATAAGAGCTAAAACAGTAAGTCTTAGCAGAAAACCTAGGGGTAAATCTTCATGACCTTGGATTTGGCATCATTTTCTTCAATATAACACCAAATTACAAGGAACACAAGAAAAAAAACAGATAAATTGGACTTCATCACAGTTAAGAATTTTGTGCATCAAAAAAGACACTATCAGGCTTCCCTCGTGGCACAGTGGTTAAGAATCCGCCTGCCGATGCAGGGGACACGGGTTTGAGCCCTGGTCCAGGAAGATCCCATATGCTTTGGAGCAACTAAGCCCGTGTGACACAACTACTGAGCCCACGAACCTAGAGCCCGTGCTCTGCAACAAGAGAACCCACTGCAATGAGAAACCCACACACTGCAAGGAAGAGTAGCCCCCGCTGGCCACAACTAGAGAAAAGCACACGCACAGCAACAAAGACCCAATGCAGCCAAAAATAAAATAAATAAAGTAAAATTTTAAAAAGACACTATTGGGAATTCCCTGGCAGTCCAGCGGTTAGGACTCGGCGCTGTCACTGCTGAGGTCCAGGTCCGATCCCTGGTTGGGGAACTAAGATCCCACAAGCTGTGCAGTGTGGCCAAAAAAAAAAAAAAAGACACTATCAAGAAAGTGTAAAGACAACCCACAAAATGGGAGAAAATTTTTGCAAATCACGTATCTGATAAGGGTCTAGTATCCAGACTTTGTAAAGGACTCTTACAACACAACAATAGAATGAAAAACAACTCAGTTTTAAAAACAGGCACAGGACTTGAGCAGACACAGCTATTTCTCCAAAGATATACGTATGGCCAACAAGCAAATGAAAAGATGCACAACATCACTAGTCATCAGGGAAATGAAAAACATAATAAGACACTACTTCACATCCACTTGGATGGTGGAGAGAGAAGAGAGAGAGAGAGACAGAGAGAGAGAGAGAGAGAGAGAGAGAGAGAGAATAGCGAGTGTTGCTGAGAATGGAGAGAGAGCATGTGGAGAAAATGGAACCTTCATGCATCACCAGTGGAAATGCAAAATGGAAACCTGCTTCTGTGCAAACCTATTTGGTGATTCCTCAATAAATTAAATATAGAATTACCATATGATCCAGGAATTCCAGTCCTAGGTATAAACCCCCCAAAATTGAAAACAATTGAAAAACAGTTATTCTAAGAAAAACAAAACTTACACACAAATATTCAGAGCAGCATTAGTTTAAGAGCCAAAAGTTAGAAATGATCTAAATGTCCATTAACTGATGAAAAGATAAACAAAATGTGGAATGTCCATGGAATGAAATATTATTTGACCAGCAAAAGTAGTGAATTACTGATATATGCTACAACATGGATGAACCTTGAAAACATCATGCTGAATGGAGAGAAGTCCGGAACAAAAAGACATATACCATATGATTCTCTTTATATGAAATATCTAGAATAGGAAAATCCACAGAGACAGAAAAACCGATGAGTTGTTTTCAGGGGCTGGAGGGAAGGCATGATGGAGAGTGACGGCTTGATGGGTACAAGGTTTCCTATGGGTGTTGAAAGTATCGTCCAACTAGATTGTAGTGATGGTTGCACAATATTGTGATTATATTAAATACCACTGAATTGCACACTTTAAAATGGTTAGAATGGTAACTTTTATTTTATATAAAAACAACGACAAAAGCTTAAATGGCTTGAAACAACAGTAATTGATGAGTCCTTCTGGGCTTTTCTCCTGTTGATTTCACCTGGGCTTACCTGTGTGTCTGCATCCAGCTGGAGGCTCAGATTGGAAGGTCCAGCCAGCCTCACTCACATGCCTTGCAGTGCTTCTGCATGTGGCCTCAAATTTCTGTAGTCTAGACTGGTTTTCTTACATGGCAGTCTCAGGGCAGCTCTAAGAAAGCTACAAGGCTTCGTGACGCTCTGGTCTGGAACTCACACAGCATTGCTTCTACCCCATGCTATTAGTCTAGCAATTTGCAAGGCCAGCCCAGATTAAAGGAGGGGAAAATATATGCCACCTCTTCATTAAAAGAGCAGCAAAGTCACCCTGCACAGATGCCACGCAAAGAGAAATTATTGCAGAAATTGTTGAAAACAGTCTTGCACAAGCAGCACCGACCTCATTCTCGTCTTCTACTTTTTATTTTTTAGACTGAGACAAATGACAGATTGAAAACCAAATAGTTGGGCTTAATTTAGATAGCGTTTGAGGAACACATTTGTGATAAATGTACCTCTTTTTCTAGATTTTGGCTTAAAGCAACTTATATTTTTGGGATTCTGTTGGGTGCTTTCTTGCCTTTGGACTCCAAAGAAACCATAGTGATACTCCATGCTCTTATAACTTCAGACTGCCTTTAGTTGGATTTCTGTACTGCAGAAACTCACAGACTCTCACTATGATTATATTCATAGACTCCTATGAGAATAACAATAATTTCAGAAGTATCTGATTGCATAATCAGATAGATACCATTTTTCCTTGGCTTCAGAAATGGCACTGCCACAGTGATCTTTCTTTTCCAAGCCTGGTTCTCATGCATCTTGCATAAATTATTGGTGATCCTTCAACAATTGTTAAGTGAATGAATGAATCCAATAAATATTTGTGGTTTGGAGTTATTTTGAATAATGCCAGCAAGATTTCAGTCTATGAAAGAGTGATTTGCTGGCATTTAAAAGAAAAATAGAATAAGGTGGAGTGAGTTGCGGGAAATATTAGATTGAGGATGTTTCTTCAGAGGGAGCTGCTGTGTACTTTATTTTCTGTTTGACCTTGTTTTCATGAGGAACGTTGAGATAACGAGGAAATACATTCCCCTGATTAAATGTAATTGTGAATGTACTATCTGTGAGTGACATCATTATATTTAAGTAGCCCAGGGACAAGATTCGTTCAGTTTCGTCTGCACAATTCGTAAGTGGTGGGACCCATCTGAAAGGACTCCAGACTCAGACTTCTAGAAGCATGTAGTGAAGTGCTGAGGAGTAGCAACTGGTGGTTCCCAGCCACAACTTTGCACTTGTACTTTTCGTAAAAAAATATTAGTTCTACCATATTTGTACCTTCTTTTTAAATTGAAGTATAGTTAATTTACAATGTTTCAGGTGTACAACAAAGTAATTCAGTTATAAGTATTCATGTATATATATGTATGTATACTTTTTCAGATTCTTTTCCATCATAGGTTATTATAAGAATTTGGAATTTGGGATTAACAGATACACACTACTATATATAAGATAGATAAACAACAAGGACCTACTGTACAGCACAGGGAACTATACGCAATATCTTACACCCGTCCTTTTAAACTGTCACTGCAATGAGGTGAAGTTAGTTCAAATACTTCTCTAGCAAGTGCACCCATAAGGTAAGTGCCCCTATGATCCAATCTCCGAGTCGGAGGAGAGATGCGGAATGCCCCGGGGTGATAAAAACAGATCTGACTTGTAACTTTGGCTTCCCCCTCTATCAAGTGATGAAAATTAATACAGCAGTAGCTACACACATCTCTCACTTCCTTTCTCCTGCTCAAGAAGGACTATGAGAATTAATAGTCAAAATGAAACTAGAATGTGAATATTAGAGCATGTGAACCTTATGAGTATGAAGCTGGACTGATGTGGCATTTAGGGAATCACACCCTGTAACAGCAGTGCTCGATATATACATTGTCTTTGCAACAAGTGACAATGAGGACTGCAGATGCTCAGAGCCTAGTGTTCTGTAGAATCCAGCCACCCGTTGTTTGCATACAAGGGTGTATGGATTAGTAATATTCTTGCACATTTTCCTTGTGTTTGCATTCTAGTCCTCTGTGAATGGATTTGCTAAACAAATATTCTCAAAGATTTGAAGTGTTGATTTTTTTCTGTGGTGGAGTTATCATACATCATCATTAAAACAAATTGGAATAGAAGGAAGACGACACTACTCAAACATACCACTGTTAACTTGCATATACCAGGTTCCCCTAACTGATTTCCCCTTAACAAACCCACCAGATGAACTGATGCAGCCTCCATTCCATCTGTAAAGCATATGTCTGATGCCCTCAGCCAGCTTAACACATGCCAGTGGCATTCTCAGAAAGCGTCTGAGCACTTCTTCCACCAGTTGTGCTGTCTCCTTACCAAGAGCCAGTTTCTTTGTTCCCCGATGTGTTTAAAATGGTTGCAATTAAAATTTGTAATATAGTTAGGAATCATGTAAATTATGAAAATATAATGCAGAAAGAACAGTCTTAAGAAAATAAGGATGGGGGTTGGCTGGGAGAACCAAGTTGCTTTGAAAAGACTTATAAAGGTGATGCACGCAAAAAAAACCAAACTGTTAGATTAGGTGTGGACAAGCAACTATAAAAAACTGAAAGTAAATCATTAAAATCTAACAAGCGGCCTTCCCTGGTGGTGCAGTGGTTAAGAATCCGTCTGCCAATGCAGGGGGACACGGGTTCGAACCCTGGTCCGGGAAGATCCCACATGCCGAGGAGCAACTAAGCTAGTGCGCCACAACTACTGAGCCTGCACTCTGTAGCCCGTGAGCCACAACTACTGAGCCTACGTGCTACAACTAGAAGCCCAAACACCTAAAGCCCGTGCTCTGCAACAAGAGAAACCACTGCAATGGAAGCCCGTGTACTGCAACGAAGAGTAGCCCTTGCTCGCCACAACTAGAGAAAGCGCACATGCTGCAACAAAGACCCAACGCAGCCAAAAATAAATAAAACAAAATAAATAAATTTATTTTTTAAAAATCTAGCAGGATTTGCCCTTAGCGTCTTTAAATTCCTGTTCTACTTTAAAGAAAGTAGAAAGTTGTAGCTGATGCATTAAGGGTGAGCAGTTGAATGGGTAAATATTGTTATATTGTGATTAATAATGAGAAATATATATTTGGTCTTCCATTTCTGGCACAGAGTTCTTAAAACACTTGGAATTTCCTAAGTGATGAGAGCGTTAAAGGTGTCTTTTGTTATGCTAATGAGGTGACTTTTGCAAAGCACCTGTGTAACCTAAGGATGGGGGGGCTGGCTGGGAGAACCAACCAAGTGATTAGAGGGTTGAAACTTTCAGTCCCACACTCAGACCTCCTGGAAGAGAAGAGAGTCTGGAAGGTGAGTTCAATCACCAATAGCCAATGATTTAATCAATGATGCCTATGCACAATGTAGCTTCCATAGAACCCAAAAGGAGGGGGTTTGGAGAGCTTCCTGTTGGTGAACACATGAATACTTGGAGAGGCACAGCTGGGGAGGGTATGGAAGTCCTATGCCCTTTACCCATACCTCGCCCTGTGCATCTCTTCCATCTGGCTGTTCCTGAGTTATATCTTTTTATAATAAACTGGTGATCTATAAGTAAAGTGTTTCTCTCGAGTTCTGTGAGCCCTCTAGCAAATTAATTGAACCCAAGGAGGGGGTCGTTGGAATCTTCAGTCTATAGCTGGTGGGTCAGAAATGTGCCTGCACCTCTGATTGGCATCTGAAGTTGGGGGTGTGTGGGCAGTCTTGTGGGACTGAGCCCTTAACCTGTGGGATTTGATGCTCTCTCCAGGTAGATGGTGTCAGAACTGAGTTGAATAGTAGGACACCCAGCTGGAGTTCGAGAATTAATTGCTTGGATACGTGAGGAAAAACGCCACATATTGGAATTGGTACCAGAATCATTAGCTGGTATCAGAATCGGAGTTGGTGATCAGAAGTGGGATCAGAATCAGAATCATACTTATAAAATGCAAAATGAGTGGAGACATTTTTCAGGACTCTTATGTCCAAAGACAAAAAAAAGAAACTCAATAAATATCATATATCCATATAGCGTTTAATATATGCCATGGACTGTTCTAGACACTGGAGAAATTCTACTCATTTTATTGTCATAATAACTCAATGAAATATTAAGTAGGTGGCATTGTTAACCCCATTTTACAAATAAGGAACCTGAGATAGAGTGACATGAAGTTCCTTACTCTAGATTACCCAGCTGGTAAACAATAGAGCTGACGTTCAAATGCAAGTAGTCTGGTCCCTAGTCCGTGTCTTCATCCATCGCCTGATATTAACCCTCAATTCTACAGCAAATGATTTAAATATTTTAAGTAAGATCAAAATTAAGATATGTTTGTACCATTAAAAATGTTTTATCACGAAAATATTAAAGCCTGTATAAAAGCAGAAAGAAGAGTATGATGAGCCCTTATGTACCCATCACTCAGCTTCAACAATGATCAATTCATGGCCAATCTTTTTTTTTTTTTTAATTTTATTTATTTATTTGTGGCTGTGTTGGGTCCTCGTTGCTGCGCCTGGGCTTTCTCTAGTTGCGGCGAGCAGGGGGCTACTCTTCGTTGTGGTGCGCGGGCTTCTTATTGCGGTGGCTTCTCTTGTTGCAGAGCACAGGCTCTAGGCATGCGGGCTTCAGTAGCTATGGCGCATTTGCCGGCTCTAGAGCGCAGGCTCAGTAGTTGTGGTGCATGGGCTTGGTTGCTCTGTGGCATGTGGGATCTTCCTGGACCAGGGCTCAAACCCGTGTCCCCTGTATTGGCAGGTGGATTCTTAACCACTGCGCCACCAGGGAAACCTTCATGGCCAATCTTTATTGCATCCGTCTCCCATTCACTTCCCCCTTGCTCTTGAAATATATTAAAGTGAATTCTAGAAATCTTATATTTTCATCCACAAATATTTCAGAATGCATCTCTAAAAGACAAGCCTCCTTTATTTTTAAACACCTTTACTGAAGTATAATTGCTTTACAATGTTGTGCTAGTTTCTGCTTTACAACAAAGTGAATCAGCTATACGTATACATATATCCCCATATCCCCTCCCTCTTGTATCTCCCTCCCACCCTGCCTATCCCACCCCCCTCTAGGTGGTCACAAAGCACTGAGCTGATCTCCCTGTGCTATGCGGCTGCTTCCCACTAGCTATCAATTTTACATTTGGTAGTGTATATATGTCAATGCCACTCTCACTTTGTTCCAGCTTACCCTTCCCCCTCCCTGTGTCCTCAAGTCCATTCTCTACGTCTGTGTCTTTCTTCCTGTCCTGCCCCTAGGTTCTTCAGAACCACTTTTTTTTTTTAGATTCCATATATATGTGTTCACATACAGTATTTGTTCTTCTCTTTCTGACCTACTTCACTCTGTATGACAGACTCTAGGTCCACCCAGAAATAACTCAGTTTCATTTCTTTTTATGGCTGAGTAATATTCCATTGTATAAATGTGCCACATCTTCTTTATCCATTCATCTGTCGATGGACACTTAGGTTGCTTCCATGTCCTGGCTATTGTAAATAGTGCTGCAATGAACATTGTGGTACATGACTTTTTTGAATTATGGTTTTCTCAGGGTATATGCCCAGTAGTGGGATTGCTGGATCATTATGGTAATTCTATTTTTAGTTTTTTAAGGAACCTCCATACTGTTCTCCATAGTGGCTGTATCAATTTACATTCCCACCAACAGCACAAGAGCGTTCCCTTTTCTCCAGCATTTGTTGTTTGTAGATTTTCTGATGATGCCCATCCTAACAGGTGTGAGGTGATACCTCATTGTAGTTTTGATTTGCATTTCTCTAATAATTAGTGATGCTGAGCAGCTTTTCATGTGCCTCTTGGCCATCATGAAAAAATCTACAAACAATAAATGCTCGAGATGGTGTGGACAAGACTCCTTTTTAAAAGTATAACTACAATATCATCATCACACAAAAAATGAACAGTAATCCCTTAATTCAGTCAAATATCCAAGCAGTATTTGAATTTCTCTGATTATCTCAAAAATGTTTTGAGGGATTTTTCCTCCAAATAGGATGCAAATGAGATCATTGCAATTAGTCTCTTTAATCTCTAAGGTCCCGCTCCCCTTTTTTTCCCTTGCAATTTACATGTTGAAGAAACTAGCTCTTTTGTCTTATAAAATTAGATTTTGCTAATTTCATTCCCCATTGTGTCATTTAAAACACTTCTCTGTCTTCTGCATTTCTTATAAATTGGAAGTCACATCTAGAGGTGGAATCTGATGCAGGTTTTGTTTTTTTGGCTTGAATACTTCATAGATGGTGATGTGATAATTCCCTCAGTAAGCACAACTGTCTGGCTATGTCCTTTTCTGTAACGTTAGCATCCATTGCCTAATCCATTATTTTATCAGGGGTTAAAAATTGTGCTAATCTATTATTCGTGCCTCAGTTACTATCTAGACTATTTCCATAAGGCAAAATTTGCTCCCATCAACAATTTAGTTACCCTAGGTTCTATACAGTATAAATGCTTGATTCCTTTTCCTCTATTTACCAGTTTTCAAAATAATGAGTTATTTCCTAGTTCCTCTAAAGGGACCAATGAGGTTTTTTCCCTGAGTAATTTTAAACATATAGGTTTAAAAATATTGATGTGGGCTTCCCTGGTGGCGCAGTGGTTGAAAATCTTCCTGCCAATGCAGGGGACACGGGTTTGAGCCCTGGTCTGGGAGGATCCCGCATGCCACAGAGCAACTAGGCCCGTGAGCCACAATTACTGAGCCTGTGCGTATGGAGCCTGTGCTCCGCAACAAGAGAGGCCGCGATAGTGAGAGGCCTGCGCACCGCGATGAAGAGTGGCCCCCACTTGCCGCAACTAGAGAAAGCCCTCGCACAGAAACGAAGACCCAACACAGTCAAAAATAAATAAATAAATAAATAAACCCCCCCCCAAAAAAAAGAACCAAAAATGGTTTTTAAAAAAAAAATATATATATATATATATAGAGAGAGAGAGAGAGAGAGAGAGAGAGAGATGTATTTCAATCCACCACAATTATTGATTCTCAGATATATTTTCCTTAGGCGAGGGGAACCTCTTGCATTTAGCTCTTGAGTGCTCTTGACAATAGCCCTCTAGTGTTTGATAGCTTCCTTGCTTTCCCTTATGACAAGATGTTCCAGGATCACTCTGTTCTGTGTAACATTTTTAATGATATCTCTCCATACTATCTATCCTTTGTCTATTTTTCCATGAACCTATCGACGGCTAGGAGGCATGGTTGTTGAGGATTCCTGGATTTCTCTTGCAGATTTGACCTTCTTTGCTATGTGACTTGGGCGGGTTGCTTAATGCTCTGCTGCAGTTCCTTCATCTGTAAAATGGGATCATAATTGTTGTACTTACCTCAAGGTGTTGTTACAAGGATAAACTGAGTTACTATACATAAGTCACTAGAGCAATACCCAGAACATAGTAGAAATTCAAGAAATGTTAGTTATTTTATCATTAGGTGTAATAAGACTGCTTTTAGTATATTGTCTTTCTGAATTCTTTTAAGCAAGCCTGACGTAGCTGTGGTCACACTTTATAAGTTTCCTGATATTCTCCCATAATATAACAATATAGGCATTTATATCATCTAACAAAGACAAGTTATAAAAACTATGTAAAACTATTATGTGATACATGCCATAATTTACCAACTTACATGCTCTCTCATAAAGAACAGCTGATTTCCACTTGTTCTCTATTTTAAATAATACAGCTGTGAATATCTTTGTAAATAGAAGTTTTTGTTTTCTGTTTAGCATTTCTTGACTATAAATTTCCAAAAGTGGAATGACCATATCTAAGTTATGACCAAATTTATTTCCTGACGGTTTGAACTGATTCATATTTACCTTGAGCTTTTAGCACGGTTTAAAAAATGTTTATAAAATGCCAAATATTTTTCATGTTCTTTTACAAAATCCAATGACAAAAATAAGCCATTTAAGTTAATCAGCTCTATTAAAAAAGAAAGATTGGTATGGTTGCAATCTCTGGGCTGTCTGGCTGGCTAGAGTATTATCAGCCTGGCCTTTTGGGTCAAACCAGTGAGATGGGGAAAATTTGGCTGCCACAGCATTGAATGTGGTGGAAAAAAAAGAAAAAAGAAAGAAAACTAGCACTGTGAGTAATCTAGTAACTGGGCTTTGCCCTCTTCTGAGCTGACTTGAGACCACAGTCATGTGAACCAACCACCAAAAGATGGAAACAGCTCAGCAAGGGTGACTTGGGCTTGACAAGTATACAGCGTGTTGCGTGGGAAACCAGCTTCGCTCTTACAGGGCTTTCTGCCTTCTCTCTGGCTTGGCTGAGGGCACAAAGGGGGCTGAAATCTGACCCACCACTGGCTCAGGCTGTGAGCCCTACACAGCTATCACCCTTGCAGAAGGGGCCTCCCAGAGGGGCAGCTTTTGCAATTTATCCACCCACAGGAGGTGTCACTTTTGAATTCACACTAAGGCTTTGCATGTGCCAGGTGTGACTCTGATAATCCTTCCCAGTTAGGAGCCTTAAACTTGACAGAGAGAGAGCAGGAGAGTGCCTAACTGTTGCTTCTCCACATCAGTTCCTTGTGGAGCCTTCCCATCCCTCCACTTGTAAAATCTGCTTCATGGATTTTGGAGACCTGTGTTAAAATGTCAGATGACTGGTCCCCCAAGGCTGGGGACCCCTGTATGCCTTACCCAAGCCACTCCTGAACCCTACAAAAGCTCCCTTCTAAATTGCTACCCCATCTTCATTTAGCTGACCTTGTAGCCTAATGGTTAAGCCACAGACACTAAATGAGAAAGAGATTTGAATTCTGACTTCACTGATAGTATCTGTGTGACTTCACAACCCTCCTCACCTGCAGATTCAGGTTAAATCACCTACGTTCTACCTTGCAGGGCTGTTGTGAGGATTAAATGAGATACTACATGTAATGTACCTGGCCTGTTTTAAGTTTTCCATAAACTTAGTTTTATACTTAGTTTTCCATAAACTTAGTTTTATACTTAGTTTTCCATAAAGTTTTCCAGTGAACTCCCACTGTTATTGTGTGTTTGGGCCATCTTTCCTCCCCCATACCTCCCCTGGTACAATTTTTGGTATAAGGTGATTTCTCCCCGTTGCAATGGGAAGAGTTTTGTTTACTGTGTCATGCAGTCTTGGTTCTGGCGTTTGCATGCTCAGTGTAGCAGAAATAGAAAAAAAAATGCTCACTGCTGAAGTGCACAGAATGTTTGCTACCTTCATTAGCTCTTCCTTTCCTATTCCCCCAAGTGGAATTCTGTGTGTCTCCTTAGGCCTCCAGTGCTACTAGTGTACACCCACCTCTTTCCAGTCAAGAAGAATGAATAAGTCAAAAAGATGAAATGTTCCTGTCAGCACTCACTCAGGTAAATTGGTTCTCAGTATTGGAAAAGAGCTCTGGCTCCTTTCTGTGCCAGAGCTCTGGCTTAAGTGCTTCCACTCCTCCGGCAAAAGCAGAAGGTGCATAGCCCCACCCAGCCTTGGGGAGACCCCTCCCTCCCATCATCTGTTTAAAATTTAAATATTACCATAAGCCAAAGAAAGCTTTGAACGTTCCCACCGCTCCTCTCTTGGCTTCTTTAATAGAAGAAGGTAGAAGATTAAATGTCAGCCAAAGTGTCCTCCCTTTCCAAGAGAAAATTCTAGATTCAAGAACTGTGACGGGTGGAAGGACAGAGGCCTGGAGTTGGAAGACTGAGTTCCAGCCCTGGTTCTGGCTTTCATAAGCTTTGTGAGCTTGGGCTAGACCTTTTGTCTTCTGGAGAAAAGTAGGCGTGAGCACGGGGCTGCGACTATGTACTGCCTATGAAGTGGCTTTGCCGAACAATGACATGTGTATCTAATCAAACCTCTAGATCTAACTATCAGTTTACAGGAAATACAGAGAATGGAGGAACATGTTCAATGATAACACACGGATATAATCAGCAAAATCCAAAATGTCAGAAATTTTACAGGGCTGATGACTCCATCTCTTCCACAAATGAATGGCAGTGGGGAGGGTACCTTACGTATCAACCAAATGCAATGGGGGACTTTTTAAAAAACACCGAGGTATAGTTGACTTACAGTATTGTAAGTTTCAGGTGTACAACACAGTGATTCACAATGTTTAAAGGTTGTTTATAGTTAATATAAAATATTGGCTATACCCCCTGTGTTGTACAATATATCCTTGTAGCTTATTTATTTTATGCATAGTAGTTTGTACCTCTTAATCCCCTACCCCTATCTTGCCCCTTCCCACTTCCCTCTTCCCACTGGTAACCGCTAGGTTGTTCTCTATATCTGCAAGTATGTTTCTTTTTTGTTATATTCACTAGCTTGTTTTGGTTTTTAGATTCCACATATAAGTGTATCATACAGTATTTGACCTTCTCTCTCTGACTTATTTCACTAAACATAATATTCTCCAAGTCCATCCATGTTGTTGCAAAGGGCAAAATTTCATTCTTTTTTATAGCTGAGTAGTATTCCACTGTATATGTATACCACCTCTTCTTTATCCATTCTTCTGTTGATGAACACTTAGGTTGTTTCTGTATCTTGGCAATTGTAAATAATACTGCTATGAACATTGGGGTGCATGTATCTTTTTGAGTTAGTGTTTTCATTTTCTTTGGATATATACCCAGGAGTGGAGTTGCTGGATCATATGGTAGTTCTATTTTTAATGTGGGGACTACTTTTTATTCCAATTCAGATAAACTAACTGTAAAAATACATTTATGGGATAGTCTGAGATATCCGAACAATGTTTGGATATTTGATGATACTAAGAAATTATTGTTATTTTCTTTAGATATAACACTAGTATTATGGCTAGGTTAAGAAAGTCCTTTTTTTCTTGGGGATAGCTATTAAGGTATGTACACATACTAAGAGGCTGATATGATACAGAAATAATATGTATGAGATTCAAAATAATCGAGTAGTGGAAGAGTGGATGGGGGATAGATGATGAAACAAGATCTGTCTTGTGTTGATTATTGCAACTGGTCAATGGATTTATGGGGGTTCATTATAACATTCTCTCTAACTTTGTGTATGTTTGGAATGGTCCATCATAAAATGTTAAAGAGTACAAAAGAATGTGGGCTTTGGAGAAGGGAGACTGCCTTGATCTACCTTTTATTGGGCCAATTAACCTTTGATTCAGTTTCCCAATGAAGAAAAATACAGCACCTGCACCATAGGATTGTTGCAGGCACAAGGAAAGCACTTAGCACAATGCCTGGCACATATTAAGTGCCCAATCAATTATTGGGCATTATTAATAATTTACAAGAGGTTGGACTCATTAATCTCTATTGTTCTTCCCACCATAGAAATCTAGGGTATCTGATTCCAGCCTGTTTCCATCACATCTTAGCCCTCTTTATTTTCTCTACTACTCCATGTTCGCCTTTCTGGAAATTCTAACTTCCTCTAATGTTCACTTCTCTTTGCCTGGGGCATCTGGACACTTTACCTGGGTGGCCAGGTGTCAGTTCCATAAGGCGTGTTGGACTGATTCCTGGATCGGCAGGTGCAGGTTTCTGATTTCCTCACCCGCTCACTCACTATCTGGCTCTTTTTCTGGTAGCTTCCTGTCACCTGAGCTCAAAGCTTTAGGAGGAAGGTGGAAACTCAGAGTGGAGAAGGGGGAGAAGGAAGCAGTTACATCCTGACTCCTCCCATCCTCAGCCTCCCCTGACCGACATGGGAGCGGGCCAGGGCCAGAACGGGAGGTGGCTGGTGGCTCTGTGTCACCCAGCAGTGTGGACGGGGCAAGCGACTGGACTTCTCTGCACCTCGGTCTTCTCATTTGTAATGTGGGGAAAATAATACCATGTTTTTGTTGATATACAGCTATGACTGGCAGTGCCGACTCCAGAGCTGGACTGCCAGGTCTAAAATGTCAGCTCTGCCTTGTGTTAACTGTGTGATCCTGGACCTCTCTGTGATTGTTTCCTTACTGGTAAAATGAGAACTGTAATAGTACTGACCTCATAGGATTGTTAGGCGGATGAAATTGAGCATCACCTGGCACACAGACGGCACTCAGTGAACGTTGGCTGTTGGCACTACCCTCACCTTTGCCATCATCTTGTACAGTGCATGTCGAGAGCTCACTCTCGAGGCTGGCGTCTCACTCAGGCCTTCCGTCAGCCCCACTGAATTCCCATGCCAGCCCTGTGGTCCACCCACCAGGAGTTGGGGCCAGTGCAGAATCCGGTGGATGTCACAGGCTGGGGTCATGCACGGGACGTCATGTGTTACCTCGTCCCCATTTCAGATCTTTCCTTCCTTCCCTGCAAGGCAATGTTGCAGTAAAATACTTCCAAAGAAGGACCTGGCGTGGGATGGAACAGGGGAGGAGAAAGGAAGGGGGGCAAGAGCCTCCAGGGTGTCACATTTTGTGTGTGAAGTAATGGACCTCTCCCAGGAAGACCAGAGATGGAGGTTCAGCCAGGAACACCCCCGCTTCTCCCCAGCCCTGCCACAGAAAACTAATCACCCCACCCTGGCTGCACCCGAGTCCTCCTATAGGCGCCTAGAGGCCACGAGCCTGCGTGCCAGGTGAGGCGCCCACTGTTTCGTGCCTGGAGCTGTTAGTTACTCCCCTCTTTGGAGTGGCGGCTTCATGCCTCGGGGCTTCTGGCTCTGAATCATTACTCAGCATTGGATGGAGCCCAAGAAACGTGGAAAACAAGGATGGAACCCAAGAAACGTGGAAAACAAGAATGACAGGAAGCAACAAGAATCACAAAGTCCTAAGGAAAATAGGCCATTGGTCTGAGCCTGGGAAAGGGGTTTGCCATTGGCACCCACGGGCTGGCAGTCACTCTGTTCTAAATATCACCCCTCACAATCACAGGGTGCAACATTGGGTCACTGAGCTCTAGGGCATCAGATCTGCTTCCTGACTTGAGACCCTACGCTGATAAACAGACATGTCTACCTACCCTCAGCCCTCACAAACCCCTAGACCACGGAGTTGCAGGCAGGGAAACTTGTAAGGACAATCAGTGCTTGTGTTCCCTCCTCTGGGTGTTGAGAAAGATCTGGAACGGAATTAGCTTTGTGGGAATTTCCAGGTGCCGAATCCCTCGAGCATGTTTGAACCGAGCTTGGCGGCTTTCGCCTGCCTGACAAGGGGCGGGCCAAGCCACACCTGGTCCCGCCAAGTCATGGGTCCAAAGTGTTTGTCACAGCGTCTCAGCAAGATGTCAGGCCAGATTTAACAGGAACAAAAATAAAGTGATTAATAACCACATCACTAAAAGCTCTAGAGAGTGATGTACCTTTTAGCTTAGTATATCTTCCAAATGGTAGGTAAAGAAAAATGTGACTTCTGAGTAAAAGGAGCATGTGATTTTGCACAATTTGGGCATCAGAATCTCAACTTCAGTGGTCAGGTGTGTGTACTGCGGGGAGACAGTGGTGAAGGAGCTTGGTTTATGGCGTAGCAGTTGGAGAGATTTTTTTTTTTCCTGCATTGGACTTTATAAAGACAAAGAAAGGATTTGTTGAAAACGACAGGACCCACTCTCCAAAATGAGAGCACGTTAGTTTTAGTATACATTAAGTATATATGCAACCAATTATAAAGTAGGGAGTTTTAAACCGCCTCCTACTTCCCAAAATACGCCTAATTAATACAACACTTCCACAGACTCTGTGTGGCTTTGTTCTCAATACCGGAATAGGGGTGTGAGGCCAGCACTCCTAGAAATGGGAAGGACACTTGTGAATCTGAAAAGGAATGAAAAGATGCTCATCACTAATCATCAGGACAATGCAAATCAAAACTCAGTGAGATACCACCTCACAGCCATCAAGATGGCTACGATCGAAAACACAGAAAATAATAAGCAAGGATGTGTACAAACTGGAGCACTGGTGGTGGGAATGTAAAATGACACAGCTGCTGTGAACACAGTATGGTGGTTCTTCAAAAAATTAAAAATAGAATTATGAAGTGACCTACTTCTGGGTATATATTCAAAAGAATTAAAGCAGAGTCTTGAAGAGAGATTTGTCCACCCATGTTTAACAATAGTTAAAACATGGAAGCAACCCAAGTGTCCACCAATGGATATATGGATAAGTAAAATGTGATATATACACACACAATGGAATATTATTCGGCCTTGAAAAGGAAGGAAATTCTGCAATATGCTACAACACGGGTGAATCTTGAGGACAATATACTAGGGGAAAGAAGCCAGTCACAAAAAGACAAATACCGTATGATTTCACTTATGTGAGGACCTTAGAGAACTCAAAATGACAGTGACAGAAAGTAGTATGGTGATTGCCAGGGGCTGGGGGAAGGGGCGAATGGGGAATTATTGCTTAATGGGTCTAGAGTTTGAGTTTTACAGAACGAAGAGTTCTGGAGATGGAAGGTGTTGATTGTGCAACAATATGAATGTATTTAATACCATTGAGCTGTACACTTATAAATGGTTAAGATGGTAAACTTTATAAGTGTAAATACCATGAGAATAGAAAATGTAGACTGTGATTTTTCAAATTCCTCACACTTACATCAGAAAGCTTTATTAAGAGCCATACAAAATAATAATAATAATGATAATAATTACAAGAACAACCCTGGAAAATCTTGGGTTTTGGTATTTTCAGTTAAAAGGGTAAAAAGTATTAGCAGTGTGTTATTACTAATGTCCATGGTAAGCTGCAAGTTTTAATTTAAATAAATTCTTTAAACATTAAAAAAAATAAAAATAGGGGCTTCCCTGGTGGCGCAGTGGTTGAGAGTCCGCCTGCCGATGCAGGGGACACGGGTTCGTGCCCCGGTCCGGGAAGGTCCCACATGCCATGGAACGGCTGGGCCCGTGATCCATGGCCGCTGGACCTGCGCGTCCGGAGCCTGTGCTCCGCAATGGGAGAGGCCACAACAGTGAGAGGCCCGCGTACCGCAAAAATAAATATATAAATAAATTAATTAAATAAATTAATAAAATAAAAATATGTTGGGGTCCTAACCCCCAGTACCTCAGAATGTGGCCTGATTTGCAGACGGGGTCTTTCCAAAGGTAACCAAATTGAAATGTGGTTTTAGGGTGGGCTCTAATCTAGTGTGACTGGTGTCCTTATAAGAAGGAGACATTTGGACAGACACACAGAGGAAAGATGATGTGAAAAGACACAGGGAGAGGCGACCATCTACAACCTAAGGAGAGAGGCCTGGGACAGATTCCGCCCTCACAACCCTCAGAAGAAACCAGGCCTGCAGACACCTTGATCCTGGATTTCTAGCCTCAGTTATCGTGGGACAATACATCTCTGTCATATAAGTCACCCAGTTTATGTGTACTCTGTTGTGGCAGCCCTAGTAAACTAACACAAGGGACAGCAGGTGATTCTGTGACACACCCCTTAGCCATCTCCTCAGGACCTATCTTGTCAATGGTATAGAGAATCTGGAGGGGACCCGTTGCCCCTTCAGTCCCTCCTTGTGAGGAACTGCTGTAAACCCTAGATAGTCTCTACATTTGCTGGTTTGGTCTGTGTCCTTCCTTTCTTGAGTCTAGACCAATGGTGGTCCAGGTGGTCTGACCTACACTGGCCCTTCCATTTCTCAGTTCTTGGCCTGGTGTTCCTGTTCTCAGAGAGCCCCTGACTTTCCTCCTTGCAGTGGCCTGGCTTTGATCTTCTGCATTCCTTCAGTGCCCACTGATGACGGGAAGGACGTGAAAGCTCCTTTGGTAGAAGAACCCTACTTGGAGGTTGCATAGAAGGCCCCTCTGTCTGTCAGACACTATGCTACTTCCTGGGACTCGTCACTTAACCATGCTTCAAGCAACAGAGACAGACAATTACTGCTTAAACCATTGCCCCTACCGTATCATTTGGGTTTTACTTGGGCATCTAGACAGATTTCTCCTTGTGAAACAGCTAGCTGTCCCATAAGGGTCTGGCATAGAATCCCAGGCTTGCAGAGGCCCGCATCTGATTCTGGTTAAGGGAGGGACCTAGGTTTCCCCAACCCAGTTGAAACCTCTGGTTTCTCAGTTACACTAGAGTTATTTGCAGATCCCTAGGGTTCCCAGGCAAGAGGGAGATGGTTTAGCAAAGCCCACCACCATGTCCAGAAAACCAATTCAAAATGCACTAGATGCTCTCTTCTTTGTGGGACTGCAAATAAATAAGAATACGTTTTTGTACTTATCTGTATTTTCCTAAAGAAACAGACGTAGGATTAAAAAAATAAAAATGCTTACCAGTGAAGGAGAGAAGTGGAGAAAAGAGATAAAGGGGAAGGAGGTGGCAGCAGACTTCTCAGGTGCACTAGCCTTTAGAATTGTGACTTTTCAATCATGTAAATGAATTCCTCCATTTATTAAAAATGAAATTTTAATTTTAGAAAATGTACTATCTATTGAAAAGGGCTTCTGAGTCCCTTTGCAAATGATACACACCCTATGGAATTTATAAAGTTACCTTACTTTAAATGCTTATGTTACCCTCTGTTTAAAAATGGTGAGAGTTTATTTGTTTTTTGGCATAAACAAGAGCCAGTAGAACCTGTTGGTGGTAATGACAGAATGGGCATTAAACGCGAGTAGAATTTGGAAGACGTTGATCTCTTAGTCTGGGTTTCACAGGGTACCAGTTGAGTGGCCTTGGACAAACTACTTTTCCTCTCTGCACCTCACCTCTTCATTGTAACACCAGCTAATTCCATCACTTCACCATGCTCCCAGAGCAGTTATGAAGCCCAAACGTGAAAATCCTTTGAAAACATCATTATCGTCATCCCGACAGTAGCTTCCAATCGTGCACGTACAACTGGAGGCCAAGGTACAGTTGGAGGTCACTGCAAAACATACAAAGCTTACCATGAGCTGCAGTACAATCTTTAGAATACTTGTTTGTCACTGTGGCACTGTCCTTAGGCTGGAGTCACTTAAAGGACGGACACGGGTCTCCTCACTTTCTGAATCTCACTTGCACCAAGCATCTTGCTGAGGGATCGTTTAATTTAAAAAGAGTGGGGAAAGGAAGCAGAAGGTAGTCTCTTCATCTCAGCCAGAAGAGAAACTGGTTCTGCAAACAAATGACAAGTTTGAGGAATGCCTGGTGCTGACTTAAAATCCTTAGGCTTCGAATCCTCTCCCTTCTTTACCCTAAAAACACAAAATTAAGGAAGAGGCAAGAAAGGTGGTAAGATTTTTGAAGGGAGGTTTCAAGAATAAGACGGGAAAAACAAGAAAATAAACAGCGCAATGTGTCCTGACAAGTTATTATGTTTCCCTTTAGGGTTTCTTTTTTTCTCCTCCTAGAAAAATATCCAAGATTTTGTCTCTTCTTAACAAAAATTTGGAAGGAAAGTTGGACCTAAACCCGAACACTGTAAAACTTCTTTGTGCGGCCGGCGGGGCAGTGCTTTTCTTACATTCCCTCCGGAAGCCAACCTACAATGTGGCAAGTTTGTGAGGCCAGGAAGGGAGGAGTCATCCAAGAGCAGGCAGGGCGGCTCCCGGGCGCGGGCGCGGGCGGGGGCGGGGCCCCAGCTCCCGGCGCTCGCTCCCCGCCCCCCGCCCCCCAGGAAAAGGAGGAGAGACCTACATTTAAACAGGCAGGAGCCTGTCGACTACAGAGAGATCCAAAAATGCCCGGCGACAATTCCCATTTGTGAGGTCAAATCAAGGTCAAAAGAATTACCTAATCATCTCTGAAAACCCCCTAATTTAGGGGGTCAAACCAGGCTGGCAACGCCCCAAATCATGAACTAAATCTAGCTTGATCTTTACAATGTAACCTAGGACTGTTTTTTTTTTTTCTTTTACTTGAGCCAGTTTTTCTGGTGGCATTTTTGTTATTTCCTGTTGTGACTGAGGTTCCTTATCCTACTTCCTTTTGGGGGGTTTAAATTGCCTCCACTACCATTTCCTCTCAAATATATGGAAAAAGGAGGTGTGTGTGTGTGTGTGTGTGTGTGTGTGTGTGTGTGTATGTGTGTATTGGATTTGAAGGGAAAAAAATAATGACAACTCACATTAAATTTTTGTTATAAAACACTTTTCTCATACATTCACATTCTTTCATTCACTTTCCATAACACTAGGAGCTGAGTCATAATATTATGCCCAAATTACAGATAAAGAAACTGAGACTTAAAATGGTTAAAGTGCGCAAGGTCACTCATCAAATAAAGGAGCAAAACCTGAATGTCAGTCCCCGATTCTGAATCCAAGTCTAAAGCTCTTTTCATTTATTTAACTCTTAAGGGGAAGCCTGCATTTAATTTGTTTGGCAACGTTCTATTCAGGGAGGATTTATTGAATATTTATTCAGTCTTTTTTTTTTAATAGATATTACTGTTTTATTTATGATTATCCTTCAATTTATAGACACACACCTACATTTTATTCAGTCTTTATTACAGAGTTTATTCTTGAAATGTAAAGAAAAGACTGAGCTTGGGCCCTTCACCACAGCAATGGAAGAATTCTTACGGATCTACTGTTCCATTTTTTGGCAATTCCTCTGCAGTCTTCCCACACGGCTCTTCCAGGGCCAGGCTGGGGCGTTCCTGGGTCTCCTGGAGCCAGGGGTGCGTTGCCAGCATCAGGCAGTAGGGGGAGCATGTATGCCAGAGGAGGAAGCCGCGAGGCTCAGGCAGGAAATGTCTGAGACCGTGCCCTTAAAGGGCCTGAGTTGGAAAAGTTGGGGTGTGTGGGGGGGGGGCTTCTCTGCAAAGATCTGTGGAAGGAAAAACCAGCCTCAGGGAGTTGCAGAACAAAGTCACCTATATGCCTACTGCGTGAAAGGAACTAAAATCTGCCACATTGCCACTGAGAAAGGACCCCAAGCTCTGGGCCTCCGCAGGTCTGAGAAGGCCCTGAAAGCTGTGCGCTGTGTGGAGGGAGAAGACACGGAGGCCCAGACAACGAGCTACCTTGGGTCCAAAACCTGCCTGAGAGAACAGGAATTTGTACAGTTGGTAGCAAGAGAATTAGAATGTACACTGCGGGAAGGGAGGGATGTGGTTTTTTCACTGCATCTCTGTCTTCCAGAACAGTGCAGGTGGACACTTGGCCTTCAGGTACCTTCAAGGAGGCGCTCACGTGGACAGAGCCTATTAACTTATGGTGCACTCTGACAAGGGCTTTGAAGTCAGATGGAAAAGAAATAATACCTTTGGCACTGCATGGCCCGAAGCCCAGAGTGAGATTGGGGAGGAGTTCTGAGGCATGCACTAGTTCTGGAGTGACTGAGTGCTGACAGGTCACTTTTACTCCGGGGTGTAGCATTCTCTCGCTTTTTTCCCTTTCTTGACCCAAACTGTAATTTCTTAACCTGGGAAAGAAAAGTTGCAGCAGGGGGAGAGGGCTGGCTGGCAACAATTTCCTTCCTAGTAAAAGAGAGAAGAAGCAGAAAGTTGACGTTTGCCTATACTTTGGATTTGTATATAGATTGTAAGTGATATTCTCTTGTTAATGGTGTTAATTTACGGAAAAACATTGTTTTGGCCTTGGTTCCAAATACACGTGAAATTTCACTCTGAGGCACATGCTCCTGTTATTTTATTTTATTTTTTTTGGTTTAAAATGTTGATATCCCAGGGTATTTTTCTAGACCAGTAGAAAAGACTTAACCAAAGTTTCCTCTAAAATTACCATGCAAACACCTCTGCCTTCCCGCTATTCCAGAGGAAAACCTCCATGCATTGTGAATGTTTAAAAGATGTAGTCAGGAGAGCCAAGATGGAAATGGTCAAAATGGTGAATTGATGGCAATCGTGTTCTTTGGATTTTCATTCTTGTCAGGGTTTCCCCTAATATAGAGTGATACCTGTGTATCCCCAATATAAAATGGTACCTGTATGTTGAGTTGGCATATTATAAGAAACTTAAGTAATCTTCTGGAATATTTCTCATTTCTCATAGCCCATCAAAAATATTTTACTTTACATTTGCCAACACTCTAGTGCGAGTAATTCATATTTTTATTCACTCTGAGTGGAGTTCCCTCTATGTGCTAGGCATAGGAAACAAAGTTGAAGACCCACCCTCGAATAACTCAGCCTGGTAAGCAAGACCTTACCTTCTGTTGTATGTGGGTTTATATCTGGAAGTGACAGGAAGAGGAAGAAAGGTTTGATTCGTCTGGATGAGTTGGTACTTGGTCAAGAGCCCAGGCACTGGATACAGGCTGCTAGGATTGAATTCTGGCTTCACCATTTTCTAGCTGTATGGCTGGGGCAAGGTTCTGAACCTATCTGAGCCCCAGTTTCAACATCTATATAATATGGGAAGAATAATGGGACCCACATGATGGATTTTTCCCCCCTCTGAGGATTCCATGGGCTGTACCATAGCGAGCACTCAATGTGCGTGGGCGATGGTGATGGTGGTGGGGCAGGTGGAGTGAGAATGAGGGCAAGGAGATGGAGAAGGCTTCACCGAGACCATAGGGTCAGGAACTCAGTGGGTAAAGGGGGAAAATGTGAAAGAGCGAAGAGCATTCCAGCTGGGGCCCCGTGCTGTGTTTTAACAAGCCCGCAGGTGGTTCTGAGACACAATGAAGTTCAAGAACCACTGAGCCGTGGTAAGCTGTGGATTTCAAGTAAGGGAAGGCCATGCTTGGATTTTCATTTTTGGAGAGAACACATTGGTGGCTGTAGGAAAGATGGATTAGGGGCAGGAGACAGGGGGCAAGGACAATGGGTTAGGAGTCTACTGAGTCCAAGTGAGGGATGATGGGGACTCTAGCCTGGGTCACGGTGGTGGGAATATGCAGAAAGAGAAAGATGCACAGTATGTGACAGCGGTGAAACAATGGTAGTGGTAGAGCGGGTACTTAGAACACACTAAAGTGTAGAATCGACCAGGCTTAATAATTGGATTCAGGGGTGGGGAAGCGAAATATGAGTCCAGGGATAGTGAACACAGGACTGTGGGCGCCGATGACTAAATGGTGCCTCTGCCCTCTTGCTGAGGCCTCTCATTTGCCCCTCCCTTTCCCTCCTTCATGGCTGCCAAGATGACTGACAGCACAGATCGGCATGCTTGCAGGAGGTCTGGTTCTCCTCTGGAATGCACTGCTCTCTCCAGCCACAGCCATCACCCCCCCCCCAGGGCCCCCCACAGCCAAGGGAGTCATTCCACCAGCCAGCGGTTACTGCCGCATAGGCCGATGAGTCACCCTCCCAGAGCAGCTGGTGGCCTACATACTTCTCTCGTCCACAGCTGGGGAGCACTTTCAGGACCTGCCCCTAACCCCCCAAAAAACATTTTGACCTACCCTCCAGGGAAAGCTCCTTTGGCAGAGACAGTCACCCACACATCTCCAGGATGGGAGGATCTCTAGTTCAAAATTATACTCAGATAGCTGTTCTGTCTACATTTTAACTCAGATTATTAACTCATTATTACTTTATTATTGCCACATCTCAGGTAGAAAGATTGAAGGAAGGAAGGCAGTGGCGGCTCCTGTTCAGAGTGATACATCTTTCCTTTAAAGTCATGTTTCTCAAAGTGTGGTCCACGGACCACCCCCTGCACTTGAAGTTTGGGTAGAAATGCAGATTCCTGAGTCCTACCCTAGCCCTGTTGAGTCACTGGGGGATTGGGGGGTGGAGTTAGAAACCAGGGAATTTATATTATTAATAAGCATCCCTGATGAGTCTTCAATTACCTGAAAAGTGATAGTGGTGGCGCGAGAATTCCTTTTGTAATATTTCTGACCCACCATGCAGCTGGAATGACCTCACAGTCCCGTGGGCCTTTTTTAGCTTGCTTGAAGGAAGACAGGGCCTCACGTCCTGGGGGAGGACACTCATTCTAGAGCTACCAGCTCAGGGCTTTTGCTGTTCAGTTCATCTCCTTGAGACATTGGAGGCAGCATGCAAATAACGCACACTTACATGAAAAGAAGTCCAACCTATCTGTTTAAAAAGACATGCATTCTCATATTCAAAACAATAGTGATGGCTTACATTTCAATATTCCTCTTTCAAAAGACAAATTTGATGTGCTCCCAAACTCCAAATAGTAGTATTGACTTATCACCCATAAAACATATTTTTAAATCGTTTTACTTGGTTGGAGTAATGAATTTCTCCTAAATGATGTCCTCTCTCACATTTTCCCCCTATTCCCCATGACTGACCAAGGTCAGCCAAGCAATCTGTGCCGCTGGACCTAAGTTGGATGCTTAGGTGCAAAGGTAACTGAGCCCCTGATGACATCACAGGAAGGTACCATCGTCTATGTGCTTTGAACTGCGAGGAACATAGGTGCGCAATAGGCATGTAGGTTCAAAAAGGATACCGAAAAAGAAATTAGTTACAGGGCTCTGGATAATTGGGTTTGGTTTCCTTGCTCAGCAGGTATTCATGGAGGCAAGTATTCATTGAGTTAAGGGCTAAGGGGATATAAGGTGGAAAAGGCACGAGCCACACCCTCGCAGAGCATAAAGTAAGGCTGGTAAGATGAGACACACACTTCAAAATTCAACACCAGTACAATGTTAACGAGTGGCTGGACATCAGATGCTGGCACTGTTCAGGGAAGAGGGAGAGAGATCATCCAGGGCTGGAAGTGAAGAAGGACTTAAAGCTGCCCGGAAAATTTGTGGAAGATAGGGAGGGACAGAAAGAAGTGATGGAGCTGTAGGTAGAGGCCAAGTGAACAAAAGGCACAGTGTTGGTAAAATTCCGTACTGCGGACAGTTAGTAAATGGCTCTGGATGAAGCCTGGGGCTGTGGTTGGGAATGGTAAGAGATGAAGTCCAGGCTTCATTTCTAAACATTTACCAGATACTTATAATGTGTCAGGCACTATATTCAGACCTTGACTGACATTTTGTTTAAGCCTTACAAGTACACCATGGAGTTGATATTATCCCATGTTCCGTTTTAATACAAAAAGACTGGGGCTCAGAGAGGCTCATAACTAGCCCAAAGTCACACAGCAAGTGGATGGAGGAGCCAGGGCGCAAGCCCAGGTCTTCTTATGTCCAAAGTTTGTGTGGTTCATGGGGGTTCTTTCTGTCCTTTTCCCCCTTCTCCAGATCATAGTGCTGCTTGTGGGAGAGGCTTAGCAGTGGGGATAAAGTGAGGCCAGGAAGTTGGGTGCTCCCTCCTGGCTGGTGACCCATAGCCTCTGCCTGGCGAAAACTGTGTTTCTTGTCCCACCCACATGGCCTTGGGAGTGGTGCCAAGGCCAGGGAGGGGTGAGCCAATACTCCCTCTTTGGCCCTCTTGGTCCATCTGCTTCATGTGTGTATTTTTGAGAACCTTGACATGTACTTCCTAAAAAGCAAATGAACGACAATAAGATCTTACCTACTCTATGCTAATCACTCTGCACACTCTACAGCCCTAGTTAGATTTTAGTTCAATGGTAACTGAAGACTCCCTCCAAATGAACTTTTTTTCAAAAGTTAGTTCATTCGTCTTTCATAACGAATCCCGGGGTAGGCACTTAAGGGCTGGCTGTATGATGGCCCCCTCCAGCTTTACAGGAATCCAGGCTTCTTTCTTCTTGTTCTTCCACCATGGTTAGTGTGCTGCCTCCTGACCCAAGAGGGCTGCTTGAGCTCTGCCATCACTTCCACATTCTAACCAGCACAAAAGGAAGAGGATAAGAAGGCATTTGTTTTTCAGTTTAAGGACCTTCCCTAGAAGTTGACCACCATGTCTCCATATGTAACTCAGTGGCCAGAATTTAGTCAAATGGAACAACTAACCGCAGGGACACTCAGAGATGCAGTCTTCATTTCAGACGGCCATGTGTCCAGGTAAAAATCCATTACCTGGATTTTTTTCTAAAATTCCATTAGAAAAAAAGGAGGGAATAGACATTATCAGTGGACATGTAGCAGCCTCTGCCACAATCCTGTTAACTTACTTGATCTTTATTATCACACAGTCCTGTGAGGTGGTTACGATCATCATCCTCATTTTAGAGATGAGGAAATCAAGGCTCAGAGAGGTTAACTTGTGAAAGGCTATTAACGAAGGATTGGGACTGAACAGTGTTTGGCTGCCCCCTAAGCCTGTATGACCCTCTGACAGAATGGAAAAAGTGGATTGTACGGTCACTCATGCCTAGGCTACGTGTGCTTTTTCTCTTTATTTTTCCTAGCTAAGATGTAAGCATACCCTTTATACCTTAATTCAGCTAAGAAAGAGTTAACGTTTTTCAAAATAAGTGTGGCTAGGAAACCTAGGAGAGAAAGAAACCCCAAGGTAACGAAATGGCTGGGCATGGCTGGGCGGAGAAGCACAGATTTGGTGTCCTGAGATAAGAGCCAGCTGAGGACTGGCTGGGCTGGGCCAGCACAGAGGATGTGCAGGCTCAACTTAAAGGGCACGCAGGCCTCTGTGCTTTGCCTGGCCTTCAACCAGCTGTCCTTGAACTTGCCTGAGGCATATTCATCAGCTAGCTGTTCCCTCTGGCTTGATGGGATATTTGGCTTCGATCTAGCCTGGTATCTGGGCCTTCCCCTCACTGCCATCTCTGCCCTGGCCCCGGCTCACTGAAAGCTGCGGTCTCTACCTGTTTATAAAGCTGGGGTCCTAGTGTACCACCACCAGCCATGTGTCCAGGCCAAGGGAAAACCTCTAGCTTGCAGTGAATTAGCAGAGCAGAGGTGACAGCACACTCCAGCTTAATGAGTGTCCAAGACACAGTAAATCTTTTCCCCCTCTCAGGTTACCCAGACTTTTTCCCCCAGGTGCTCTCTGCAGATGGTTCAGGCACTCCACCGGCAACCTGAGCAATGATTAACTGGAGAAAAGATAATACCAGTCCGTGTAGCAGCAATGATCTCTACAAAAGGCTGGTGCTCACACAGCCTGAGAGCGCTTTTGTTTCTGAATGATTCTCTCGCTCTCATATTTTCTCTCCCCCTCCCTCCCTCCCTTCCTTCCTTCCTCCCTCTTTCTTTCTGTTTTTCATGCAGTGTGTGCGTGTGTGTGTGTGCGTGTGTGCGTGTGTGTGTTGCTATAGGAGAGCAGACAGTGCCTGCACACAGTCCAGATGGGATTCTGTGTTCGTTGTGATGCCCACCTGCTCTAGGAGAAGGGAGCATGCTCAGAAAAGGCTTCCTGGAGCACATGGTCTTGGGGACCCCAAATAAGTAGGTATGGAGACAAGAAAAGTCTTCCAGAAACAGAATGATTAGTTCTCTGGTTCCTCTTGCACACTGCAGTCTCTTTTCCTGTGTTTAGGCGTCACGCTCTTCTACAAAGAAATCAACAGCTACTTCTTTTTTTTTTTTAATAGTGACATTTATTATTATTTTTTAAAATTAATTAATTTACTTGGCTGCGCCGGGTCTTAGCTGTGACATGTGGGATCTTGGCTGTAGTATGCGGGATCTAGTTCCCTGACCAGGGATCAAACCCGGGTCCCCTGCATTGGGAGCGCGGAGTCTTAACCACTGGACCGCCAGGGAAGTCCCAATCAACACCTACTTCGAGGCTAGGAAAGACATCCAAGATGACAGCGAGCTCTGCTTCTCTCAAACCTGCCCCGCCTGGTTAGCTGAGATTCATGGCTTGTTTGAGAAAGGAATGATTTAGGATCTTGCGCAGCTGTTTTTCTCTTTATAGAAGTTTTAGGCTTTTGTGGGGAGGCAATATTCTGGAATGAACTGAGTTCTTCCACATCCCCATTCAGGCCTTTGGGACTGGGGAAGCCTTGGCCGGGGCTGTACACCTTCCAGACTTAGATGCAAATAACTTTATCAGTCCCTGCCCCACGTAACCCTAAATGTGAAACAAGAAAACACTGCTGACTTCCACCCCTCCAGCATACACAGCCATTACCCAGATTGGGTGTCTATCTATCTGTTGTACTGAAAAGAATAGATGCTTTGTTCTCCCTTCTGTGTTGGAACAACTTTTATTCACACTGACTCGTGAAGGCACCGGACACTCCTCTGGGACCTTGTTCATTTTCAGGGTTTACATTAGAGTCTTGAAGTCAACACTCAGATATCACTGATTGTATGCGTCGTCAAAATCTTTTTTGTTTATGAAGCGTGCAGTGAAACAAAAAACAAAACTAATGTCTGCTGTGTAGCTGGAAAGAGCCCCAAATGTGTCACTCGCCGACCAAATAACAATTTAAAAGATGTTTTAAACCATAACTTCAAGACAAAACCTGATCACCGCAAAGGGTTTCACGTTAGATCCATGAACTGTAACCTTCAGAGCAACAAATGGTTTATGTACTTTTTTCATTCAGCATCTCTTTATCAAGCATATATCATATAAATAGATTTATGATACATCCTGTTGGGAATGATAAGATGTACAAGACCTTGGCTTTGGCCTTAGAAGCTAACACTCTGGTAATCATAATGACTGCTATCACTGAGCAGGCCATCTGTGCCAAGCCCTTCAGGTACCCTCAGGATAGCTGGAAACCCCGTCTTTGTTACCAGAGAATCAGAAGGCTGGAAGGAATTAGGTAGCTGTTCAAAGTGTATAAGAGCCAGAATTCAAATCCAAGTCCAGGTGACTCCAAAACTCATTCCATTCCCGCTATTCTCTGCTGCCTCTCAGTTTATCCAGGGAGGCTTATCCATCAGACTCTTATCAGGAGACAAAAAACCAGATCCCTTATTTGCAGCTGTTCACAGGTAAATGAAAGATGAAAAGGGAAGTCTTCAGGTATCGTGGGGGTGGCTGCAGCAGGAAGTAGCTACTGCCCCCAGGCTGAGGAAACAACAGGAAGAAGTTGCATTATTAAAACTTAGAACTTGAGAGAACAGGCCCCATGGAACTGAAACTTGGGCCTCTGAAGAATGGATGCTACTTGCTGGTGTTGGCGTCTCTGAGCTCAGAGGAGTGTGGGACTCAGACTCGGAGAAGCCCTGTGCCAGCCGATGTCTTGGAGGCTGACCCAACAAAGCAGGTTCTAAATGTCCGGAAAACTGCAAACTGGATTCAGCTACTGCTCTGGGAAGCAACTGTCACTGCTGGAATGAAGAAGCATTGCTGGGATGACAGTCCCACGACCAGGAGGCAGAGAGGAAGAAGCAAGTCTCTTCCTCTTTCGGCCTCACAGCCCCCCTCTGCCTTGCAGCTACGTTGGCACAAACTAGCATGAGGCCCACTGGCAGAGCAGAGCTGCAGTCTGCAGGAACCCAGTTGCAGGCTAGAGAAGGGTGGGCTTCAAACTGAAAGACAGTTACTTAATAACTGGCCCAGGAGATAGGATATGGATATAAGAAGACATCACTCTAGGTACGATATGATCATGTCTCTGATGACTGTACTACACATTGTAAATCCTATAGAACTGAGAAGAGAGTTAGTGGTTATGTGCAAGGCTCTTGCTATCCCTGGGGGCAGGGACTATATCCTCTTTATGCCTTCAGCCCCAACAGCTCTCTGGCAATAAAAAGATGCCCGGCAAGAGCTGGTTAAATAAAAGAATAATTCTATCGCAATAAACCATTATATGTATTTCGCTGCTGGAGGTTTTGTTTTTTTTTTTTTTTTTTTTTGGTACGCGGGCCTCTCACTGTTGTGGCCTCTTCCGTTGAGGAGCACAGGCTCCGGATGAGCAGGCTTAGCGGCCATGGCTCACGGGCCTAGCCGCTCCGCGGCATGTGGGATCTTCCCGGACCGGGGCACGAACCCGTGTCCCCTGCATCGGCAGGCGGACTCTCAACCACTGTGGCATCAGGGAAGCCCACTGCTGGAGTTTTGAGGGCCAGTTCTGAACCCTGGGGGCTGTCCTTAGCCTGAACCAACCTCAGAATTGTGGAGGATAAAAGGAATTTGTTACCCTTGGTGAGAGCAGATTATAGTGGTCCTTGCTAAGGGATGGGAGAGTTTGGGTCTGACTACGGGGAGCGGGTAACAGTACCCAGGCCAGCTTCTCTCAGCGCTGTGTTTCTATTCTATGATGTCTGGCTCTACCTATAACCCCAGAACCATCTTTTCTCTCTGGTTCCTCTCCCTCCCTTGCGTCTCACTATTATTAGCCCTTGGAACATGTTTGTTTGCCTGAAGTCATGGACACACACTCTTGTGTCATCACAGCACATGCTTAGAGATCTGGAGTGGAAGCAGAGGCAAGAGTCTGGGCCCTGGAGTTCTTTTCTTTAGTAACCACCACGGATGCCTGGGAGCCCAGCCCGTCAAGTCTGTGACAAGCTCTGGACGAGGACTTTGAGGCTCTCGTTTTACAATGATCTCATTTTACAGATACAGAGACTGAGACTCAGAGGTGGAGAGTAACCATCTTCCCCAAACTCTACAGCTGGTTAGGCAGTCCAGAGTTTTTGCACCGTGCCCTGTCTCCCTGCTTCTCTTTCCACCACGTTTTTCAGTTGAATACAAGTATTTCAGTAGAAATTACTCAATGGAAGGCACAGAGCTTTTGTACCTTGTCAGGGTCCCGAGTTGAGTTATATTAAATAATTTTCTTTTGGAAACTATTTGGGCATTCTGGATTAGTTTCATCTTAAAGGCTTTATTTAGTGTAACATAATACAACATGATATAGTAGAATAATATTTTGTTCTAAATAAAATTGTTAAATAATGCACACATATAAACGTGTATTAATAATAAAAGAAATAAACATGTATCTTCTAAATCCTTCAGAGCTAGGCTTTCCAACTGAATGACAATATTAAACACAAGCTTATTAAGGATTTTTCTTTAAGGATTCAGCATGCATCAGCAACGAATTGATACTTGGTGGAAGTTCCGTCAGTAGCCAAGATTTGTTCTGCTGTTTCATTCCACTTAGATCAGTGATCCTAACAGCCCCTGGCACCTGCCATCAGGACAAGCAGAAGCGACCGGAGGGGAGGAGGGTCAGGTGATCGGAAGTCTCTCAAGACCCTGAGAACAGCTGGGCAGGATCACAATCCCCTCTCACTGTCTGCCCGCCCCTCCAGTCCCTCAGACTGCCCCCCAGCACTCTTCTGACCTGGCCAGATTTAATTCTTAAGTTGACATTGCCATTGCCAGCATGGAACGTTCTATCCAGTTAAACCCACAGCAGTTCACGGAAAAGTTGTGGACAAACAAGGCTGAATGAAGACATTTCTTCCCGGCAGGTTTTCTTGAGCCTGTTGCCCGAATTCATTTCCACCTTTCCTGGATAGGTAGAGTTGTGGACTAATGTGGGATCAGGGACACAGTGAGCTTACCCAATAAGAGAATCATTCTAGTTGCCCAAAGATGTTTGAATGTGAACATTGTAACAAATGCAGGCCTTAATCCAGTCTGTAAGGCAAGAGGATAAAATTTTAACCTAAAATTAATGTTTTAATTCTCTTTTGGGAAACCTGTTATACGTAAGTCCAGCATGAATAAGATAAAAGAGAGAAAAGGAACTATTCAGAGCTAAATATAAGAGAAGATGACAATTGAGAAAAATAAAACATATTTTTCACGCATCCTCTGGTACTCTTTCCTTCCCATTAGCATTTTCAGTGCTGTGACTCCACAAAGACAAATGTATCGGTAGCTAACGCATTATTTGGTGGTGGTGGGAGTACTGGGGTAGGGGGCAGGGGGAGTAAGAGCTAAAGTTTTCTCCTGATTATAAAAGTAATAAGATCTTGCTGTCGTAATCTAGAAAGTACCAAAAATGTAACAGGAGGAGAAAAATAAATGTTAATGTTATCATTAACATTTGTTATCATTCTGGTATTTCTCCTAACGTTATCATTCTGGTATTTCTCCTTCTAGATCATACTGAATGTACCATTTTACATAGCCTTTTTTTCTACACAAAGTATTTTAAATGTCTTATTTGAAAGCTGATATTTAAATCTATTGTGTGGATGCCTCATGTTTTTCTTCATCGTTCTCATTGTCATCCTTCCTTTTTTAAAAATATTTTAAAACTGTTATAAAGAACTCTGAGATGAACATCTTTGTGCATCTAGTTTTTTCTGTTAGGAAAGATTCCCAGAAGTGAGACTTTTCGATTAAAACGTATAGGCATTTCTTAGGCTCTCTGTCTATTGCAAAATTTCTTTCCCAGCAGAAGATTGTATCTCAGAGTTCCTCTTGTAGTGTATGAAAGTATCAGTTTTGTACATACTTGTAGGCCTTGAGCATTTTCTCTTTTTGTTTTAAAGATGGATATGATAAAATAATAATTAAAAGTACATAGTTGCTGCTTTTCTTTATGTATATATTTGATTATTAATAAAGTTGAACATTTTAATTCAATATATATTAGCCATAAGGGCAGAGACTGTGTCTATTTTTCTTATTTCTGAATCCCTAGTGCTGAGAAGAGTGTCTGACATACAGAAGGCACCCAATAAATACTTTTAAAAATATATTTCTAACTTATAACCTTTGCTCACTTATCCATTCAGAAATAATGTTTTTAATGATCAGATATTTGAAAATGATAAAATCCTATAGTGGGAAGTCTACGATTTTATAACCCAGTTATAAAAAGTAGCCTGCAAGTTACATTCCCACGTGTGTGATATTGGTTTATGTTTCTAATTTTGGAATATTTATATAGTCTTGAGGACAGAATCATGGAAAAGCAGTCACTAAAATGAATTTGTATCCTGGCTTGACCAAGAGTTAACCACGTGACTTTGAATAAGTTCTGTAAGTTTTTAATAACTCCTCTGTAAATCAAAGCAAAATAAAAGTCAACAAATGTGTCCTTTTTTATTTTATGGGACCGTTGGGACAATATAATGGGATAATTATAGGTAATAGCTAAAGGTAAAAATTTTGAAATGCAAAACGTCATATGCAAATACAAGACCAAAGTACTAGTATTTCACTGTCAGAGTTTCCGTTCCAGGTCCCACTTTCCTCATTTATAAAAAGGGGGGAGGGCTGGGATTAGCATAATACCTAAGGTATAATAAATGTACAATATATATTAGTTGAATAACTTATTTCCAAAGTTCTTATTTTGACTCTATAATTCTGAAATGCCCCATAGGTTGGAAAAAAAACGTAAGAAACGTGGTTATGAAAAGTAACCCATTGCTCAAATATTTGAAGTAAAATCTGATTACAAAGAATTAACTCAGAATAAAGGTTTCCTTCTGATCATCCCCCCCCAAAGAAAGCTTTAATATAATATGCAGAGCAGGTGATAGTATATACATAGGGAATAACCCCAAAGGAGGGAGGATAATTCAGATAGTACCTTATTTGCCCAATATTTGTTAGAGTAGCTAGCAAATTAGAAACAATTCAAATTCTCAAGAATAGGAGAATAGCTAAGCACACTAAATTATCTTAACATGATAGAACGCTCCTTAGTCGATGATGACAAATATATAATCTGTATCGTTATGTAAAAATGTGTATAGAAAGTAGTCGCAAGTGCAAAAATAGATCACAAAACAATATACACACTCAGGTTAGTGTTACATGAAAACATGTTGAAAACATATTTTTAAAGGAAAAAAAGAGCTTGCAATGAGGAAAGCAAACAGTACGTGCCCATCAAATTCTCTTTTTTCCTCCAAATAAGATTACCCAGCTGTGTCACTTTTATAAAGTCAAAAGCTTGCCATGAGTTTGCAGGATAGTTCAACAGTCTTATTCTAAATCATGATGGTTATTAAATATTGGTAGTTATATAACAAGCCAAAAGAGTTTCTCCACAAAAGATGCATCTTCTGTCCAGGCTTGTCCATTGCTTGACATTTCCTTTGACTAAATAATGATTAATAAGCTATATAAGCAGCGTGTCAGGTACTTGTATTTGGTTGTGGATGGGGAAATTATTTATAGTTGCCTGAAGCCAGTGTGGCTTGACAATTTAGAATCACAAAATTTCTTGAGATACAACTTTCCCAAACTGACACAAGATAAAACAGAAAATCTGAATAGCTCTATGTTCATTAGAGAAGCTGAATTTTTATATAAAATCTTTACACAAAGAAAACTCCAGGGCCAGATAATTTTGCTGCTAAATTCAGTCAAATGTTTAAGGAATAAATAACATCAATCTTAGATAAACTCTCCAAAAATTTGTTTTATGAAGCCAGCATACCTTGAAACCAAAACCTGATAAAGACATTAGAAATAAAATAGAATTACTGACCAATATCCTTCATGAACATTCTTAACTGAATTTTAATAAAGTTAATTCAGTAATATAAAAAAGAACAATACATTATGACCATGTATAATTCAGGGTTCTCCAGAGAAACAGGACCAATGAGAAATATATAGATATATAAAAGAGGGGTGATAGCAGCACCCCTGCTTCCCAGTACCAAAGTCTGTATTAGTTTTCTATGGCTGTTATAACAAATCACTTGAAATTTAGTGGCTTAAACCAACCCAAGGTTATTATATTACAGTTCTGTAGGTCTCATGGGCTAACAGTAAGGAGTTGAAAATCAAGGCTACATCCCTTTCTGGAGGCTCTAGGTGACCAGAAGAAATGAAAGCAAACATCCACAAGAATAACAAAAACTTGTACAAGCAGCTTCAATCGAAATAGTCCCAAACTGGAAACAACCTAAATGTCCACCAACAGATAAATAAAGTTGATACATTAACACAGAGAAATACTACAGCGAAATAAAAAGGAAACAAACTACTAAATAGACAACAATATGGATGAATCTCAAAAGCATTCTGCTGAGTGAAAGAAGCCTTATACATCTAGTATGTACTAGATGGTTCTATCTATATGAAGTTCTAAAACAGGGAAAACTATTCCATGGTGAAAAAAAATCCAAAGAGTGATTAAATGGGAGTGGGGAAGTAGCAGCAGGGATTGACTGGAACAGGACAAGAGGGAATTTTCTGCAGTGATGGTAATGTTCTGTATTTTGATAATTATTCAGATACACAGCTACAGGCACTTGTCAAAACTTATCAGATAAAATCCTTAAGATTTACATATTTCAATGTATATAAGTTTTACCAAAAAAGTTCCATAACGAGCTGAAAATATAGAACTCCAGCTATTACATGCATAGTGACATATTTATAAGAGGGTATACTACCATTTACAACTTACTTTTTCATTAAAAAAAATAAACTAGATTGATGGATGGATAGAAGGATGAATAGATGGATAGTTATGTGATAAAGCAAATATAACAAAATACTAATTGTAGACTCTATCGAGGAGTATACAGGTATTTGCTGTAAAACTCTTTTTAACTTTCTCTGTATATTTGAAATTTTTCATAATAAAATGTTGGAGGGAAAAAGGCTACCATTCTCTGTCCTTCTGGTTGGACCACGCTAATAGTGAGAATCCAATCAAAGCTTACAAGGATCTTTCCACAGACTGCCATGTCTTCCCAACTCCTATAGAGCACACATTTATTAAAAACAAACTTCAAAGATTTCTACAAGGTAGTCTGAAGTTAGGGAAAAAAATCACTAAACTTTTCAGAAAATGACATTTGTTCCTGGAAGGACAGATACTGAACAGTTAGTGCCATTGATGTGAAATTATTAGTGGTAGCAATATCTTTAGAATTTTCTGTATTTGCAACGCAATAGTTGGACGGCTGGTTCTAAATAGGGCAACTTGTTACCTGAAATGATAAACCATAAAAAAATCAAGTCACAAATAAGACACGACTTTCAAAAATAGTGCTAACATTTGAGAATTTTAAACACTAAGTTTTAATACTATATACTTGTGTGTGTGTATGCTTTTATCCTTTAAGTTTAATTTTCTGCTGATTAGAAATAAGTAAAAATTAGCATCTATAGTAAGATAAGATTTTTAAACTACTGTAGCAAATTAACTCTTCATAGTACTACTAAAATTTTTAAAGCCCCCCCAGCACTAAATAGCTCTAGGTTGATTAAAACCATATTTAATTCTCATTCTCACAAATGAAATCATTTTCTATTCACAAAAAAGAATATGCTTTAAACTAAAAGGTGATTGCGTTTGCAAAGCACTTTACAAAATGGGAGACTTAAATGATTATTAATTAGAGCAAGTTATTGTTTGCCACTTTCTTTCTGGTGGTTCTTTTAGATATTTAAATTTATTGCTTTCCAATTACACAATTTGTAAGAGGGAGTGAGGTTCAGCTCTTTTCCTGCTGAAACACTCAATGTGGTTTGAAAGGCAGAGGACAGAAATGATGAACTAACAGGACACTTTGTCTTTTAGCAAATGCAGACGAGACGAATACTGTGTGAAACTAATTGTATTTGAAAGGACCACCCATTGCAGAATGTTAAATAGTTCTTTTCTTTAACATTTACCCCCTTCTCTCCCTTCTTCATGATAAGCAAGACCATCAAAGAGACATCATGGAATCATAATGTCTCCTGATAGGTCTGATTCTTGTAAGAAAAATGCTAGTCATATCAACACTGACTATGAATTTCGCCTCACCTTGAATTTCATCCGTGTAATTTTGCGCTGATTCTGACTAGGACACACGCTAGGCTGCTCTTGGAAGATGAGTAGGTTGAAAGGAAAAGGATCTGGAAAAACAGGTGGAATCGTTTAAAAATCAGTGATCCAAGATAGAGTAGATGGTGGAGAAGATGGTAAGAGATGCAGCTTTACTTGCCACTGATACGGACCAGGGCTCTTGGCCTTCCCCAATCAATAGAAATTGACTAAGAGGCAAGGCAACAAATTCAGGCAAGCCTTTATTGGGGCCCCTGTTACAGCAGGGGGTAGTGAGAACAAGTAACAGTTTCCCTTGCTGGCTCTCTGGCTGATGGGGGTGGGGGCGAGTGGTTCCTTCCATGGGAGGGAGGGTAGGGGTGTATCCAGGGGTCAGGCCGGAGGGGTGGCTTAGTGGCTTGCCCACCCCTTAGGTGGTGCTGTGTGCAGAAGGTATGTGCAGTACCCTGCTTTTGCTCCCTACACCCTGTTTTTGCCCTAGGCTCTTCAGAAGTGGCAGTTGGGTTTTTTGGTCTCTTTGTATCTTTGGTCCAGAATTTGCCCTGACTGTGCATGCATGCAGTTATTTTTAGTCCCATATGGTTTCTTTGTATTTTGTTCCTCCAGGAGAGGTTTGTCCAGGTGCAAGCAATGCAGCACTGCAGCAAAGGGTCCCAGGTCCCAGCCTGTCTCACCACCTCTGGAGTGTCTTCTGTATGTCAGTGGCCTCAAAGGGGGCCCCTCCCTCTGCTCCCAAAGCCCAGAGGAACCCACTCCCTAGTCAGTCTCCATTGTACTAGTGATTCATGAAGACATAAACTGCTCAGAATGTTAAAACGGTATTTGTATATCATCCAGTAATCTGACAACAGTTCTTAGGCACCTGCTCTGGGCAGGGCATTGTGGGAAACTGACACACGTGAAGAGGAATTAGACAGAGCCTCTTCCCTGGGCAGTTTACAATCTGAGAGCTTGAACAGAGCATATGTGAGATCTACATCCTGGCAATCTGAAGACCTGAACGTCGGACTGCCTGAAACACTGAGGTATAGACAAATGACAAAACACAGTAAATGATGTTGGGACAGAGTAAAATGAACCTGCTGTGACCCTTAGTGTATTTTACTCTCACAGAAAACTTTGCTCTGTTCATGCAAAGCCAAGTATGAAATGTAAATTGGTCCAAGGGGGAGTCACTGAATAAGAAAATACTAGAACTAGGGGGAAAAACACTAAAATATCAACTAGTCCAGTAATTTTTAAAAAGTCTGAGGTGCTCCCTAGGGTTCTTCAGAGATGGAGGGGAGGGAGGGGGGGTAGGGGGTGGGAGGGAGGAAGACAACTGATCTAAGCCAACTTGCTATTTGATTCGAGGGCAGATGGTTAAGTAACCCAAGACTATACAGCTAGCATATAAATCTGATTTCCAGATCAGTTCACTTTCATATGTACTATCATACTAATGCTTTAACATCTGTGGAACTCACTATGGGTTACCTTCCCAATAGCCGTCCCCTGCATGGCCCTCCCTACCCATGCCCTTTTCTTCCTTGCCATTAGAACCCTATATTAGTCAGGTACGGGGTGCCCATATATTTCAGGGATGACTGAGTCCCTCTCCAGCCCGAAAGTGAATCGTAATCCATCTATGGTGATTATGGTGTAGGAGACAGTGGATATCCGTTCTAGGCATGGCTGCCCATTTTCTATATTTGAGGAAAATTGGGACAAGCTTCCTGCTGGTATTACACATTCTGCCTTGCTAATGTATAAGCCAGGACTTAAATTCAGACTCCCTTGTAGCTAGGACACAGATTAGACTCCACACATCAGATGCACTTATATAAGACTTCAATTCAAAAGTGAGCGCTGTGAGGAAACAGGCTCTGTGTGAAGTTTCCGTCATTTGCTGGCTCGGAGGAGGAATCGAGATGTCTGTCTTTTAGTGGCCGTAGTGTCAGAAGTACTAGTTTTAAAGGCAAGTTGCTGGTGCAGAGGAGGCATGAGTGGGCAGTAGTTTCCTCTGGTGCTCAGTGGGGTGGAACCATTGGGGCTGTCTCCTATCATGCCAGTTCTGGGGTGTGGTCTGGAGGATTGGTTGTTGGGAGCTTACCTTCTCAGGCCCTCCCCCAAATACCGTGAGCTACCCAGCATTTGTTCAACTCTTTATAATGTATGATAGACATTTTGAAAGCTAGACAAAAGCAGAGGGTATCATAAAATTAAGTCCCGTATACGTATCCCTATTGCTGAAAATTATCAAGTTTTGTTAATCTTGTTTTACCTATCTCCTTCCACCACTTTTTCCCCTAGAGTGTTTTAAAGGAAATATCAGGCATCAATCATGTCATTTCATTCATAAATACCTCACCATGCCTTTATTATGCACAAGAATTAATAGCATCTAATGTCCTCAATATCATCTACTATTCACTTCGTCTTTGAATTTCCCTGGTTGTCTCAAATACGTCGTTTCATGGTCAGCTCGCTTGAATCAGGATCCAAAAATGTTCACATTATTGCATTTGATTGTCATGTCTCTTAAATCTCTTTTATTCTAGCAGTCTCCCTCCCTTCATTTTTTTTTTTCATGGCATTGGTTTGTTGGGAAACCTGGATCATTTGCCCCACTATGTCCTATATCCTGGGTTTGGCTGACTTTCTCCTCGTGGTGCTGTTTAGCTAGTTCCTCTAGCCCCAGTATTTCCTTTAAACTGGTAGTTGGATCTAGAGACCTGATAAGTTTCAGGCTCAGTTTCATGTTTTTGCAAGGATACTTCACAGGCTGTGCCAGGTACTTGTATCACATTTTATCATGAGGTACACACTGGCTGGTCTTCCTTTTAATGGTGCTAATTATTAGTGAGTTACAGTCAATATTTTTAAAAGAATCTTCTTTCCTTCTTTATCACCTAGAATCAACTTCTGAAGTCTACAGTGAAACATACTAACTGATTTATGTTGTAATTCCTTTTTTGGGAAGGGGCATGGGTAAATTCTGGCCACTGAGATGTGATGGAAAGTTTGCAAGGAAACTTCTATGAGAGGTTTTCTTGTCCTGAGGGTAGGCCCAAGGAAAGGACATTCTTCCTTCCAACATTTGGATATTATTGCATAAGGATATAATGTTTGAGGCTGCTACAGTCATCATGAAAGCACGAAGGGACAATCTTAGGACAAAAGCTAAACCACAGAAGATGGCAGAGACAAGATAGAAAGAACTGTAGGTATTTGATGATGTTATTAAGCATCTAATGTAATTAAACCAGGAACTGTACTTCTTCCAAACGTCTTATGTGAGATAATAAACTGCCCTGTTTCAAAATTCTTGCTTCTTTTTAATGAGATGGCGGACATAGAAAATGATAATGTTTGTATGGTGCACTGGCATAGGAGCTCTATGAAAGCTTACATTATACGGAAAATATGGATATGGAAAATAAAATGCAGTGAGTAGGGAATATATTGAATACAGAATTTATATAAAATTTCCAAATAATAACATGTCTAAAATTTTAATGAATAACTTGAGCTTGCTTTTGTGAACATAACATTTATTTTAATCAGAGATTTATGCTTGAAATGGCTACATGAAATCACTGATCAAAATCTGTAATAATGATGTCTTCAAATACTTGAATGTGGCTGTTGACAAGAAACTTTGCAAAAGTAGTTGAAAAAAATTAAGCCATTTAAAAAACTGTTTAAAAATACAATAGTTGAAATTGTATTTGACAAGTTCAAGAGCTCATTTTTCTGTCATTGACAATTTATTGCTGAAATTTCTTGGATTAATGCAAATGGATTTCTCATCTAATGAAAAAAAATTCATATCAAATATTTCAAAACAATGCGCAATTCTAATTTATAGAGACACTGTTAAAGTAGAGACCCTACAGCTAGCTCAGAGGCCACTATATGGTAATAGCAGCTGCAAATGGACAGAAGTACCTCGTATATATAAAGACAAATGTTTGGGCCACCATTTGGAGTTGTGCTGCTAAGCGTCCCTGCCTTATCTCAACACCCCTCCTCAAAGCTTAGACTCCGTGCTGTACTCTTTGGGCACCTAGAATATGAACATTCCAGCAGCTTCACTGGAGAAGTCCACATCCGGTGGTAGAGCACCTTCTTGGCTAAACTCAGCAAGTCATGATGGTGCAACCATGTGTGGGTAGAACCCATCCCACTCAAGCCAACCTGTGAGGAGCCCCTGATGAGGCTTCTCGCAGCAGAAGTCAGCCTGCGGAAGGATTCCAGCTGGCTGCCTGAGGCTAAAGGGATTGCTGTCTCTCAGCATCGGATGCCAAACCAGCCTCTATTCTTCCCTTTACACCATCCTGACTTGGATCTTCTTGTACTACAGCCTAAAGCATGCAAATTGATACGACGTTACATAAAAATACCTTAATTATATTTTACTTGTAAAAGAAATATGCCATATGCCATTCCTAATTCATAGAGCAGCTAACTTTTAGGTGATGACCAGAATGAAGATTATATCCTCGATGAAAAGAAGGAATTCCAGTAGAGCAGGTGCTCTGGTCCCTCTGTCACCTTCCCTCAGCCCACTTCTGATTGAAGCCATAGCTGTGGTGCACAGTTAACATGTAAGTTAAGCCTCATCGTGTACTGCCAGCACCTCTGCCCCACCTCTGCCCCTCCCCTTCTCCCAGGCAGGTACAGATCAGAAGTGTGAAGGATGCCCCAGAGGCAGACCTCATGTGATGGTGAGAAGAACCTGAAGAAGTGCTCCAGCCTCTGGTCTTTTGAGAGGATGATTTTGGGGAGGGGTTCTCTACAATTCTCCAAAGTCCTGGGGGACCAAACCTCCAGTGCACACAGCAGTGACCTTGACCATGCACTTCCTTTTGCCTGCCTCTCGCTCTCCTTGTTCCCTCACTCCTACTTCCAGGGATCACCTCCCAAATTAACCACACAGACCCAAAACCTTGTCCCAGGCTCTGATTTTAGAACCCATACTAAGAAGTCTAATATTTGAATTCTTGGCATATAAGTTAGAATCTTGTCTAATAAATGAACTGATTTTTATATGAGCCTACCCAAGACAAATTTTTATATTTGATAATGATACTCATTTCTTAAAAATCAAAGAGCATTATCTGAGGGGATTACACTGAAGCTGGATTCCCGCTGTGGTTCTGATGATAGTCCAAAACCCTGTGTGATGTCTCATTAACAATGCACGCATCCCCCAACACGGAGCTGATGGCATTTCTAAAAATAGTTTCTAAATTGACTGTTTGCAACTCGAAATGTATTTTCTAAGAGAAAATATTGCCTTTTCCAACAGAAAGTCTTCCAAATGGCAAAGCACGGTTCCAAGGCAAAGATTTATTCAGTCCCGTTTTGCTTTGCCAAAGAAGAGGTAAAACAATGAAGGAGTGGGCTTCTGAAGCTTTCTTTTGCAGAGGCAGCTATGCTTCACGGTGCAGTTAAGAGCAAGAGGGACAGAGCAGGTGCCAATGTCTGAGGTCTAGTATGTAAAAGAGAGTGATGACCTGAAGCTACAGTTGGGAAAATGTGACTATACATAACCATGCTGGGTTAGAGAGTGCCTCCCCAAATTCATGTCCACAGAATTGGACGTGAACCTCAGAGTGTGACCTTGTCTGGAAGCAGTGTCTTTGCATTATGAAATTCATTAAGTTAAGGTGAGGTCATACTGGTTGAGGATGAGTGCTAAATCCAGTGACCGGTATTCTTATAAGAGGCCATGTGAAGGCACAGAGACACACACACAGGGAAGAAAGTCATGTGATGACAGAGGCAGAGGTTGAAGTGAGGCAGCTATGAGCCAAGCAACAAACGCCAAGGACTGCTGGGAGCCACCAGAAACTGGAAGAGGCAAGGAAGAACTCTCCCCTAGAGCCTTCTTCCCTGGAGGGTATAGAACCCAACAAAACCTTGGTTTCGGACTTCTAGCCTCCTAAACTGCAAGAATAAAAACTTTTTATTGTTTTAAGCCACTCAGTTCATGGGAATTTTTATGACATCCCTAAGAAACTAATATAATAACTACCAAATACTTGGAGCTGGGTCTTGGATCAAAACATATTAACTATTTATTTTCAAATAGCAGTTTTCTCCCCTAATCTCAAGGGGTGGAGGGAGGGAGGAGTTGTAGCCACTTCCTTGTTTCTAACGTTACCAAAGAGCTGGAACAGAAGAGAATCTCTCACTTTACTTTCAAAGGTGTATGTTATGTGGTGAGTTAAGACGTAAAGTAATGTGTTATAATGTAATGCCCTGTCCAGAGTCAGGATTAAACTCCATCTTAATGCGCCTAGTAATGGGAATGAGGAACATTTACTGAGTGCTTACTCAGTGACAGAAATGGCATAATTCACTCATCTTCACAGCAACATTATTACAGGGTTGGCCCTACTGTTATCATCCCTGTTTGACAGGTGAGGAAACTGAGCCTTGTGATTGTCGCCAGGATTTGACGGGGAAGCTGACTTCAGAGCTGTGCTCTGGACCACTATGCTGTGTGCCTCATGAACATGGGGTTACCACGTGAAACGATTCTTTAAAGTAAATAAAAATGTCTCAGCTACTCTCCTCACTCCTGACTCATCCTCACCCTGTTGCCTGGAACCTGTCTCAACTGAGTATGGGGGACGATCTGTTCCAGATTAGAACCTTGGAACATCTGATGTTCTAAAATCTGTCCTGCTTGGGAAGTCTAAATACTTCTTCACCTAAGGCAGATCTGGTATACAGTTAACTCTTCTTTGAAACTCTTATATGTGCTCTGCCATGAAATTGTCTTTCCTGAGGTGTGTGGGTTCTGTGACATGTCAAATTTTTTACCTTTCAAGCACTGAGACTAGTATTTGTGAAGTAATTTTACTAAGGGCGTCCCAGTAGTTCTCCTAACTTTTAAATGTTTTGTTTGCATTTTGCTATTTTACTGTAGGCATTTTTAAAAACCTACCCCAAATCTTTGTATAATGAAGCAGGATTTGTTCATTTATATATTCATCTGCAAGTAAATCACTATTTCCCCTTGATCACTTTTTGTACTTTTTCAGAGTAGAAACACTGTATATTTTGGCTTAGAACCCAGTAGTGTACTTGGTGTATTTGATGCCCAGAGCAGGTCATCTTTTAAGACTCTTCCTCTCCACATAACAAAATTACTTTCAGGAATAATCGTGAAATGAAATTAATAACAATAATGGCCAGAGGGAAACAGTGAATTTTTTCTTCTAATGAACTTCGTACCACAGAGATGGAGAAAGAACTACATCCAAAGTGAGTGGCAATAACTCTGAGCCATAAACTTACTTTGAAATGAATGGTGCCCATAGCTGTGTCCAATGTGTCAGGTGCAGTTGTATCACTGGGAGCCCTACAACTTAACTTCCCCATAAAATACAATGTTTGTTAAAGGATAAATAACAAAATGTGCCAATTTGAGTCTTACCTATATATTATTAAACTCAACAGTAACAACAGCACTTGTGTAGAACTTAGACCAATAGAAGGTTTTTTTCTGAGGAAAGAAGTTTTATTTCTGACATTTTTGAGAATGGTCCAGCACATGTGACAAGAAAAAGTATCCCATCTCTTAGTTGCCTGTATTATTGTTTTTAATTTCTTCACAGAAAATGTCCACCTTCTCCCCCGACTGCACACACCCCCCTACACACGTGCACACGTGCACATATGCTCACACACACATAGGAGCATCATTGCTAGACTCTGAGCTGGTGGATTGAAACTTCAAATTTGGAAGTTTCATGTTGAAAATACAGCAAACTGGTATCCACACTGCTTTGCTGGGATGCATTTTCCTTTGGCCTTTGTTAAATATATTCCTCCTCCCTCGACGGCTAACCATCTCCACGTGTCATAAATCCGACCCTTGGGTCTGCCAGTAAGCTCAGATTGACTTCATGCAGTGTCAGCAATTTTCTAGTACGACAGTTGTACTTTCGACTTGGACTCATGATCCCTGCTCAGGTAAGAAGCATCTCCAAATTCAGAGGAGCAGTGAGATGCCTAAATTGGAACAAATCAGCACGCCTAAATCACTGTTTAAATGAGTCATGGAAAATTGAAGCTTGGTGAAGAGAACCTGCTTTACTAAGGCTGAAATAAATAAAAATTTATATCTAGGGCTTCCCTGGTGGCACAGTGCTTAAGAATCCGCCTGTCAATGCAGGGGACATGGGTTCGAGCCCTGGCCCGGGAAGATCCCACATGTCACAGAGAAACGAAGTTCATGCACCACAACTTCTGAGCCTGAGCTCTAGAGCCTGCAAGCCACAACTACTGAGCCTGTGTGCCACAACTACTGAAGCCTGCGCGCCTAGAGCCCGTGCTCCGCAGCGAGAGAAGCCACGACAATGAGAAGCCCGCCCATCGCAACTAGAGAAAGTCCGTGCACAGCAACAAAGACCCAACACGGCCAAAAATAAATAAATAAATTTATTTTTAAAAAAATTTATATCTAGAAGTAGGTATGATGGGAGTCCTCAGTACTGGCATGCTTTTAGAAGGACAAAGTAACGATCTTTGTGTTTTATTTTGTAAAGCGGTTGAACTTCAGTTAAATGAAGGCCTAAAGAGGGATACTGATTTTATTTATTTGAGGGTCTGAGGCCTGGATGAAATTCCTCTCTTGTTTTAACTCTGTCAATCCGTTTTCTCACCTCGATAAATACAAAGGTCCTATGCCATGATTTATGTTCAAGAATTGCATAGCCCTGCCGAATGCTCATTGTAACAGAGGTAGCACAACTATAAATGTGGAGGGGGGTGCAGATTGAATTCCAAGGAATTCAATCTGTTTTCCAAGGGTCTATTACCATGAGGTTAGATGTGTCAATGTGATCTTACCTAGGACAGATTTTGTTTGCTGCTGATCTATTCTGCTTTTGCTCTGTTTAAAAAAATCTGGTTATCATTTACTTCTTACTTCATTCCATAGTGGAGAAAGAGACAACAGTCCAGATAACTAAGTGCTCAGATAACTGCAGTCATTTTCTATAACTTTCTGTATTTAAAGAAGCCATTTTTGAAACATGCAGCCACAAATGCATTCGGTCATCCCCACTCTGTGAAACCTAAACCTTCATGGGATTCTCATACTCTCAAGCTGTAATGGATAGAATAGAGGATTCCAAACTCTTTATATCCCCTGAGGGATATTTGAAATTGGGCTGTAATGAACATGTCCCGTTAGTGTTAGGAGTACCCTCGCCCTGACCCCACCAGCATCCCCCAGTGTCCTCTCTCCTCTGGCAGATAACCAGATGTGGCATGTACACTATGGGCTTCCTTTCCTCTTGGCAGATTCTGAATGAAGCCAAGGGGAACAGCTACAAAACAGAAGATTGCCTATGATAGAACACTTTTTGGTGCTACATCTGATATGATTAACAATTTATTTTGGCAACATCTGGGATGGGTTTCATATGGTCTTCCTGAATTCAATAGGACTCCTGCCAGGAGAATCAGGAACAGTACGAAGTAATTCAGGCTGAGGGAGAAAAAAAATGTGCCCATCTTTCAAAGTGTTTCATAGCATCGACTCTGTGATCTGGAAACCAGCCATTGCTTCAATCCCTCTATTTCCAACCACTCTTCAACCCTTGTCTTACTAGACTAGGATTGATGGATGATTTTATAATTAACAGGGTAGATAGCCCAGAGGAGAAAGCACTGTAAGAAGGGACTTGAAACATGTGGCAACCAAACATTCTGCAATATACAAGTATTCTTAAAATATGGGTGTTTCATCCAAGTCATAACCTTTAAAAGCACAATTGCATGGTATTGTGGATTTCAGAGTTAACTCTACTTACAGAAATTTACTTTCAGGCTGAAAAAGATGGGTGATCTATTATAGAGGAATACTTCTTCCCCAGAGTTGATGTTTCTATCCATGTGGAAGGACTTCTACTGGCATAGCATTCTTTTTTTTTTTTTTAACATCTTTATTGGAGTATAATTGCTTTACAATGGTGTGTTAGTTTCTGCTTTATAACAAAGTGAATCAGCCATACATATACATGTATCCCCATATCTCCTCCCTTTTGCGTCTCCCTCCCACCCTCCCTATCCCACCCCCTAGGTGGTCACAAAGCACGGAGCTGATCTCCCTGTGCTATGTGTCTGCTTCCCGCTAGTTATCGATTTTACATTTGGTAGTGTATATATGTCCATGGCATAATATTCTTGAATTTTCTGTGCTCTCCGTTTTTTATCCATCCTCAGGGTGAGTTTGAAAGGAGAAGCTGGGCATGCATCCTTGAACTCCTTCCTTTTCCCTCTCTTGGGAAGGAGTCCACTTTCAGAGAGCCTAAGTCATTACTGCTCTCAGGCACAAAATAAGCCTGCAGGGGAGGAGGCCCAGTTGCCTTTAGATATAAGGCTGGCTTTTGACTATTAGAAAGGATTAGGAAGCCCACTTATAGTGATTAGCTATGTTCTTAAATTTAACATTATCAACAATAAAGGTGATGTTTTTGTTCGCTACCTGCCTTAACCTCTTGTTTGACTTCTTGGTTCAGAACATGGGCAAGAAAAAGCCGTGCTAATTATTGGTTCCCCCCAAACCCCAACAGATTCTTAGTAGGTTTCATCTGATAGAAAATATATTTTCACATTGTTTTGGACTCACCTTTCAGGTTGATCAATAGAGTAACATTTCCTTTACTCTCCACTGGATTAAAGAAATAGCTTGGTATTCCGTTTCAGGCTTACATGGACAAACGGACCCTCAGAATCAGTAAGACTGTGATATGGAGAACCATTTAGCCTTCACAGTTTGCTATAACCCTTGTGCATTCCTATTCCATTCACTCAGAGCTCCAAGACTGTTCCACATTTCCCTTTACTCTTCCTGTGACTTAGATTCTTAGGATCATATTGAGGTATATAAAAGCCTCTCTACCTGGACAGCAGTTAGATGGGCCTGAAATTGACAATGAGACTCTGTGTTTTGGTCTTTAATGAGAGGTTAGCCAAGAAGGGCATGACCACAATTAAATTAAATATTAAAACTGGAGGGCTTCCCTGGTGGCGCAGTGGTTGAGAGTCCGCCTGCCGATGCAGGGGACACGGGTTCGTGCCCTGGTCCGGGAGGATCCCACATGCCGCGGAGCGGCTGGGCCCGTGAGCCATGGCCGCTGAGCCTGCGCGTCCGGAGCCTGTGCTCCGCAACTGGAGAGGCCACAGCGGTGAGAGGCCCGCGTACCGCAAAAACCAAACCAAATCAAAAACAAAAACAAAAACTGGAGACGGGAGGAGCGAAGTCAAGAAGGAAAGGATAGATTCTAAAGGATAGATCTTCAGCTAAAAAGTTTGAAATTAGTGTTTGTGGTAAGAATATATTTGAGTTTCCAGTATCAATGAGATACCCATAAATAGGACATTTGTCTGTGACTATAACATATCATCCATAAAAAAAGTCCTAACATTAATTTTTTCAAAGCTCTCGTATCCACATTATCTCATTTGATCCTTGCCCCATGAAGTAAGTGCTGTCATCCCCATTTTAAGAGCTTGGCAAACTGAGGCCCAGGGGGATAGAGTAACTTGCTCAAAATTCCTCAGCTATTAAGTGTTAGATTCCAACATATGTTTTCTGACCTCAAACACAGTGATCTTTTTCCTGTACTGCAATTGCCTCCATGCCTATATACTTCAGAAAATAATAAACTCTTATATATTTAAAAGAAATAGATAAAACAGCTGGACTTAAAATAATTGAATTTTCTTATTGGATGTATCATGGACAACACAGTGGATTTCACTCCATGATTTGAAAAGTGACTAATATTCCTTTGGTTCTGTGATGCACAGTGATAAAGAAAATGGTACAGATTTATATCGGAGTACTGGTGATGTAGTATTATTCAAAAGACATTAGAGCCTACTTTGTAAATTCTTGTCATTCAAATTTGAAAATTACGCTGCTGAGGATATATCTAACTGTGTGTGCATGGGCAGCTCAAAACCTGATGTCAGTCAAGTTCTATTTTATCTACCTGTTGGGGAATTAGGACATCTGACCCCAATAAATGGAATCCCAGTGCTCTAGGAGTGCATGAAGAGGCTTTTCCAGAACATTCATTTGCTTAAATGAAGAACTGTTTGTCTGAACTCTGATGTAAGAAAGAATGAGATTTTGGGCGAGGCTGGGTGGGTGGAGGCCTGAAAAACAATTTGGTGTCATGGAGAGGAGCCACAGACGTGGTATCAGAACGTCAGCGGGTACCCATGGCTAACACCTAATTGACCACACATTTGTCCTTTGTCCCTCATTCTCAAAATGCCTAGGATCTCAACTCTGCTTATCCCCCATCATCTTTTCCAGACAATCCAAGCTCTCTCTGCTCTCCATGTCCCATGCATCTTGAAAGTCTGCATTTACTCTAATGCCTGTAAGTCTCAAACACCAGCACCATCTCCACGTGGAGTGTGAGGTCAGAAGCTTATATGGGGAGGGGAAGAGCTCTGGAAACGCACATAACTCTTGAGGCGTTATAAAGCCATTTTATGTATAATATTTTATTTGGTGTTCACAACTACTCCATAAGGTAGGCAAGGAAAATATTGAACCCATCTCATAAATAAGAAAGTTGAGGTTCGCAGAAGTTAAGTTAATAACTAGCCAAACTACCACCATCTACTCCATCTGTAGGACCTTTCCTTCCCCACAGAGATTCATAAACCTCTGTGCCAATGGCTCTTAAATAGCCATGGGAATAATTGTGTACTGATGATAAAATAAATTCCCTTCATTGTAAAGCATTTTTTTTAAAAAAACCTATAAAATTATATTAAGTCTACTGAAGCTAACACTGTATTCAAATGCAATAAAGTAACTATATAAATGCTTTGCTTTTAAAGGACAGCACCCTAATTAAGGAGATTGTTAAAAGGATGGAGCATATGAATACATCTATTACACAAGATTTACTAGAACTCATGGTACCCACAGCAATAAAGTGGGACCAGCTGTTGCCTGAAACACAGAAACAGCCCTATGAAGTGGAAACTGCATAATTCAGTGATTCTTGTTAAAGAAACGGAAGGGTGCCTGTACATTACCTTAATCCTTTCTTACGTTGCGTATCATTCAACCAGTAGTTTCATAGCATTTCTGTCTTCCAGGCTCTGTGTTTGTAGGCAGTCTGTTCTTGAATATTTGTTTCATGCTTGAATCTTTTTGCTTTTAATGGCTACAAATCCAAGTGACTCTTAACTTCCAAAAGTTTATTGCTTTTCTCCATTTCTTGGGGATGGGATTCATGGGGCCCATAAAGTGTTCTTCTTCATTTCATTATGCTTTTGGTGCCTCTGAATTTAGCTGACACTTGGTTAATCGCCAGTGGTCATGGGCTCCTGCACATCTGCTTTATCAGAGAAGCATCTTGTCGACACAGTGCCCCGGGAAGCATCCTGACCACCTGTTAGGATTTCACGCCTCACCTCTCTGTGAATGCTGGGTCAAAATGCTGGAGGACAGGTCCATGCCGGCACCAAATGTCATGATCAGTAAGGTTGAATATTATAATCCAGACGGCAAGACAAGGCTCTAAGTCCACCTGCTCCAAGAGGCAATCCCTAAATGGCCCTTTGTCACTACTTTCCCTGAAGGAGTCATCTCACACTTAGGGATTTGGTTTGTTCTGCGTTACTCTCCCAGTAAGAACTTTCTTCTTCTGGGTGTGCCATGTGTGTAGCTGTGTGAAGCAAAGTCAGTGACTCTGGCTTCACTACTGGGGTGCTAGATGAGGTTCTGCACCAGAAAAGGAAGATCATCGTTAAGTATTTCAAGCAGAAAGAGACATTGGCTTAATACAGGAAATTAAGTGCTAACAAAACTTGGAAGGGATGGAGGAATAGAAATCAGGGAACAGCTCCTGGCCTTTTGGCTTCAAAACCAACCACTGTAGCTGTAAGCTGGAGGTTGGGAAAAGGCTGACGCAGCTGCCATCTCTGTTCCTGCCACTGGTGGCCAGGCAGGGGATGTGCAGTCTAGCTGCTGCTCTATGCTTTTGTCCACTGTCCCAGTTATAGGAAAATAGTCTCCATCTCTCGTCTGCCTTCCAAATGTCAAGCAAGGGCATTTCCCTGGCAGACGTTAAATCTCACCCAGAACCCCAGCTGCCTATCAGACCCTAGGAGGGAACATGAGCAAAGGTAGGAATAGATGCCTCGTGTCAAAAAATAATATCCAGCATGGGGATTTGATTGCCGTTCGGTGGCCCCTTTTTTTTTTGCACAGGCATATAGGGCAAGACTCCTTCACAAATGGTGGTTCCAACTGGACTCCCTTGTCCCAAATCCTTTCTAAACTGAGATCTCCTGAGAAAAGCTCCCAAAGTGATGTGCCTCAAAATCTTAAAACTGCCAAGCCCTACTCTGGTTCTTGGGTAGTTTGACTATTCCTGAGAGTTTGTCTCTTCCTCTTCAATGTTCCATATGGTGCAGGCAAAGCAACAGGATTCGGAATCCTAAGACTAAGGTTTGAGTTTCATGTCCACCACTTTCTAGCAGTTCATTGAATATTTCTGAGCCTCAGTTTCTTATTTGAACTGTGAAGAACATAAGCAGATTATTATTAGATTTCAGGGGAATAATGGATTTCCAAACTGTAAAGCTTGTTTGGGAGATTGAGAGCGCTGGCGGCTGACAGTTTCCTGTCAGGGAGCTGCTGCATCCCTGGCTAGGAATGGCTCTCAATCTGACAGTCATCTTACCCAAGGACATGCCTACCTCCCTGGGGCCACCTGTGTCCAGTGACTGGGCAGCGGGGGCAGTAGGGGTAAAAAATCCCAGCTCCCTCAGCTCAATTCAGGGCAACTCCCAGCTCTAGAGCTCCCCATGGGATCAGACGGGGATTCAAGTTCTTCCACTGCCCCATCCTGTATACTTCACCCTTCACAGATGTTGATCCCGAGGCCGCTCCACCCAAAAAGCTCTTGCACACAAATCTCTGTCTGCTTGTTTCCTGGGAAACCCAAACATCAACGCTGGTTTAGCAGAAAAGGAATTTATTAAAAGTGGTTCATAGGGCTTCCCTGGTGGCACAGTGGTTGAGAGTCAGCCTGCCAATGCAGGGGACACGGGTTCGTGCCCCGGTCCGGGAGGATCCCACATGATGCGGAGCGGCTGGGCCCGTGAGTCATGGCCGCTGAGCCTGCGCATCCGGAGCCTGTGCTCCGCAACGGGAGAGGCCCGCGTACCGCAAAAAAAAAAAAAAAAAAAAAAAAGTGGTTCATAGAATCTCCAGGAAGACCAGCAAGCCAAACGTGGAGAATGTGTTCTAACAAAGAAAGTTCCAGATGACTCCATAGACAGCTCCAGTGGAAACGCTCCTGCTCTCTCCTGTGCAAAGATATTATAGTCTGCACCACTGACACTGCTGGGACCTCTGCCCCCCCTGACTGTGGAGGGAATGTGGCTGCAACTACCTTCTCCAGAATGGACTGGGGACAGGATCTGCTACTTTGTGTCTCTAGCTTCCTGCTCGAAGTCTGGGGTGGGCATATCTGATTGGCAGAAACCAGATCACCTGCCCGCACCCTGGGAAATCTATAGAGGAAGGAAGAACTCACAAAGTGGGGACTTCTTCCAATACAGGAAGGAGATTCAAAGATCCTGGACTCACCAAAACAGAATGGCAAACGCCCCATGGAAGCATCACTGTGACGTTAGTTATGGGAGTGTATGGGAATGGGTTCTTGCAAATAGAATAATTGTATTTTCTCAGAAGCCTTATGAGGTCACATGTTAACGCACAACTGACCAGAGCAGCCGAGGAGCTGTTCGGGGTTGGAGGTGCACGCTAACTTTACTGCCTTACGAAGCGCACATGAACTTGAAAGTACAGACCAAAAAAGGGTGCACAATAAATCATCAAAAAACGAACCCTAAATACTTGCCTTTCCTAGGGTTCAGATCAGCCCTTTCTTTTCTGTACAAACACTGTTCTTGTGTGATCTCACTCAATCCGTGGCTTAAACACCATCTCTGTGATGGTGAATCCAACATTTATGGTCTTGACTTCTCCACTGAGCTTCAGGTTCACATACACCAACTTCTCTACTTCAACACCTAAAGAGCATTAATAAAACTAAAATATAAGTCTCGATTCTGTGCCAAATCTACCGCCCCTCCCACTCTTTCATCTCAGTAAATCACGCTGCCCTGAGTCACTTGGGGACTGTTTTCTCTCCGTGGTGCTCTCTAATTATGGTTGATCAGCTCTACCTGGAGACATGTCCTAAATTCATTCACTTCTCTTTCTCCATTGGGCCTTCCATAGTCACCTGCCACCATCTCCTTGCACTTGAATGACTAAAACAGCCTCCTGCATGAACTTCCGGCTTCTACTTCCCCATTTCATCCAATCTTCACCGAGAGCGTCACGTAACCACATTTTATTTTAAGTGGACTTAGAATAAAATCTGAATTCCCTGCCACCTGTGACAACTCACAAATTCTAGCACTGACTTGGCCCCTCCCCACCTCTCTGACCTCAGTTCCATGGTGCTCTCTCTTGTTGATCATGCAACTCCAATCACACCAACCCCTTTTAGCTCTAGGGTCTTTCTATCTACTGTCCCCAAGCTCAGAAGGTGCTGTCTCTAGATTTCACGTGGCTGGATCCTTTCATTCAAGCCTCAACTTCAATGTCACTTTCTCTGGAGACCTTGCTGGTCACCCAGTCTAAAATAGCCACTCTCCCTCGGGTCACTTTCTATCAGGTCACTCTGTTATGTCTTCTTCACAGCATTTACTGCCATCTGAGATGATAGGATTATTGATTCATTGTATTTCCCCTTTACTGAAATATAAACTTGCTGAAAACTTGTAGAAAAATTCCAACTTTGTCTGTCTTATTCACAACTGCATCCCAAGTGTCTAGAACAGTACCTGGCATGTAGAAGGCATTCCGTAAATATTTCTTGAATGCATTAACCTTACTCATCAACCTGTCTTGTTTACAGAAATCTAAGCAGGGGTTTTTAGCCTAGGTCCCTGTATCTTCAACAGAGCTGTGAAGAGAATTCAGGGGGTTTGTAAACTTGGATGGGAAAAACTTTTACATGCTTTTCCTTTACTAACTCTTAACTGAACACAAACCATTAGAGTATTAGCAGTACCTGTGACCCTATCACGTGTGTAAATCATAAGCATTTGCATATCATGTTACATTGTATCAGATACCTCAAAATGTTGTTTATGTTCATCACTACTTCTAAACTATGATGATTAGGCTTACTGCTAGACTGATGTTTAATGCATGAATAAAGAAAAATATAGAATACTATATCATCAACATTTTCAAAAATAAAATAATTTTTTAATTTAAAATTAAATAACACTATAAACATGAAATTAATTGGTTTCCATTGTAATCCTATCTGTTTTATACATTAGTCTGAGAAATAGCTCATGGCCTTCACCAGAGTACCAAAGGGGTTCGGGATACATATGGGTTAAGGTATAGGCTATCTAAATTTAACTTCAAATTAATTAAAAATTAAGTTAATTTAAAAATTCAGATCCTTAGTGACACCACTCACATTTCGAGTGCCCCATAGCCACATGTGGCTAGTGGTTACCATAGCAGACAATATAGATACAGAATGTCCATCATTACAGAAAATGCTATCGGAGAACACTGGTCTGGAGCTTAATGCTTAATTTCTGACTTGTCTTTTCAGTGCCACACTTTGCCCCTAACCCCCAATACTATGGACTGCCTTTTCCTACATTAATATTGGGATTAGGTTGGGAGCACAGTGCCTTTCCCTTAAGACTCTTGCTGTCCTCCTGTTTGCGTTTAAGACTTTAACCCCAGTCTCTGCCCCGACCCCCAGCGCCACATTTGTTCAGAGAGCTGAGCTAGCCAGCACAATGTGGCAATGCAAAATCTCCTCTGTGTCATTCTCAAGCTCCTGCCCTGGTCCTGGGCAGAGGATATAGCTGGGAATTATTAAAGATGGCTGGAGTTGCCCCAGATGGGACAGCCAGAGACACAAGGCTCTGTCTTCTTGAGGGTCCCCCAGTACCTGTGCCCTGGCCCTAGATGGGACAGTGGTCATGCATGTGGTGCGCCCTTCGCCAAGCTGGGGCTCGAGAGGAAGTCCCGTTAGAGTGCCACGAGGGCTGCGGTGGGGCGGAGTCAGCAGTGGGGCCCTTGAGTCTTGTCCAAGCCAGGACAGACAAGACCACAAGGGCTGCAGCTGCCCAGTTCAGCAGGGGACTTCTGAACAGCCTGGGCTAATAGCAGACCAGTCACCCCTGCAGATACCAGCTAGCTCCTAGCTAGGGCCTCCCTCTCCCACACTGGCCCAAAGTCTTTGAGCTTCCCACATGCCCAGATACCATCTTGGAGAGGAACAGTGAGAGTGACGTAAATTGGAAAAACTGACTCACTCAAAAGAGACTGCTTACTGGGATAGCCTGAGTCTACCAGATTGGACCACAATTCAGTTCCTCCTGCACTTCTCACGAGTCAGTGGCACAGGGGTCAGGGGACACTTAAGGACAATTGGGTCTGTTATAGAAAGTTAAGAACCTATGTTCTCTTTGCACACCTGAGCCTGGGGTAAGTCTGAGACTGGGCTCTACCTGTCCTGAATGATGCAGACCCCTTGCTTGGGCAAAATATGGTCCTAGACATCTTCTGGCACTTGGTGAATGAGGTTCTTGTAAGATGTCCTCAGCTAAGCGGGCGGGGAGTCATCTGTTGGAGCAGTATCCTAATGTCACCGTACCCTTTCTACCTTCTTGTGCCCCCATAACAAGATAGCCCTGTGGTCCCTGGTTTTCCAGTCCTCCCAGCAGTCCTGGCCAAACCTGAGATACGTGCATTGCAGAGACCCTACCTCTGTGTGATGATGGATACCCATGGGGCTAATGTACTGCTGCTCCAAACCAGGGAAAATGCAGAGTGCTTTGTCTGCAGGTACTGGAGGTGGCAGGTGTACAGAACCATCAAGATCTCCCTTCTCCTGTTAGTGGTGTTGGTGATGGCGGTGTGTGTGTGTGAGCATGTGTGTGTGTGTGTGTGTGTCTGTGCAGAATGTTTAAGAAAGAGATGGTTTGGAGAATAGGGTTAGACTTAAGGTACAGCCCATTGCTTGCAGTGAGGTCTGCTGGCTAGGAAAGGATTAGAGAACTTGAAGGTATTCCTTCCCCAAGCAGAATACAACTAGCTTTGTTTCCAAGACTAACTCATTAGAGCATAAAGACTAAATTTAATTGGCTAGTAGCTTTGTGTGTGTGTGTTTCTTTATGTTCTGTTTTGTCCTGGGTTGAATAGTGTTCCCCCCAAAACTCATGTTCACCCAGAATCTCAGAATGTGCTCTTATTTGGAAATAGGGTCTTTGCAGATGTAATTAGCTAAGATGAGGGCATACGGGGCTAGCACTGCCTAAATTAATGTGACTGGTGCCCTTATAATAAGAGGGGATCACACACACACACACACACACACACACACACACACGCACGCACATTACATGTGATGACAGAGGCAGAGAACGGAATGAAGTGTTTGCAAGCCAAGAAACGGCAAGGATATCTGGCAACCACCAGAAGCTAGGAAGAGGCAAGGAAGGATTCTGTTACAGGTTTCAGGGGGAGCAGGACCCTGCTGACACCTTGCTTTTGGACTTCTAGACTCCAGAACTGTGGGATAATACATTTCTGGGTTTTTTTTTTTTTTTTTTCAGCACGGGGGCCTCTCACCTCTGTGGCCTCTCCTGTTGCGGAGCACAGGCTCCGGACGTGCAGGCTCAGCGGCCATGGCTCACGGGCCCAGCCGCTCCGCGGCATGTGGGATCCTGCCGGACCGGGGCACGAACCCGTGTCCCCTGCATCGGCAGGCGGACTCTCAACCACTGCGCCACCAGGGAAGCCCCATTTCTGTTGTTTTAAGCCACCTAGTTTGTGGTATTTTGTTATGGCAGCTGTAGGAAATCCATGCTGGTGCTGGGGAGAGGTCATGACAGTACATGCTTACATTTAATGATACATGCTTTCGGGTGTCAGAGTCATGTAACAATTAATAAGCCAGCCTAACTAGGAACACTAATCTTCATTAACAATTCCCTCAAATATTTAAGAGAGTCCAAGTATAAGGTCTAGAGTGACTGTTACTAAAATGCCCTGCCCTGCCCTAACTTCCTCCCACCAAATTCCTAGCCCCACCAAACTTTTATCTAAGTGCATTCTGTTTCCCTCCTAGTTCGCCTTTCATCTTGCCTGGCAATGAAGAGCTCAATTCCCCAAACACAGGACTGGGTCAGATCCACTCCCCCTACCCCCAGCCCGCCTCACCCCCTGTGGAACAGTCTTCTATTTCCCATTCAGATTTCTCTGGCGAATCTTTCTGCAAAGCTTTTCCTTTCCTTAGAGAAAAGGGCGGGCAAGAAGCTAAGCAGGCGGGGGGGGGGGGGGGGGGGGCGGGCGGGGAGGGGGGTAGGATAGGCTCTGAACACCACACATTAAGCATTTTTATCCCACCATCACCATCTTCCCTTTGGTTCCCTTGGAAGGAATAACTCGATTAGTGAAGTAGTTACATAGAAATCAAGCCTTTGAAATCTCTGCAGTTTTTATTGTGTGACTGAAGCTGACGATCCTTCCAGTCATTTATTATACTCACCCCTGGACCATCACAGTTTGTTTTTCTCTAAATGTAGGTCTGGGAAGGGAACCAGTTGGAGGAAGAGAAGGGGACTAAGGATAAGTGTTTTAAGAGAACTTCTTCCCTTCCCCTCCCTCCAAGGTTTTTTGATGCAATCTCAAATGATGTTCATTGTGAGCAATGATGAGAAGATACATGAAATGCACGTTTTCCTAAGAAAATGCTACAGTATAGAGGCTTCACAGTGAAGGCAGTGATTGACCGTACAGAAAAGAACGTGTAAAATATAGAACATAAACTCTCCCTAGAGTTGTAAAAAGGAAGATAAAAATGCGGACACCAATGACGAAATTCATTAGTGCCCATTTTTAATAACGTGATTCCTATTACTTTTTTCAAGAACACTTTAATCTTCCTGCCTCCCTTTGTATTTTTTAAATTTTTGAAAGGGCTGTGAAGGCTCACGGCTGGGTCTTGGGGGAGACATTGTAATTAGAGACATAAAAACAGCAAGCACAAGTTCACATGGAAAATATCTCAACTGTGGTCATCATGACATGGGTTTGGGAATAAGCCACCTCATTCCACAAGACAAAACTGGGAGAAAATAACTGAGTCATAGAGATGTAGAACTGAATTCCCAAGAAAATATGGAACACCCACTCCAGGGTACACCTCTGAAGATACCACATTTATCTCAGGCCAAGTATTATTTATAGAATATTGCGTTATTCACCTCCAGCTGAAACGAGGGACATAGAATGAATATTTTTAGATTGATGGGTGTCAGATTTTACATTTTCCCAAGACTTCAGCCCCCTTGATCACTCATGTGGAAAGCAATTTAAGGAGAGAGATTTCAGAGTTATTTACTATGATGAAGAGACTTCGGCCCTCATGATCCCAGCCTCCTGGCGTTCATGTGTTTGTGTAATCCCCTCCCTTTGGGTGTAGCTGGGACCTGTGGCTTGCTTCTAACCAATAGAATATGGCAAAAGTGATGGGACGCCATTCACATAATTACATTCTGTTATATGGCAAGGTGGATGGGCTATCACTCTCATGATTACATTACACTGTACAAGACTCTGCTTTGTCTATGGAGTCTTGCTCTACTTACTGGCTTTGAAGAATCAAGCTTTTATGAGTCCTACAGCAGTAAATGGAATGAGCTTGGAAGGACACCTTTCCCCAGCTGATCCTGCAGATGAGAACCCAGCCCTGGCTGACACCTTGACTGCAGCCTTTTAGAAGACCCAGAGAAGGTGTGCCAAGACTCCTGACCTACCTAAACTGTGAGATAGCAAATGTATGTTGCTTTAAATCACTAAGTGTGGTAATATGTCATGAAACAGTGAAAAGTAAATACACTTACTTTGATAACTTATTTTTCTGACCAAGGATTCTTGGAGTGGGTTTATTTCTTTAAGGGTTTGAAAACTGTTGGCTTACTTTCATGATCAATGTATATATGATGTCCTCATACACAAGGATATTTTTTCTTTGTGGTAGAATTGACCTAGGCCACAGCACCAAAGAGCCTTGTATGAACAACATTTTGCACATACATCAAGCCATCTTCTGACTTTTAGCAGCAAGTGATTCTCAAACTCCTTCTTAGAATTGAGCTTGGCCTGAAAACTTTGCTCAAAAATCCGATGTGACTGCTGGTGAAACTGTAATGGATTGAAACTTTTTGGAGGGTATAGTTGTAGTATAAGCTAAGCTCTGAATATATGCATGCCATTTGACCTAGAAATTTCCTTTTTAGAAAGTTATCTCAAGGATATAGTCAGACAAATGTTCAAAGAAGTATGCACAAGGGTGTTCATTACATCATTATTTATAATAATGGAAAATTGAAAACATCCTAAATGATCAAATAGGTTAATTAACTTAGAGCCCATCCATACAATGAAATACCTTGTAGCCATTTAACTGTGGATGTATAATTTTTGGCCACAGAAAAGTGTAAGCAAAAATAAAAAAGGGGCTTCCCTGGTGGTGCAGTGGTTGAGAGTCTGCCTGCCGATGCAGGGGACACGGGTTCGTGCCCTGGTCCGGGAAGATCCCACATGCCGCGGAGCGGCTGGGCCCGTGAGCCATGGCCACTGAGCCTGCGCGTCCGGAGCCTGTGCTCCGCAACGGGAGAGGCCGCAACAGTGAGAGGCCCGCGTACCGCAAAAAAAATAAAATAAAATAAAATAAAAAATAAAATAAAAAAGAATATATGATTTGTAATATGTCCCCGTTTGTGTGTGTGTGCGTGTGTGTGTAAAATATACATATACACTGAAAATAAAACTGGATATGCATAAAAATGCTAACAGTGATTATATCTTGCTAGTGAAATGATGGATAATTTTATTTAATAATTTCCTGGCTATATTTTCTCATGTTTCTACAATGTTCACACATAATTTGTATCATTTTAAAAACTCATAGTGTGGTTTTTTGGTTTATTTTTTGTTTTTTAAGTGAGGCTGCCTGTTTCTAATTCCTGGTCTCTTGGTGGATTAGGTCTGGCTGATGGTCGAGAGACCCAGTGGACCTTGCTACCTGACACTGAGAACATGATCTCTGCACACTAGGTCTGCATCCTCCCACTTCTGTCCCCCAGAGAGTTTGCCAAATGCATGTAGCTGTCACCCAGTCTTGGCCCAAGCTCACCCAACTGACGCATACTTCAAAAACAACACTATCTGAAAAAGAAATATTTTCCCATAGCATCGTGTTAAAATCCGTCCCCAAAATACTGTACAACAGATCCAACCTAAATCAACCCAAAACTATTTCTGTGCTGGGCGTTGGTGGTAGAGATTGCTTTGTAAAATGTTTAAATGCTCAAGGAGCAGAAGGCTGTTAAAACCTAATTATTTGTCCTCTAAACACTTACTAGATTATCACTGTCATCTGTAAAACCATTTACAAAAAAGCACACATTACGTATCTTTTATCGTTTGGAAAATAAAATTGTGCTCTATTAAGCGTTCTTTAGTCTTTCCTTTTATCTTCTTCCTCTAGATTCTTCATAGATGTATTTTAAGAGCACAAAGAGATGCAGAGAGTGTGGGAGAGAAGGGTTAGGATGATAGAGACAAAGGGTGGGGTGAAAGAGTCCGGGAATTTATGGTAATTTAGTGCCTACCACGTGCCAGTTGCTGGACCAGGTGCTGGGATGCCCTCCCCACTAACAAAGGAGGATGGGGGAGGCTCAGAGAGGCCCAGACAACACAAAGGTTTAGGGTAAAAACAAGAAAGAAAAAGCACAGGAAATGGGGACATTATAAGCCCATAGTCTTCGGGGAGTCACTGAACTGGAATGCTTTGTTGCATTAGAAAGGGAGAAGGAAGCCACAGAGGCAAGACTCCCTCAAACTTTCCTTTTTACAAGCCTGTGGTCACAAATGGGCACATTTAGCAGGAGGTCAAGTGTAGAGTAGTCTGTTGTTCTTGTTAAAATGGGACACGGGGCTGAAGTGAAGGAGGTACTAGATAGGGTAAGGAGCGGGTGAGGAAATGGGGAAGAGGGAAGAGAATAGAGTTACCATTTTTAGGTAATAACCTGGTCTCGGTGAGGAGGAGAAAGGGTTGGGGAGAGGCAGTAGTGGTTCCATTATATGATAGTGAGACCTCCCCTGCTTTATTAAAAGGAAAGACAAAAAGCTGAAAAGAAAAAAAAAGATGACTCAGCCTTTTGGCCAGGCCTCAAAGAATATGGAAATTATTGAATAATCAGGCTTCACCAAGAGAAAAGCAGGAGGCAGAGGGCTACGATCTGAATGCTGTGTCCCTCCAAAATTCATATGTTGGAATCCTACCCCCGAAAGTGGTGGAATGAGGAGTTAGGGCCTTTGGGATGTTGATCACGAGGGAAGGACACTCATGATTAGGATTAGTGTCTTTGTGAAAGAGAGCCTGCTTGTCCCTTCTGTCCCTGAGGTTAGGGTGAGAGACAGCCATCCAGGAGGAAGCAGGCTTTCACTGACCCTGAATCTGCTGCCGCCTTGATCTCAGATTTCCCAGCCTCCAGAACTGCGAGAAATAAATTTCTGTGGCTTATAAGCTGCGCAGTCTATGGTATTTTGTTAAAACAGCCCAAGCAGACTAAGACACTGAGCAACCTTGAGGTCAGGGCTCATGGAGACAATGCCACAGTTTTCCTCCCCGTGCCCTGACTGACTGACCCTCCTTGTTGTCTAGTGCACTGCCATTAGCCTGCCTCTGCTGTTTGTTTCCGCCTCTGCGGGTCACGCCATGGCTGCTTCCACTACTGTAACTGACAGGCTCTCTGTATCCTCAGCTCAGTTCCTGAGACAGAGGATCTGATTGGTTCAGTTAGTTATTATTGTCACCAATGGACAAAGTTTGCATGTTAGACCACCTTATGGATCACTAGCTATCCTATAGATTATCTGCCTTTGGTCCACGTGCTTTTCCTATCCAAGAAGCAGGATCATGTGGTATAGATCTGGACCACCCACTCTCCAAGAACCACCTAGGACTGTTTGCCCCAGCAAGGAACTGTGAGAGGAGGAGGGGCCCAGACTGTAACAGTTGTGTCAAGAACCTTGAAGGGTCTAAGATTTTACCCTACTTGCAAGTTAACAAATTAGCCTGCTGTAGTTTTGTGAAGGCTGGTAGAAGACATGAGACTTCGGGTTCAGAGACAAAGGACCGCTTATTACTCACAGCAACGGCAGCAGTCAGAGCATCCGTATTTGTGTCAGCTTCCTGACCCCCAATTCCCGTAGGATGATGAGAAGAGGACCAGGTGACTCTGTTTGCATGGGAACTTCATTACAGGAGAGGAACCTGAGCTTAGGGAACCTGAACATCTATAACGGCAGTAAGCGTTCTGCCCTTTGCATCGGAGGGAAAGACTATTTCTATCTGTCAAGGCTGTTCACTATACAAACATCCTTGAAAAGATATTCCCAAAGGGAGTGAGTCTCCCCGCTCACAAGATGTGCAAAACTCAGGAGACACATGGAAACTGTTTCTACCAACAAGTTTCTTTCCTGATACACCCCCAAATGATGATGTATCTGTTCTGGAGGTGGTTGATTAGGGTACAGAACTCAGAATAAAGGAAGTACACGAGGCCACATTAAAACAAAAATGTTTTTTTAAGTAGTCAGAATTCATCTTTGGATTTCCCTCTAACCTCTCCACAATGTCTTCAAATGCTTCCTGCCTCATCTGCTCCTTAAGTCAGGGCCCCTGAACCCCCTCAAAGCTCGCCTGCTCTGAGTCATACTGTCTTTGACTCCATCATATTTCAACAAACTTTATTTTAATTTATTTTTCACACATACAAATCCATGCTGCATTCTAAGCATTTTTCTATTAACTTGTTTAATGTTTATACCAGCCCTAGATGGTAGGTACTATTATTATCCCCATTGTTCAGACGAGGATGTTGTGCTATTACAGTTATTCTAATAAAATACAAGCACTTTTGTGGAAACAGGCCGTAATAGCTGAAGCTCTAAATGGTTCTAGAAATGTTTAAAGGATTTGTAGAGAAACAGGAAGCAACACGAGCTACTCTAGCGGTCCTCTGGTAGGAATTTCAGAACAATGGAGAGTACACCTGTGGAGAAAGGGACCCGTTAACACGCTTTCGATGATTCTCCTAGAGTGGTCCGGGTGCAGGGAGGGTCCAGAGCTACCTGTTTCAACCCATGCCTAACTGCCGCTCAGATGCACTCTGAGTAATTGGCTGGTTATCTGTCCACAGCCAGGACGGTGTCTAGTTCACTGGTGTATCCCCAGTGTTCAGCCAGTGCCCAGTTCCTCATGGGGGTCCCAAAGTGCACTGAATGACTGACGGTCTGACTGAATGAATGAATGGGAACCAAGAAGCTCTGACCTTCATTTAAGCAAGAAAGTCGTCCTGGACTAGAAACAGCTGATGTAATTTCATCTTCAATCAAAGGGCGAAGCTATGGCTCAGCACAGAAAGGGAGGAACTTATTTCAGACTTACAAGATAATAGAAGAAAGGAGGACCAAATAGATATTTTTAAAAAGCATTTGACTGGAAAGACAAAACAAAACAAAACAAGGGAGAGAGGAAGGAGGATGTGGTTGAGGGTTCCCCAGGTCAATCGGAATAAATTGAACACAAAGTGAAAGGCAATGGGTAAAACTATCAGGCAGGCAGAAATGCTGGATGCTCCAGTTCCAGGAAATGACTAGAGAAGGAAGTTGATAGAAGGTAGGAGAGGGATATCAATGATGATGATTGCTACCATGTATGAATAACATGCTGTCCCAGGAAGGATTCTCACTGCTTTGTGCTTATCAACTCACTTCAGCCGGACTCTGTGAAGTAGATTCTATTGTTATCACCACCATTTTACAAATGATAAAACTGGGTAACAGAGAGGTTAAGTAACTTGTTCAAGGTCACACAGCTTGTAAGTAGCAATGCTGACGTTTGAATCTAATTTGCTCAGAGTCTGTATCACTTACCATTTATCACCTCTTCTATGACACAGACTACCTCTATGTAAGGGCAGCAGCCATGTCAAATAAATCAACAATTTAAGTTTTTTTAAGTGTTTTTCTTATGCAAAAGTCCACTCACCCTCCAACACCTTATAACCACATTGCACACTCCCCTCAAGCCCCTCCCCTATAGAAATTCTAGAGCTGCCATCTTACTAACAGCTGGCTAAGAGTTGAAAGTAGAGACGAGCAGAGACCCTTAGGATAGGAAGCAATTCAACTGCCCCAAAACTAGAGGGATTCCTCAAAAACTAAATGTAGTGTAGGAAATAAAATAAAGATGGGGAGGGGAGCTGTTTTAGATTACAAGTGGCTAGAGACACATACTACCAATAAAATGCATGAAACTTAATTTTTAAAACATCCATAAAAGACAGTTGAGGAATGGTTAAAAGATCTACCACTGAACTAGATAATAGATGATATTAAGGAATTATAATTTTCTCAGGTCTGATCATGGCAATGTGGTCATGTAGGAAATGCTCCATATTCTTAGGAGAAGCCTGCTAAATGACGCTTTGGGGGTTGACGTGTCATGATTTCTGAACCTAACTTTCCAATGGCTCAGAAAGAAAAATAGAAAGGTTGATTGATCAGTCAGTCAAATATGGCAGAATGTCAACAATTGTTGGATTTGGTGGAGGCTGGACAGTTGTGCACTGAAATATTCTTTTAGGTTTTTTTGGTTTTTTTTGGTGGTACACGGGCCTCTCACTGTTGTGGCCTCTGCCGTTGCGGAGCACAGGCTCCGGACGCGCAGGCTCAGAGGCCATGGCTCACGGGCCCAGCCGCTCCGCGGCATGTGGGGTCTTCCCGGACTGGGGCACGAACCCCGCGTCCCCTGCATCGGCAGGCAGACTCTCAACCACTACGCCACCAGGGAAGCCCTCTTTTAGGTTTTTTTGTGTTTTATTTTCATAGGTTTTGGGGGAAAGAACCTAGAGGAAGGAGGCAGTGATTACTTACAGATTGGCTGAAGAAGGCAGGGAACTTGGCCAATGAGAAGGCCTTCCGAGGTGAGTTACAAAGCTCAGGATAAGGCCACACAGGGTTGGATGCAAATTCTTTCTCAATAAAACAGAATCCAGACAGAGCACCGGATGGGAGATCTGGCAGACTTCCAGTAAAGATAGCAGGGGCAGCTGTAGAAGTCATAAAACTGCCTGGACTCATCTCTAAAGTCAAGAAGAGCAGACTCAAGATGGGGAAACATGTGTGTTCTAGTGGTTTGCTGTGAACAGCTGGAGCTGGTCTGCCAGAATTGAAACCCTCACTCCACTGCTCGCTAGTTGTGAGATCTTGGGCCAGTTACTTAACTGCTCTGATACCAGCTCCCTCGACTAGCACTTAACTCATGGAATTGTTGGGCATGAAGATGAAATAGAACAATGTATATAAAATACTTAACTAACGTAGGGCATGGTCCCGCAGTGAGCATTCAACAAATGTTGCTCTCATTTTTATCACACAGTAGAGAAGGATGGGGTAAAAGAGAACACTTGTTTGCCACTGACGATGGCAGCAAAAACATCCCAACCCACATCTCCTGCAGCTTTACAATTGCATGTATGTTCCGGGGATTTAATTTCTTTCAAGCGAAATTGTGTGGCTCAGGACTAGCAGCGATGCTGATGACGTTAAACAGTGGAGGAGATTAAGCTGCAGCATGGAAAACAAACACTGCGGGCTCTCCTTCAGTGTTTATCTTCAGCAATACCTCATCTTTGCATGGATAATTACCTCTCGGCGGCAGACAGTTATCCAGCATCAACGGATAATTCCATTAACCTCGTCACTTAAACCCACCCTCTCGGGCTGCTCAGGGTCTCCTGGCTGCTTGTAAAATTTTAGGGGCCTCGTATCACTTTGGAATTAAAAAGGGAAAGTAAATTTTTCAAGCACATTAATTTTTCCCTGAACAAACCTCGGCACATCCTTGACTCACCGTTCCTAAAAGAAGTATTGGTGCCAAGGATATTATCTGTAACAATTCAGTGCCAACTTTAGCGTGGATTCGAGGGTTGCTGATAGTAGAACATTACCAGTCACTGATGAGCCGGTTTCTAGCAGGATGAAAAATAGGTGGGGGAACATGATTCCTGCCAAATTTGAAATGTTAGAAAGCTTTCTGGCCACAAAACCCAGATCATATATACACTTAGCAGACATGATGGTGACCCAGAGATTTTTACCAAAGAAAATAAATGAAGCAAATTTCATGAGAAATGCCACCTATGCTTCCGTTATTTAAAATAAGAGTGTATACTGTCCGTCTAGACCTTCGATCAGAAGCTCTCCTTTCACTGATCTCATGGCTGGTTGGCAGTTTTAACAGAGAGTGAGAGTAATTAGCAATAATCTCCTATCTGTGAAGAGACTTACAGTTTACAAGGAGCTTCCCTCCGATATGTCACTTAATCCCCAAATCCTCACGATAGACTTGCCACTTAGGGCTGTTACTCCCTCCCTCGACAAGCACCTCCCCCACACCCCCCTTATCACAGATAAGGACCCTGAGGCCCAGAGAGGTTAAACTGGTACCTGACATCGTGTGTCAAATACGACGGAGGGAGAACTGGAATGGAGGTCTTTGGACTTCGAAGACCTACGTGACTTCTCTTTGAGAGAAGGGATATGTTTATCGTTTCATTTTCCTGTGTGCAGGGGGCTTCGGGCTTTCTGTCGGGGTAAAGATTTATCTCCTTTCAAAGATAGGAAGTCAGGGTGTCCGCAGAGCACACATTTCCCCCCCCCCGGGCTGACCCCAAGATGACCTTTACACTCATCTTCACTATCTGTTAATTCCTCGTGTCTGGGTTCCCACGAAAGTGTTGACAGCATGAATGAATGAGGTGAGATAAAGGATGCGTCGCACAAAGCTGACGCATAGTAGGCATTCAGAAAAGGCCTCTTCTAATGGAAAAACAATATTTATTTACTAGCTCCGGCAGCAGATTTGGTCAGGAAAGAGGTCAAAGGGTTGACTTAAATTAGGTTGGAAGGCTGGCGGCGATTCAATTACCCATAACCCTCTAGTCTCTCCTGCCAGCCATGATGAATGGAGGCTGGCTAAACGGGTTGGGATTAGCAACGCTGCAATCAGCCCTTTCTGGAGAATGAAGATGTGGGAATTATCTAACAAGCATTCTGAGGCTGGACGAGATTCCTTAGGTTGGAAATATCCTTGTGGTTTAGCCTAATAACAGGAGGGCTCAGATTTGGAGACAAAGGGCATATATGACAAACCTGGGCAGTCCTTGCTCCTCGTTTTTCTCCATTACACTGGCCTTGTAGCCCCTGTCTGACGTGGATAAATTATCATCGAGGGCTGTGGATGGTTTGCATACAGATCCTTAAAGAACATCTTGCTCTTGGATATTTGGGACATATATTAGGGAAAGAGGTCAAGTGAAAATTAAAAAACGGCATCAGTTAAAATAAGAAAAGAACCTATCCTGGTTATCCGTGCTTTCCTTTTTTCCAATATGGATTTCCCTTCTCAACCTCACCCTGAGGCTTATCTAATCTTATTCCAGTGATGGAGAACCCAGGGCCCAGTTACAGGTTTTTTGTTTTGTTTTCTCTTGTTTTGTTTTTTGTTTCTGTTTTTCATATAAAAACATTCTTTTAGAGCTGGTCTCGGGGAAGGTATTTTGAAAATATGATGATAATAATGCTGTCAGCTTGTTTGTTTTTTCATTATTATCCACTGACTTTTAGGAACCTGTTTTCAAAAATTTTCAGTCCTCCTGCCTTTGTCCAGCAACAGCGCATCTTCTGTCAGCAGGTGAGGGAAGCCCAGGAAGACACAACATATATTTTCCCTTTTTGTTATAATTCGCCTCCATTTCTGGCCAGCCGTGATTTCAGAGCCCAAAGCCTGTAGCCTGTCCTGATTTGCATAGCTGGCTTCTGGAAGCAAGTTAAGGAATCATTAAGACACCTACCCTTTGCCTGCTCCTTGGCCGAGTTGCTTAATTAACTTAGTTAAAATGCGGTCCAGTGTTATGAGACTAATTGCATTTATGTGTCTTAATAACTTATCTGTTCCTATGCAATTGCCTACTTCACTCTGATAAAAAATATATACACGTGATGTGATGTATGGATATTCAAGCTCACAAAATGAGCTCAAACTTGAAAGGGATCCAGACTACACCACCATTTATTATTTTTAGAGCATTACCTAGTCATTTTGATTAATTTGCTTGGAGTGCTTTTCCCTGCAGCTCTCCAGGGAGAGGTGGGGGAAAAGATGGTAAAACATAAATTTCCTTTGGTGACGAGTTCACATATGTTTAGAACTGTAACATGGCAAATCATTGCGAAATCTTCTAATGGATGCCTGTCCCATGCCAAATAAACCCAGGACCCAAAGCACATAAAGAAATAATTGAAAGACACTGGACTGGATCCAAAAGGCCATGGCTAATGTTTCACCTAATCTCTCTCCAGGTCTCTCCTGCCTGCGGCAGTCGCCCTACCTACCAGATAGGCACTTCAGAGCTTCCTTGCAGCTGCTTCTTGGCTGTTTGCACCCTTTAACCCCCTGGCAGAGGAATGAGAACAAGTATGAAGCCAAAAGTATAAAGGTGGAAAGATCAGCACTCGAAATAGGAAGGTGGGGCTGTTGGAGGTTAGCCCATGTCTTTTGAAAGAGTTAATTCCCCTCTGATGGCTTTGGGGGCTGATCTGGGACAGACATCAGCCTGCCTAGGACTGGCCCGGGGCCAGGGAGAGGTCCCCAGGTGGCACGGGTCAGGGTCAGATCCCAGATCCTGGGACTCTGCAATATAGGGAGGTGGGGTGTAAGAGCTGGGAACAACAGTTTCAAAAAAAAAAGCCCATTTTGTTTTCAGTTCTTTTTACCTTGGCTCTGTCTCTTGCATAGCAGGCTCCAGAACCTTAGAAGCTAAGGGTGGGGTTGGGTAGGGCTTGGCGATTTTTTTTTCTTAAAGGGAAAGAATAAGGAAGTCTCCTGAAACATTTACACTTTGCTTGAAGTTGATCATAGTCACGAAGAAAACCATTGAGCAATGCCTGGTTGTATCTCTCTGGAACTGGCATTTGCAAAGGTGGCATCAACACGGCAGAGGGGAGCAATGGAGGAATTTGGACCTGCGCGATATCTATGATGTTAGCTATTGATGATTTCCACTGGTTTAAGCCAGGCTTTGAGCTTCAAGATAATATGCCTGGAATTGGCAACAAAATGATCATCTATTGTAGGGGCACATCTGTATTTAGATACTATATTCTACACTTAAAAAAAAAAACCCACAAAACTGCAACAAACAAAAAAAGGGGCAAAAAACCCCAACACCATTCCCTCCACCAGCCCCCCCAAAAAAGAATTTTAGCTGAGTTTCAGCCTTGGGATTTATTTTTTAAACAAGAGAGGCACATTATATATTATAAGAAAACACAATATATGAAAATTCAAAAATCCAAATTAAATATAGAGAAATACAGCATCTTACAAAAAGATTTGTTATAGAGCCTTTTTTTTTTTTTTTTTTGCGGTACACAGGCCTCTCACTGTTGTGGCCTCTCCCGTTGCGGAGCACAGGCTCTGGACGCGCAGGCTCAGCAGCCATGGCTCACAGGCCCAGCCGCTCCGCGGCATGTGGGATCTTCCCGGACCGGGGCACGAACCCGTGTCCCCTGCACCGGCAGGCGGACTCTCAACCACTGCGCCACCAGGGAAGCCCTGTCATAGAACCTTTTAAGCAAAAACTCCTTAAGTATTGTTCAACTAGGGATTGATGTGTATGTTAACATTTTAGGATCTTGTACAGGAAAGTTCCCCTCTGTAAATATCATTCTTATCATGCAATATGCAGGGTACCTGCGGTTGAATCCCAGCTTCACCATTCATATGCATGTGACTGTGGCCTAGTTACTTCACTTCTCTGAGTCTCAGTTTCCCCATCTGTAAACTGAGGGCAGTATACACCTGGCTCGTAAGATTTAAATGAGCTGCAGTATGTTCTTCATGGCTCTTAGCTTCCCGTGGGCTCTCCTTTCCCCCTCACTGAGACCACATGGGGCAGCCAGCAGGCAACAAAAGAAAATTCAGCCCTTCTTTGCAGCTTTAGATGTTTCAGATTTATGTCAAGTAAGATGTAGCTTCAAACAAATTGGGTCCAGACAGCAATGGCTGTTTCTGCCTTTCTTATATCTATTTATTTTTTAAACAAATATTTCTATAGCACTTACCACGTGATAGGTACATTGCAGGCACTTGACAAATACTGATTCATCTAATCTTTCATAACAACCATATGAAAAGTATACTATTATTCCCATTTTACAGTTGAGGAAGCAGAAACACAGATTGCTTAAGTAACTGGCCCAAGGTCATATAACAGGTAAGTGGCACAGCCAGGATCTGGACCCAGGCAATCTAGTCCATTCCCTCAGCAGCTGTCATGGGCACGTTCTTTATCTGGGAAGCCTTGCTGAGCCCAAAGCAAGCTGGACAAAATATCAGGGCCAGTCCTGCACATTAGAAAATAACAGCAGGGCCAGAGGTACTAAAGTTGCAAAAGTCTCTGTTGATAAGCTTTGTGTAGCCACAGCCTCAAACCAGGGATACCTAGATGAGGTTGGCTGCAAAAGCAACAGGCTGATTTCCCAGGCCTTCGGGGCTCTGCCCATCTCTCCACTCCCACTGCCTTGGAGGGTGCAGCCTTGGCTCAAGTTTCTTCATCCTTCCTCACCCTCTTGGCTCAGTGAATATGAATTTCTGGCTGTTGCAGCCGGCGTGGATGGGAAGGTGGCAGAGGGAAGCATGAAAGTACTCAAGAAAAAAGAAATAACTTGTTTGAAATTTTTAATAACGTTTATTTTTTTATGACAAAAGCAATATGTGTTTGCGGCAGACATTGCAAAGTGGTTGACTCACCTTTCATTTCCCAACTCCCTTCTCTCTTCTGCTTTCCAGCTAGCAGTAGTCATGTGACACAGATCTGGCCTATGAGGCATCAGTCTGTCATGGAGTCCCTGGGAAAGCTTTTGTTTTCTTGAGAGAGGCACTGGTCCTTCTGGTTCCCCTTTCTTCTCTGAATGCACATGTGATGACTGGGCAGCAGTGGCCACGTTAAGGCCATGAAGGAAAAACCATGAAAATTTCAGACATTGGTCCTCGCCTTGTTGAGCTGCCGAACCACTGTAGTTTGGAGTTCTGTTACTTGTAGCCAAGAACAATCCTATCTACATAATGTTCTGTACAATGTTCAGTGTAGAAAAGTCAGAAAATACAGAACAAAAGAGAAAAGAATAGAGGAAAATATCACCTGTAATCCTACCATCCAGAAATAACCAAAATTAGTATTTCAATATATAGCTCTTCAATTTACAGTTTTACAAAAATATGAAATAATGCTCTACAAACACTTTTTTGTGATTGATTCTTTTCCTTCCTATGTGCTATGGCCATCTTTCTATATTCATCTATTTGTCTGTATAAATGTTCCAAAGTTTATTTAACCAATTCCCTATTGTTGAATATTTGTTATTTCCAATTTTTAACTATTGTAAACAATGATAGTGTGAACATGTTTGCATCTTTGTCTGATTTTTTCCTTAGGATTATTTCCTCAGGATAAATTCAGAAAATTGATGTGAATTGCTGGATCAAAAAGAATGTACATTTTTTAAGCTTTATATCCCTATAGATAAAATGCCCTTCAGAAAGGTTTTACCAAATTTTATACTTCACTTGCAGTGCATGCCTTTCCCCTACATCACCATCAATACCGGGAATCATCATCTTTTAAAAATGTCCATCAGTTTAATAGACTGCATATAGTTTAATTTGAATTAATTTAATAATTGAGTTTGACATATTTCCATGGCATCATTTGCCATTTCTAATTCTATTAATCACCGGTTATGTGCAACACACTGGGCTAGGTAATTTGGATATGTTATTTCTTTTAATCCTCCCAAATCCATTATCTTTTATGTTGTGGATGAGTAAACTACAGCCCAGAGAGATTGAGTAATTTGCTCAAGATCACACAACTAGTAAGCCATCAAACTGGGCTTCATAACTAGGTCTTCCTGACGCCAAAGTAGACACTATAATTAATAAAGGGATGGTATAATTTCTCAAGTCCTAGCTGAGTCAGCCAGGAACCAGTAGGAAAGAGATGGCACTCTCCAAGGGATAACTGAGGAGAGTTCGTGGAAGGAACTATTTACAGGGATGTGGGGAGGGTTAAGGGACCGTCAAGGGCTGATGAAGCACCAAGGGACTATCAAAGACAGGAAGCCATGGTCATCCCAGGCCTGAAGGGGCAGAAAGAGAGACCTCTTATGGGGACCTAGTGATACCTGTAGCCGCGGGAGAGTGGCTGCCTGACAGGAGCTGTGGCCATTGATAGAGGAGCGCAGCAACTTCCAAAGCACAGAGCAAGGGGGCACAACAGTACACCCAACTCTGATTTCCTGCCGGGGACGCCCATTGACCAAATCCAACCAGAAGCCAGAGGACAAGAAAGCCTGGGTGACTCATCCATGGAAACCAACCTCTGGGACACATGCAAGGGAAAGGAGGGTGGAGAATGGACCTACTGGGGCATGTTAGCTCTTTATTACCTTTCCAAGAGTGGAACTATATCACCCGGCAACTAACCATTGATACACTTTAAAATCCATGTGCAAGGCTGCTTTAAGATTAAGTGCAACCATGAAATGAAGGGCTTAGACAGTTTGGTATATAGAAAAGACTAAATAAGAATGAGATTTTATTGTTTTCACACTTAGAATTAGCACCAGACATGGATCACTCTAGAAGATTCTTCTCATTATTCTTTTTTCCATTGGCAGCTCAGCCCTCAAACCACTGGCCATAAAATGACAACAAACCATAAAAACAAAACAAAACAAAAAACAAAATAGGGACTTCCCTATTAAGAATCCACCTGCCAGTGCAGGAGACACAGGTTCAATCCCTGGTCCGGGAAGATCCCACATGCTGCGGAGCCCGTGCACCACAACTACTGAGCCTGTGCTCTAGAGCCTGCGAGCCACAACTGCTGAGCCCATGTGGCACAACTACTGAAGCCCACTCACCTAGAGCCCGTGCTCCTCAACAAGAGAATCCCTCGCTCGCCTTCATGCAGCAATAAAGACCAAACACAGCCAAAAAACAAAACAAAACAAACAAAAAAAACACAAAATAAAAGAAAGGAAAAAAAAACCCCAATTTCTTCTCCTTGGGAACCCACTTGGGCTCATTTCCCAAACTCCCTTGCACTAAGCTATGGCCATAGGAGTGAGTTCCCGCTAATGAGAACTCACCAGAGCAGCACTGATGAGCACAGCTTCCAGGCCTGACCCATAAGAACCTCTCACACGTGTTCCTCTGCCACCTCCTCTTTTGCCAGCTCAATGCCAATGAACAAGACATCCTCTGAATCCCTGTTTTGAGAAAGACAGAGCCCCTTGTCAGTCTGTGTCTGAGCAGAGCTCCCACCCCATCCAGCCCCTCCTGACTTGGAATTGCCTTGGCTCCTTATGGAAATGCGAACTATGAGTTAATGATGTTAAGCTATTGACACATTACAGCTTCTGCACAACAGCGTCTAGTGCTATCGTCATTAAGACAAAGACGGCCATGTTAGTGCAATATTCAGACAAGGACCCAAACGGAGGCTAACAAACGCACAGTGAGGCTTCTCAGGAAGGAAACCTCCAAGTCTAAGGCCCCCAACTTTCCTTTCTCCAATGAGAACTTAATGGTGGTTTACTTGAGTTATTATGCGCTACCAAGAATCTCTGTTAAAAACCCCTTACACGGAGTAGAAAGTTCCCAAAGTGAGAGGCTGGGCACTGCATGCCATCAGTTTGATAACGTTTGGGTTCACACACAGCCCTCACCCCTTCAGAGCAGTGGACCTCGGGCAAGTGACCTGACCTCTCTGAGTTCACATGTACAAGGAACTGAAAACCGTGTCAGACACACAAGTGGCACTCAGTGCAGGCTTGATGAATAAGAGATTAAAGTGAGAAGACGAGATGGATGTTTGGTCCCTCCCCTCTCTTGCTCAACAAAGCCTGTGTCTGACTCCTGTGTCTCCTTCTTTCAGAAGGAGGTGGGTGGATAGTGATTGGCAGGAAGAGGGGGACAAACGAAGGATAACGGCATGATCATGGCCAGCTCCTTGTCTTATTCCCTCTTCCTCTGAGGTTGACACAGATGCCCCCTCCCTCTGTGAGAGCCCCTCCAGCCTACTGGTGCCTCCTGAAGTATAACACTGGAGCTGGAAACCAGACTCCAGGTTCAGACTGCCTGGGTATGAATCCTGGCTATCTCTCTCACCACCAAGCACCTCGGACATGCTTGGACTAAGTGGCTGCTCTAAACATTAGCTATCATAACTGTTACTGCTTTAGTCAAACCCCTCAGTACCTGTCAGCAGATAGAGGCATTCTGAACAGGTCATTGCCTTTCCCCATTGGCAGGTGCCAACACCTATCCCACCCCAAGGAGGCATCTCGTCTTGAAGCCTGTGCTCCCTTCCATATGCTATTTGACTGAATGCCACCAAGTCAGAAAAAGTTTTTTTTAATGATTTATGAGTCTCATAAATAGACTAGAAGAAAAGGAAAAACCTCAGAATTACTAGGGCACAGGCCCCTGCTCTAGTCTTACAAAGACAGTGTGATGGATGGATAGATGATCTGGTTACATCAAGTTACAGCTGTGTGGCTGGGCAGTGCCACCAACATCAACTTTCCCATTGGTTACATGGGGAATTATCCCATTCTATAATGACAAGAGAGAGAAGTAATGACTACAGAACATTAAAATACATAAAGCTAAGAGCATCTATAACATGATTGCAATAGGTAAGAGGACATATTTTCAGTTTATATTCCATCAATTTAAGTTCCCTAAAACCTAACATCTCAAATAATGAATTACAATGTAACATGGTTAGTGCATAAAGAAGGCATGATAACTGCATAGCTGCCGGGGTTAACCCGAAGTTCCCTGACCTAAAGTCTTGGTGTCATGGCATGGCATCGGCCAGGAGGAACGTTCTAGATAAATGAATAGGCTGAGAAATGGAGACATAGAGATTATTCAGGACCACCTACTACGTGCCAGGTGCTTGACAGATGTCACCTCATTTGATTGTCGCTAAATCTCTGTTTTACAAACAGCTTTCAGGAAACCATCTGTTCCTGTGAAGAAAGCATGCCTCGGGAATTACAGTGATCTGGATTTAAAGCTATACTTTGTCACTTTCCAGCTGTGTGATTTTTAGAAAAGTTAATAGAGCCTCTCTGAGCCTGGGAGAGGAAAAAGAGCTAGTGTATGTAAAACCCGGTACATAATATCAATACGATTTTTTTTTCTCTTGCTTCTATTAGTATATTTCAACTTTGGCTGCACATTGCAATCACTTGAAGAGCTTTAAAAAATACTCTTGGGGCTTCCCTGGTGACGCAGTGGTTGAGAGTCCGCCTGCCGATGCAGCGGACACGGGGTTCATGCCCCGGTCTGGGAAGATCCCACATGCCGCGGAGCGGCTGGGCCCGTGAGCCACCGCCGCTGAGCCTGCGCGTCCGGAGCCTGTGCTCCGTAACGGGAGAGGCCATAACAGTGAGAGGCCCGAGTACCGCAAACAAACAAGACAAACAAACAAAAAATACTCTTGACTGAGTCCTTCCTTTGGAGGGCTGCATTTAATTGGTCCAGGGTGCAGGCTGGCTGTGGGTATGGGGGTTTTTAAAAGCTCCCTGGGGAAAATCTAAAGTGAAGCTAAGGTTGAAAACCACTTGTCTTAATTGAATCTACTGTCTGGAGGGAGTTAGTGAGTGATGCAATAATAGTATCGTTGATCACATTGGGCCAAGTTATCAGAACTGAGAATTCTGGGAACTGCTGAGGCTCCCTCTGCCATTCAGAGAAAGGACACAGAAAACCTGCATCCCTCCACCGAGTGTCCTCCAGGGGAGCTGATTTAGGCAGATGAAGGAAAGGACAGACTGGTGGTTTTATCTTGATGAAGGATACAATTTTAGGGAAACCAATTCTTGAGAACAAAGTATAGGAGTCAAAGAACCTGTGGGTGTAATTCTTCAAAAGAAAGGCATGTTCCAGGAGACAAGATAAGTCAGTTCTGCTGTCTTCCTGGAGGACTGAGATTCTGGATCCGGTCACCTGGCTTTGTGACCCTTAAGGCATGTTCCCTAAACTTGCTGAGCTTCCATTTTCCTGTTTGTTAGAAACAAGCCCACTTTTAAGAAGAACAATCTGAAAGCTTGACCTTCTCAAGAAGAAAAAATAAGTTATATCCATCCTTACCCACAATTTTACATACATTTTAAATTTATGGAAGTTCACGAACCAATTAAAGTTTTCCTAATTAGATAAACCCTAAATCCCCTTCCAACTTTATAAAATTATTTTACTCCAATTAAAATATTGTTTAAGGTTACGTTGTTTGGGAGGGCTCTACTGGAAAGTTGTCGAAGGGAGAGTGACTTCTGCGAGGCGGGGTATCTGAACAGGAACTAACGGTGCTGAATCTCTGGATGGATTGAGTCATTTCAAAGACCTTGGGTCTAGGCAGCCCAGCAAGTAGCTAAAAAGATCTCAGGAAAAGGAATCAGCCAAAGAATTACAATCCTAGCTCTTTCTTCTGGAATAAATGCCTTTAAAATGATTTTCAAAGTCTAGTATAGAAAATCCACATTTCATTATCTTGTAGGAAGCCACACGCTCCTTGGACCAGTGAAGCCGGCTGGAAAGGGGAACATGGGCACTCAAATCCCACTCCTCCCAGCAGCTCATTGTGGATCCCAACCCGGGCAAGAGGCTTCACCTCTCAGTGCCCTTGCCTGTAACAGGCAGATAACAGCGCTAACCTCACAGGGCTGGTATGAGAAATAGCTAATAAAATGGGGTGGTGACACTCCCAGTTTAAATGCAAAAGTCTGTAAAACAACAAAAAGCATATTTAAAGATTTCCGCTGCTGGGAGATTGTTGGGGGTGGTGAAGGGGAGACAACAGGACTTTGAGAGGAGCTCATTTACTTTTCTCTCTAGTGTACGATTCAGTTAATCAATGAAAAAATATTCTTCCATGTGCCAGACACTGTGCCAGACTGGGAAACACAGAACTGTCTTGGTTCTCATGTGATTCGTAGTCTACCATTCCGGGTAACATATGCAAAACCCCATTGAAAAATATTCTAAATCATAGCTCTCTCTCTCTCTTTCCATGATGTTTACCAAATTCTGTCTGCATAAAATACTGCCACAGCTATGGGAAATGCAAAGGCTTATAAGACACATTACTACCCTTGGAGAGTTTGAAATCTCACCTTAAAGAGGAGACATATGGGAAAGGGGAAATAGTCCAAGGCAGTGTAAGACGCGATGCCAAGTGAATATTCAACTTCTTTCATTTGTGTTTCTTTTCCATTGGAGTGGGTTCCTTCTCCACTCTCTCCTTTCCTTCTTAAGAATCAATTCTATACTCCTCCCAGATTTTTAGGTCTCTCCCAGGACTGGTGTAAACCAACTAGCATATTTGCAATGTTATGAATAGCCAGGACCTAGAAAGTGCATGTCCTGTCAAAGCATTCAAATTTGTTTTCTTACACGGTTATTTACATACAATAAAATGCTGCTTCTAAGTGTACAGTTAAATGAGTTTTTGACAAATGTATGCACCCTTATTAACATATAGAATATTTTTATCCCCCAGGAAGTTTTCTCCAGTCGCTTTCCATCAATTACCCCTCATCTAGAGGCATTTGCTGTCCCAATCTCCATCCCTGTAGCTTAGTGTTATCTGTAGATTTTTATATAAATGGAATTATTCTGTATATACTCTTTTGTGTCTAGCTTCTTTGATGCAACATATGTTTTTGAAATTCATTCACTTTGTTGTATGTATCAGTAATGCGTTTCTTTTTACTGCTGAGTAGTATTTCTTTGTCTGATATACTGTAATTTGTTTAACCATTCAATAGTTTAGGGACATTTGGCTTGTTACCAGGTTTTTGCCGTTATGACAAAGTTGTTATAAACATTCTTGTATAAGTCTTTTTCCCCCCCAGGTTTTTTTTTTTTTAATTTTCAATTTTTATTTATTTATTTATTTATTTATTTATTTTTGTCTGTGCCATGCAGCATGAGGGATCTTAGTTCCCCGACCAGGGAGCGAACCCATGCCCCCTGTAGTGGAAGCATGGAGTCTTAACCACTGGACCACTAGGGAAGTCCCTTTCCCCAGCTTTACTGAGATATAATTGACATCATATTGTGTAAGTTTAAGGTAGACAATGTGATGATTTGATACAACTATATACTTTGAAATGATTACCGCAGTAGGGTTAGTTAACACCCCCATCACCTCACATAATTACCATTTCTTTTCTGTGGAGAGAATATTTAAGATCTACTCTCTTAGCTACTTTCAAGTATATAATAAATATTGTTAACTACAATCAGCATGCTGTACATTAGATCCACAGAACTTATTCATCTTATAACTGGAAGTTTGTAACACCCTTTGACCAACATCTCTCATTTCCCCCACCCCCCAGTTCCTGGTAACCACTATTCTACTCTCTGCTTCTATGAATCTCGTTTTTTAAAATCCCACATATAAGTGATATTATACAGTGTTTGTCTTTTTCTCTCTGACTTATTTCACCTAGCATAATGTCTTTAGGATCCATTCATATTGTCGAAATAACAGATTTTCTTCTTCCTCATGGCCAAATAATATATATGTATGTATATACCACGTCTTTATCCATCCATCCATCATCCTATCTAAGAAATCTTTGCCTACCCCAAGATATTCTCTGTGTTTTACCTTGAATTACTTTTGGTGGTTGGTATGACAAAGAGTCTTCTAGCACCATTTCTTGGAAAGACTACCCTCTTTGAATTACATTGGTCCCTTGGTC